>NC_064756.1:28066106-28390664 GCF_011397635.1 Epinephelus fuscoguttatus
CTCCAAGATGAAACGAGCCACGCAGCAGTCATTATTTCCAAAGGTTACCACGTCAGAATGCCAATGTTCTCAAGACTTACAAAACCATGACCAAGAGCCAAAAATTATTAAGTCCATCTATTCTGGTTTATCCACTTTTCAGTGATATTTCTGGAAGGCGTTGGAGAGTTTTCTGCTGCTTTGCTTTTACTTCAGTTGAGGACATTTTGTTTCATCTCAATTTATTCACAGAACATTTGCAAACACGCTTTTGCCAGTATGTTTGATTGATTGCAATGTATTTGTAGTGAGGGTAGTTCCATTTTCCACACTGCTTGTCCAATGTTGAAAACGGATGTCGCAGGGGACGGCAGCCTATCCCAGCATGCAGTGGGCGAAACGCTAGTACACTCTCAATAGGTCACAAGTCTAACACAGGGCTAATAGAGTCACCTTTAAACTGGAAAAATAAAGTCTCCTATCCAACTGCATGCCTTTGGACTGTGCATTTTACTCTGGTTTTCTCTCACATGTACACACAAACAATTAAAACTAATTACTGCATTGAGACCCAGGACCCTCTTACTGTGAGGCAGCATTATGCCGAACAAATTACAACAGAAATATGTTTTGTATCCTCAAACATTGTCAAATAATTCATTCTTTACTGACGGGTAGGAAGAAACAGTCAGGTGAGAGGGTTATCTGTAAATACTGTATCAAATGCATCACATAAGTGATCAATAGCTGTTTACGACTTGTAAAATATCCCTGCAGTAACCTCTCGGTGTAATATTTTAGTGCTCTTGCCGTTTGCTCTTATTTAAATTCCTGATGCAGCAAAGTTGAAAAGTGGAATGTGTTTTATGCCTCTTGAGGCCTGTATGTTATTTACCTACGTTTCCTCCAGTGTTGAGAGCTCAGAGTGCATCACAGCTTTTTCCTGTCACTTCGTTACTCACTAACCTTAAAAAAAGAAATTCCAAGGCTAGCTCTAGTTTAATTGCTTCAGTGCTTTGGTGGCTACTCCTTTGATCTTTTTGGCTAGTTGCAATTACGCCATCTCTTCAACTTTTTTTCATGCTTCTCGAGCACTAAATAACTTGACTTGCCTTGGGAGAAACGTCTATCTCATTCTGTCGACTGATAACAACTTAATTGGTACTTATTTTCCTCCTTTCTTCACTGGGTCTCTTCTGCATGCAGAGTCCAGAATTCAAAACATTAACGAGAGAACAGTTTTTTTTTTTTTTATTCACTAACATCACTTCTTTTAAATCTCACAGTTTGCATCATGGCATCCTTTGATCCTTTGTTGTTTATTTCCGGACAATGCATGAATGCAAAGGCAGCCTGGATTTAAAAGTGGAAATTAAAATTCCTTCACATAACAAGAACACTGACCCCTCTCAGTTTCAACAAACTACTTATACTTAACGCTGGGTTCAGACTCTTATCTCTGCACCTCCAAACCAACACACATTACCGTGTGGTGCTGTGATACTGTACATAATTGTGTACAGGGCTGAATGCCTGCTAAAAGTCACCGACTGTATGCCGTTTTAAGTTTCTGAATTACAGCTTTGATTAGCTTCAAAAGTCATCTTTGGAGTAAATGTCTGTATTTTGCAATTCTCAGTCTGCAACCATGACTCACAGTAAATGGCTATTTTAATATGCCTTATACAGAGAACAAAAACAGGTTTATACAATCTGTTATGAAGTCCTTTATACTCCAGAATACAGATCAATAGCTTGTGCTTGCTGTTATTCTCTCATTCCTGCAGTGGCTGATAACCCTGTGCTACTCCCGATTTCATAATGCTAACACATGACACCGGCACCATGAGCAGCTGCTGTAACACAATGCAACAGAATGGCAAGGCAAACAGACCCCATTAATCTCACCCCATGGTCCGTATACAGCAACCTAGAAAGCAGAAACCCTTGCACACATGGCATTGTCACTTTCTTTTTATGCATTACCTGCTGAGATATGAATTTGTTCGGCAGTCGGTTTCCTGCCTGCACCGGCGGTGCTAAACATGGAAGTGTTGGCAATAATGCATGATGTTGATAATGACCACCCTGCCTGATTTCATTAGGCGAACGCATGACAGCAAGTGCTCTGAGCTTCTGCTGTAACATCCCGCAACACATTGACAAGCCAGAGACATGATCATCACCACTCACTCGCAACACACAGCTAGTCAAAATGACATCTAAATACATAAGAGCCCTGCTGCATGCGCTGCTAATTCAAATTACAAATCCAATAAAGGCTCAAGGGTATCAACCCTCCTAAGAAGAAACCTCATTAACCTCTGTTTTTAGGATTCTTTTCAAGTCCCTTATGTTAAAACCTGTATGCTGCACAGCTTTAACAAAACATTATTTCAATTTGCTCTGTTCACTCAGTCCAAAACAGGGTTCAACCTTTACTGAAGCACTTCACAATAACAATGAGCCAAACCCCTGAACTGCTGCTTGTGCTTTACCCTAATAGCCTTATATGATGTGTACAGTATGATCTTTTATTGCTCTTAGACATAAAAGGCATCTGTCAGACTATGGAACAACGCCAAGATCATGTGACAACTTTCATTTTTCATCTTACTGTGTAATTTCAGTCGACAGCTGTGAAGAGGTGGTAGTCTGCCATGTAGGAACATATATACAGTGTTGAGGCTCGCTAAGGGTAAAGGAGGGTGTATACCGTACAGTAGATGCAGCTGGTAGTCACTGTTTTCCAATAGCACTGCAAGCTGCAGCAACACTCACTGCACGCCCTGATGTAGCAACACGGCTGGCCAATGCCTACATCTTCCCCAGGGGATGTCTTGGGAGGTATTATGCGGATAAAGCAGAGCTATATGAGCGATGTTCACTCGACTTTAGTGTAAGCATATTGACATCTAACCCCTCCTCAATCTAACGGATTTACAACCTCGCTACCTCCACGCAGGCATCCTGGACCCTCACTTCTCCCATCTGTTGTTGCCAGTGTCCTCTGAGTGATAAACAGATATTTCACTGACCTCACCGGCCCTGCGTGCCAAAATTAGAATAGTGCCAGAGTGTAACAAACTTGGTACAAATGCTGAGTTGAATCTAAGGAGGCCAAGCTTATTGGGTGACTGGAAAAAAAAAATGATGAGAAGGGCTAAAAATTCCAACTACTGTACAAACGTAATTGCCAGCATTCACTCACAGCGCCCATGAGATTATTATCATGCTGCATCAGTGCTTCTGTAACTCTTTATCATCTCTAAACCTGCTTAGCTGATAGTCAAAAACAAAGGCGATGTGCAGCCCTCTAAGTCACACACACACATACACACAGTGCACACATCTTGATGAGGCCTCCACTCACCATGAAATAAAAGAATAATCTATATTTAAACTCAACTCAAAGGGGGACATTAGCAAGTTTTCCAAATCATTCAAGCTCCGTGGCAACACAGTCAAAGTGTCCCACTCTCTCAGCAATCAGAGCCCTGATGGGGAGGATTTCAGTACTGCTGCTAATTTATGAAAAGTCTTCGTCTCTGCGTCGTGCTGATGCAGACACGCCCGGGCCATTTCCACAGTCACTCCAGTCTCTGGGAATTCAACTCATGTGTCACTGTTTAACCATCTTCTGCTGCACAGTTTGGAGCCACAGCACAGCGTCCAGTATGACGGGGCTGTTTTTTTTGGGGGGGGGGGGGGGGCATCTCACAGACTGTATAAGAGCACTAATACTATCAGTAACTGCTCCACCACGTGAGGACTGACTATCTCAAGTAGCCTGAGCACATCTCAGCAAGACAGACATCATATTATCCAGCTAGACTCCTGTGAATGGCTGCCTTTAAAGTGGAGCAAAGATTTGCACATTATGCAAGACAGAGAAATAGAATAGATGATGCTTAGATAGATAGATAGATAGATAGATAGATAGATAGAGATCAAATTGCAGGCCTATTATTCTACATTTAGTTGTTTGCACAATCAATGCGGCACACCACAGATTTGGAGACTGCTCAGCTCGTCAGAGAGGCAGAAATCCATCCACACATGCATCCCGAGTGCCAAGAGTCCATCGCACATTTCTCACCAAGTCTACTAAGTGACTTACCAAAAGTGGCACTAATAAAGCAGATGCCGAAGGGTTGATCCTATTGCACATGATTTCCGCCGTCCACACACTTGTCTCGCTGGATAAATTCACAGCGACTCTCAGATGGCAACGGGAGTTCATTTATTCCAAATTCACGCGTAAAAACCTTCTCATTAGGATCTGGCAAAGGGGGGCTTGCGCTGAAAAGAATCCAACGGACGTGATGAGCGACAATGTGCCGCTGGAGTGTCATCAACAAGAGACAGTGGGATATCTTCCAGTTACCTGCGTCGCGATAAAACCCCACCTTAAATCCCAGTACGATCCGATTGAGGCTTAAAGGCAGAAAATGAAAAGCCGAAATCCTCCCCCCCCTAAAAAAAATCCAAAAGCTCAGGAGAGTCCGAGGCTTGCGTCCGAGCCCTGTTCAAAAGGGGTTAAAGCGTCAGTACGTGGTTGTATCAAGTCCCCCGCGTAACGGGTTTGTAACGCAGGGATACGGTGGATTAAATTCCCAATAAATCTCACGCTTGTTATGAATTGCAGCACGGATGGAGTCAGGACAGAAAACTGCAGTCCGGGGCTCTTTTGGATTGCGCTCTTGAAAAAAAAGCCTCTGACAATTGAAGGTTGGCGTCAAATTCAGGCTCCAAAAATATCTGGAAGGTCGAAAACTCTCCGTTAACACCGCTTTTCTGGTAATTACAGCACTACAAGCGCAGTTATCACGCCTGCTTTACTGGCAGCTGTTTGCCATTACTGTAGCCATTTGTTGTCATAACTTCCTCCGTCTGAAGCGCAATGAAGGAATCCCACCCCTACACTGATACCCTGCTTTTCCTCCTCTTTCTTCTCTATACTATGCGTACCCATGCAAGCAATTAGTTTTCATACATGACTTGGTCTGTCCGCTCCTTCAACAAAGCGATGCGGTCGATTTCTCCGGGCGGGATGTGGCAGGAAATCTTGCTGCGTCCTAGAGAACAGGCAGCCTTTGAAAATGCGCCTCTGCTCCTCATGCAGGCGTCCACCTGCGTAATAAGAGCCCCGATATAAATGAATACACGTTGTCACGCCATGATGTCTGGAGCAGAGCAGAGCCAAGTGGCCAGTGGACAAATTTTCTTGGTATCAGAGGAAACGACTGACACCCTTCATGGACAGTGCAGCACTGCAGCAATGTGATGTCATTTGGGCTGCGTTTAAAGCATACATACACGAGAAACTGAGGGGTTTGTGTTCCCTGTGGTGAGGATGAGGAGGAAATGTTTTCACATGACGGCGTGTTCGTATTTAGAGGAGGCGCTATGAGGTGTTTGCGATACTCCGGGCTGGGCTGGTAGCTCATGGTCCAGCACAACAAGATACTGCAACGGTGGAGGGAGGAGGAAGAAGAGGAGGGGGAAGAGGAGGGGGTGGATGGAGGGGAGGTGTTGGGTCATTGCTGCACTTAAAAAAAAAACACATTCACTCCCCTATAGGCGGGTTTACTACTTTGTATTCAGGCTGTAATGAATGCCCTTTTATTTTCTTATCCTTCTCAATCTTGGATGCCCATCTTTGTGAGCACAGGCACAAATAACTTGACCACCCACACATCTTATTCAGACAGGCAGCACCTCGTGCTTTACTTTGCTTTGGGACATGGGCTCCTCTTGGCCCAGATCAATGGAAATGGGATATCCAGCATGTAGACAAATAAGCTAAACATGAATATCCTCCCACCATAAAAAAAGAGGGGGTAATCCTCTCACAGTTGCAGAAGAAAGCCAGAGACAGTCCATCCTTCATTATAATGTGCACATCCGCAACATGCCTCTAAGAAGAGGATAATGTTTTTTTGTTGTGCATATTCATCCCCAAGTGTATTGTCTGGCTGCACGGAGGCCACAGGACATGTGACGAGACTTGACAAATCCTGTCAAATCCGACTGATTTGACTGCAGGAGCATCACACCTAATGCACACACTTGCATTGAACTTGAATGGGAAATGGCAGGTATTAAAGCTTTGCAGAGGCAGGAAAGTAAAGTTTGACATCACCTTTAAAGAACTGTTGATTTAAAGGCAATATGCCCTGCTGTGAGCCGACTTCGTTTGGCATAAAGAGTGCCTTATCATACACCGAAATTTAGGATGCAATAAAAATATCACCCGTAACAAGTCCCGAATGTAAGACTATAATAATGTTGGAATGTTAAGTGATAAAAGTACCATAAATAACAAGGTTACTGCTCATTACCACAGGCACACTGTATGTCTTTAAAGGAAAAGTGTATGAATAGTGCATCTTAATGTGAATTTTAATTTTTATTTGGCATTGTTTTACAATAGATACATCCTCCTACAATGGGCGGATTATGAGACAACGGGGCCCTGGGCACAGATATGCAAAAGGCCCCACCACCTCTCCTAAATACTAGCAAGACTTTGTGGTGGGTTTGCTTTTTTTAAACTTGTTTTTCACCTTGCTTCATTTGTTAAGCACCTTTTGAAGTTTTGTGTCTCTCCGAGGTAGTTTTGGGTCTTTTCGTGGTAGTTTTGTGTCTCTTTGTGGTTGCTTTGCCTGTTTTTGTAGTTATTTTGTGTCTCTTGGCAGTCCCTTTGCTTCTCTTTGTGGTAATTTTGAGTCTCTTCCTGGTGGTAATTTGAGAGGCATTTCGCAAATGAAAGCCATGGGAGGGGGCCGGACATTGGGACTGAACCTCCTACTACTGTAGCTGTAAGTTCACATCATCTTTGTTTTGCTGCTGCAACACGACAGGTGTCACAATTATCTGAGGTGCAACTCTTAGTACAAGAGCAGCAGCCTGTTGTAATTAAAGGGCAGTCCATAATGGGTGGGGCACCTCTAGGGCATTTAAAATTAATCCATGAGATGTGACACAAACTCATTTTGCACTTGCAGAGCATGTTTCCTGGCTAAACCTGCATACTTAGCAGCAAGTCAACCAATATTCACCACATGGTTGTCTTTAAAAGGGGTGAAACCGGACCAATTTAGATTCACACGCAAACTCAGTCCCTTTTGAACAGATGCCAATCCCACAAAATTTAATTGTGCCGCAGAACATGCCGAAGAGTTTGTTTCATTATGAGACTGCTCTGAGGCCGATCTGAATGAGCATGTGTGTTCATGAGGTGGGCGAGTGCATAGGACGCATGCAGAGAATACTGATGGAAATTGAGAAAGAGCCATGAAGGAAGCCAATCTGCTATTTATATCAGGCAGCACTCCATGGGGCGAAGCTCCCTCTCACAGTAATGCACTGTAAAAGTGATTGATTAGTGTGATATTGAGAAATTGTCCGTCTTAACTGTCTTCACTCGCCAAAGTGATGAAATTACCACACACTAGTCTTTGAAAGCATAATAGCAGATTAGGTCAGTGTGATCTATCCTCTCTAATAAGGAAACTTGCCATTCCCCAAAGTGCAAAACATAAGAGGGGCGTCTGCACTCAGATCCAGTACACACACCAGCCAGCCACTAATACCCTCAGATGCTGTGCTTAATGACCTGGAACCTATTACATACTGAGGTTGCTCAATTTAGGTTCAGGTATGCGTAGCCTTTGTATGTGTCCACCTCAAAATGTCATTTTTGACATAACACAGTTGCCCCCGTCGCTGTTTTAACAAATTGCTCAGATCAATTTCCATTACCACCGGTGAAATTTCCAGTTTCTTCTCCCTGACTGAGCCCAAAGCACCCATAATGTGATGCTCCATCAGTTCAACGTGTCAGTGAAAGGTCTCACTTGTGTGCGTGTGTACTTTAGATTGGGATTAGTATTAGTGAAGTGACTGAGACAATAAAAATGCTGTCTTCGGGAACGGCAACATCATTACAGTGTATACAGCGCGCTATAGTGGATTACAGCAGTCTTGTTTATACAGTTGAATCACCCTGTGCATTAGCGCTCTCTCTCCCTCTCAGTGCAAAAGTTCCTCTTAATGTGCTTTAAACTCTCCAGCTTACCATCAAATGCGGAAGCAGCAGAGATGTGATTTCCACTGTAGGGTCTCTAATTGGCTTATCAACGGTGCTTTTTTAACATGGGAAAATAACAGGCACATGTGGGAAGCCACCACAGGTCAGCCTGTATGGGGTGCATGCAGTATGTATGTGCAGCTCTCAGTCTTTAAAGCCTCAGTGTGTAAAAATGGTGAGTAACAGTGACATCAGCGGTCAAATTCTAGATTGCAGCGCTTACTTGCGCTCACTCACGCTCACTCACCCCTCCCGTCAGGTAAGTGATGGTGGCCTCGTAGGACAAAAAGCCTTGCGCAGACAGCAGAGTTTTTCGAGTTTTTCAGAAGTATCTAGCGACGAGGTGAATATTTATTTAGAAATCTAAACCATGTTATGATATGTTATAGCTTACCAGTGAGATATAGGTTAATGTTAGGAGTGTTTATTTCTAATTGTTTTGGTAACACGAGCAAACATTAGCACAGTAATGCTACAATAACACGTTTTATGTGATAGTCACGGCACAGTGTGGCAAATATAGGTTGGTACGATTATAATACATGCGTTTCCAGAGTGTTCTTCCATAGGACACAGGGAGATGAGGAAGAGGGAGAGGGAGAGGAGGAAGACCGGCTACCCAGAGGGAAGAGGAGGAGGAGAGGGTGGCAGCCTTCGCAGCAGCGCGAGAGGAATCAACAGATTAGGCTGTAGGCTAGGCTAACCACTTAGCTGTAGCTCTGGGATAACGTTAGCCAAGGCTAGGATAATGTTAGCACGTAAACGTAGCCGTCTCTCGAACTTAGACGAGAGGGAAAAGTAGCTGCAAACATGAAGCCAAAATGATTTTAAAATATCAGATTGAATTAACTGTCTAGCAGAAAGCAGGCAACCTCCGCATCCTTTGTGAAACCCTTCTTCTTCAGGATTTCTTTCCACCACTGGAATAAGCAACGCCGATATTCACTCGCGTTTTGTCATGTCCTCGCTTATCTGATCTTTTTCTTTTATTTGGTGGCGTGGTTTCCCTCTTACGGGGCAAAGCATATGTGTGGTCCCCCATTTAAAGTGCGACCGAATCATAAAAGTACAAAGCAGGTTCACGCAGAAGCATCCCAGGTTGAGCTTCACATTCTCTGTCTCCAGTGACGGCAAGTTGTAGGTAAACGCGAAAGGCGAACCGCGTATATCCCTTTTGGCCACTGTATTCAAATATGGCAACGCAAGAAGGCAGCCTCCAGCATACCGCGCCCTGCCTGTGTATATATAGAGAAATCATTCTAAGCCTATGAGAAAGCTTCCATTTGTATGTGAACTGCATTACACTTTAGTAAATATATATTTATGAAAGCAATAGTTGATATTTGCTAATAAACAACCACGTAAATTACACATTGTAACTTCAATGTATTCAAGCAGGTTTTTACGCTGTTCTCTGTAGAATCAAAAGAAAATGGTGTGAAACTAAGAAAAGAGCGTTCCTCCAGTGGGCTAATGGAGTAAGAGCGGCAAACCACAGCAGTCTCCGGCAATTGCTGTTGGCTCAGCATGAGTGATGGAGTCATTTTCGCAGTACCTTACATGTTATGCATTATTCTACTCACAGTGGGCACCATCATGCTTTTATGTTTCATATGTACTGTATCTCAGCGTTGGCCTGTTTTACACTCAATAAAACAAGTGCTGCTTAGCTTTAAGGGCTCCTCAATGTGTCTTTGTCTGATAAATCTTAAAGATAGACAGGGGCCATCTGGGGAAGTGTGAGGTGCAGCTCACTCACAAGTGATCCTCTGAGTTTGTCTTCATGCCTGAAGTTATTAAAAGGATCCTGCTGCTCTTGAAGAACAAAAGACAAAGAGTGAAGACCAGTATGTTTCAGCTGCAAAAGCTTTCATCATCGGCTACATTTACATGCACACTAATATTCCACTATTATTCAGAATATGACGATATAGCATATTCCATTTAGATATTCCGAGTTAGACGTTTTCCTGAATGCAGCACTTTCCGAGTAAGACATGGGGCATGCTGGTATTACTGAAGTTTTATGAGCATTCTTTCGACATGGGCAGTTTTTGGATATGGGCAAATATCGCAACCACAACCTTTTCAAGATAATAATTAAAGGAATGAAAGAGGGAGGCTGTGTTTGCAAGGTCGAATAGTCCACCACTGGTGGAAAACTCCTATCATATCATATTTTGATACAAAGAAGCAAAATGGCGCACACAGCTCCAGGCGTTCCACTTTTCTATAGTTTGACGTGATAAACGACATGTTTGGGCACGTTAACCAGAGAATGCACCGCTACATGTAAACAGGAATATTAGTGGAATATTCATCTTCATTAGCCAGGTAAACAGCTCTGTGGGAATATTGTTTTGTTTGGAATAAGGGCAAAAAACTGAATATTTTGTACATGAAACACAGGCACTGTTATAAAGTAACATGTATAGTTAATTCTCAGTGATGTCTAAAATAGCCACTGAGATGCCTGGATTTTAAAACATTCAGAACAATATCTCCAGGTTTAATTAAGGATCCAACATGATATTAAAACAGCTAGAGGATATGTTTAAAAATCAGGCCCCCCATTTATTCATATTGGGTCAAGACTTTTAAAAAAGGAAAGATCCAAAAGGTCTCTCTCTTTCCTTTTTAATGAAATTTAAATGACCTCCTCCTGGACCAAGAGACACCTTCTCAATGGCAATAAAAGAAAAAGCAGACATGGGATGTCTGCCCTCTTTAAAGTGGCTTTCTACACGATTTTTTGACACCCTCTCTCTTAATGGCGCTCCCGCACTTAGTAATTCAGTATTTCAAAGAGCACTCTGTTTCACTTTCCGCAGAGGCATGAAATAATCCATCACATCTGTTGTTTTACAGTTAATGAATCTCTGCATGCCTGCAGCCTTGGAAAGCCTTTTCTGTATTCCTTGTATATGGTAAATTAAGGCTATAGGCCTCTTGGATGCTGCTGAATATCTGTATTGTTGGCTGCAAATGACCATGTAACCCGTTTTTTAAATTAGAGCTTCGTCTGTTCTTCAAGAGCAGCTTGGATTTTGATCTTAAACTTTGGAGGAGCTGCGAGGTTGTGAAAGATGTTTTTTACCCTTTGAACATAAAGATATATTCAGCTCTAACTGGTGGCAGCGAGCAAGAATTTGTGAAAGTTAATGTAAATACCAGGCCACAGAAAATGAAATCCACACTTGGTTTGCAGTGTGAGTACTTTGTGAATGGCAGGATTTATTCAAGTGCTAAATTTCCTTACATTCATTTTGGATAATAATCCCAACACATTGTCATGACAGTATTTTTTAAGCTGTATTTATCGATTTGATTTGATTGTATGATTGATTTTTAGCTTGGAACTTGGAAGGCAGAACAAGCTGACAACACAACAATGACAAACTATCACCTTATAAAGCTGTTGATGTATGTGTTAGAATGGAGCTGTTTATTTACACATTGAACTGACACATTAGCATTCATTATTTGACAAATGCACGTTATCCTTTTTTCTGTTTTGTGCGCTGCAAAGCTTAAACTTAAGGGAAATATCTAACTTTTTTGCAGCTGCATGCTCCACTATGCTCTAGTTGCTAACTTTATCTGTCTGCTGTTTGGTGCTGGGCAGGTAGCGTATAGTAGGTTTTTACAGCCTTTTTTGATAAAAACAGCTGCCAACTGTGGCTGGAGGTAAGGTTGATGAGAGTGGTAAGAGTCTGTAAAACCATATCAGTGGGCTTTATTCACTAACAGTGCATAAATCTGTGATTAAACCATGCATACAAACCTGAATCTGTTTGTAATCTGCAAAAAGTTTTTGCACTGCCTCAGACCATGTGTACGAACAAATCATGAAGGCCAGGCTATCTTAGAAAATGTAAAGAATGATCTTTTAACTAAATGTGTGTAAAAACTCGCTTCAAAAGGGTTCTAATAGACAACAATATTTAAAAACCTTAATTTACTAATGCATGCACTTATTCGATGCCCCTTCCTCTACTATTCTTCTATTAACAGGCATCTAGGGTGCATAAAAGACTCTGATTTACTTCCAAGCAGGCGTTGAGATATCTTGCCTTCCTGGGAGATACTGCAGCCCTCTCCTTCAGGAGAGAGCGCATCTTCAGAGATCTACATAACATGTTGAAGAGAGTGATGAACAGCTTATCAACTGTTTCTGACTGCCAAGACATTCACAGATGTCACCGACGGCCTGACACTGGTGTGTCAGGGCCTTAATATATGCGTGGAAACAACCTCATTGCCTTCTCCATGATACACCTCTCAGCAAACGTATTCCATTACACAGAGAATTGGGGGCGTTGCAGTGTGCTGATTGCAAGTAGCGAGCACACACCGGTCCATTTAGAATTAATCTAAATTCACTAACATATGCACAGTGGTATGAACAAATTTGGCCTGTGCACATGTATCATGAAGCCAATAGTAATTTTGAATGCTCACATATTTTATGCACAGAATAACATTTTTTCGATGCATATATTAGTGAATGAGGTCCAATGAGCTCAAAGACACTAAAAGTGGTGATTCCCTGTGGGGTTTTCCCAAAAAGCCAAAACATTCACATTATACAGTCATTTGATCCATTATAAACATAAATAAATAAGTATTTTGATTCCAGGTATCACTTTGGTCAAAACTAATGGAGTCCGGATATCTTATATGTGAACTGTATTCAGAGAGTCGGGCATATACAGTACATATGACCCTACCTGCACTTCTGAGGAAAGTACTCTACGAGAAACATCAGAAAGTTTGCCGGAGCATCTCTATCTAAAACCTGTAATGTTTGTTCTGTATATAGATATTACACCCTAAGAACTGTGCACGCTGTGGGTGAAGTGGTTTCAACCACTGCCCCTGATGGGAATCTCTACAGTCCTGCCGAGAGCAATTTCAAACCTCATATTTCTTAGAGTGTTTGTGTATGCATTCAAACAGATTTAATTCAACAAAATCCAGCAAAAGGTGCATGGCAGAACTTCACTTCTTTTATTCTCTCAGTGTATGTTTTGCTTTTTTCCCCCAAACAATCTATTTTTACATTACGTACTAATTTTGTCTGAAATTGATCCAAAGTGTTTTTGTCTGTGAGGTAAGCAGAAAGAAGAAAAAAAAAAGAGAATTGCTATCTCAGGAATAAAAAAAAAAATCTCAGCAGCAGATTTTTCAAGGTACCATGGCAACAGAGTATTCAAAAGAATTTTGATGAGAACAGCAGGCAAAGAGACGCTGATTACAAGGGAGACAATTTGTTACACCAATTGCAAGAGCAACAGAGTCTGATTGCATGCACACAAGCATTGTGTTGTCTTCTTTATCTGGACCACTGTGTAAATGCCGTTCTCTTCTGTCCAATCATGGCCCTTCAGTCAGAGGATGAGTGAGAGCGGTTGTGAAGATGAAGGGCTCGGGCTGGGCTGTTGATGCAACAAGGCTAGTTTAACAGCTAAAAGCGTTGGCATAGTGATGCGAGGTGGATACAGCTTTGATTGGCAGTGCAGCAGGATGAGCACCAGACATGCAGTGGGCACAGACTTTTTTTTTTCCTTTTTTACCCTGAGAAACTCAATTTCAAATCACACAAGAGGAAGTGGCAATCAACACAGCACTGCAGCTGTCTATCTTGGGTGGCTATTCTCACGTCCCAATCTCACTCTCCAGTGCTCGGCAAACACACCACCGTCCTGACAAACATAATCACTCACAGCACAGATTCAGAGAGCATCTGTCGGTGGGCAAAAAGCAGGAAAAAGTGCTGCATACACACTCAGTTAAACACCTTTTTGCGCTGAACACACAACTTTCAACGGCACATTATAAGGTGATGATGGTTCTGTAAAAATCCCTGTCATCACAAATTATGACGGAGAGCACTAAGTAGCCAACGTTCATTTACACAGCAGGAAACTCAAAGAGAATCACTGATGCCAAATGGGGTGAATGAATATTTATATCTGATGCTTTACATGATAAATTAAAACTTGTCTTATGTCACATAAATTTTGACTGTTCACTGAAAATCATTACAGTAATACTGCTATTTCCAAATGTCCCAGTTCAACTGTGTTTTCTCTGTTAAAGGCCCAGTTTAAAATCTTTATGGGGATTTAGCGACATCTACTGGTGAGGATTGCAGATTGCAACCAGATGAAACTTCTCCTGGGTACAATTCTGTCAGTGTTATTATTCAAGAGGTTTTTACCAGGTGCTGGATTAACTGCAGAGGTTTCTTCATCTCCAGAACAAACAAACCAGATGATTAAAAACAATAAAAACACTGAATAAATAAAGTTCATGTCAAAAGTCAGTGAGTGCTCTGACACTGTTTGGCATGTCTGACACAGGCCGCGAGTTGAGCACCTGCTAATGTGTGCTCACCTTTTTTCTCTGTAACTTAAGATCCAGATGTTCAGGAGGTCTCAGATGTCTCTTCATCTGAGAAACAAATGCAACAGGTGATTTGTACTGGTTAAAATACTGAATAAAGCAGTGTCGCATTAAACAATCGCTGTTGGCCTCATCCTGCCGACAACACCAAATATATTGTCGCATAAACAAGACTTAAGAGAGGCCCAGACATAGAATTGCGCATTTAAGAGTCTTTTAATCTCAAGAGAAAGACCAAGAATTGGCACATCATGAAAATTTATAGTGTGTGACAAACAAGCATTGTAGGTAGTGAAATTTCCTGCCATTCAGACAATCAGCTCTAAGAACAATTGCTTCTCCTCACATAACCAAATTTGGCCAGAATCATGCCAGATCATTAAGCTGAAGTCACATCAGAATAGTAATATTTTAAGTCAGGTCATGTACAACATATATTCAGACAATAAGAGTTTTTGCCAGGTCATCTACACTGTAGTGTGTGATGTGAAAACATGAATGGTCCTATCTAGAGCCAGTGTTTGGTTTGTCCGTTCTGGGCTACAGTAAAAACACGGCGGTGCAACATGGCAGACATTCAAAGGTAACAAAAACACAACAATTCTTATTTTACATTAAAGAAAACATACATATTCCCTTTCTATCAATACACCCTCCTAACTGCTACACACTGGACCTTTAAAAATAATGCAAAGGAAACATTTGTTGGCATTTTAAAAACAAACATATTGCCAAAAAGCTTTAATAATGTATGACATTTTAATTAGGTTATGTAAGATATTATCAAATTATCAAACTCAACTATGGCACAGTAATTGCTGCTAACAAGTGGTCCACCACCGTTCCATCTCATGCAGTGTACATCAAGGTCTGTAATATAAAACTTTTTTTTTTTCCCTATAATTGTTCTCCACTGTAGAAAGTAATTACTGAAGGTATTAGTCATGCAGCTTATCAATGTGCCTTTTTGCTCAAGTTATTGCTGTTGTAAATGTAAGGTCTTGTATATGTCTGAAGTACTGAAGCATTTCTTCTATAAGTCATGAAGTAATCTCATCAAAATGACAGCAATCGCAGTGAAGCTCGAGTCCCCCCCACAGATGAAGTGAATTGAGCTTAAGAGTCAGTGAAAGGACATCTGACGAGATGGATCTGGAGGCTGCCATTGTGTGAGTTCATGTAGGTGAGTTTCAAGGCTCCACGCCATGGTTTTGTGCTGTAGAATAGATGAGTGTTAGGGTTCAGTGGGTGTATGGAATAGAGGCTACCAAGGCTGTGATAAAAGGAGGATGCTGGCTAACACACAGTGGATGGGTGGCAGTGACTAAAGGCCCTACCTGAACACAGCAGCACCACCACAGAGCAACCCTCATCTCCTCTTCTCACGCCGACTCTGATAGAGTGTGTTATCAGTGCAGACAGGCAGGCTAAATCACTGGTTGAGTAAAGGCTAGAGCTACTGGTCTGTTACTTCACCCGCGAGGGCAGGCAGGTGAATGTCAAAGCAGCCTGAATCACAGGGGAACGCTCCAGGGCCAAGGGTGAGTCAACCCTCCGGGCAAGTGCGGATTTATGCATTACTTGTGTTTAATGGTGCAAGAACATATTAAACTGAGCAGTTCATTGATGAGCAATATGAAATCAACAGAGATCACCGGGTGGCCTTTGATTATAGTAGATATGGTTGAAGTTGCTCTAGCAGAGGCCTTGTTTTTCAAGCTTTATGTTTCATTTAGTGGTTAAGTGCATTGCAGAGCACTTATAGCCGTAGCACACACCCAACACGCAATATAGCCCAAAGAAGTAGTGGAAGAAAAGTAGCCAGAGACCCACTGGAGGCAAACAAATTGCAAATAAATCCTCTTTAGCACTTCTCGGTCATTGCTGTGAACCTGTCAAGCTGGCTAGTAGCTTCCCGGTTAGCAAATATTGTGAAAATGAGCCCAACCAGGGATGGGTGGCTGCAAACTGCCCTTAGGTAGACACCCTATATACATAACATCTGTTGCTTATTTGTATAGAACATTGTTTGTGGTCCTGGTTAAATAAACCATTGATATCCATCAATTTCCTTGACTCTGTGCCAACTTCTCTGGTCTCTGCACTATCTGTGATCTCAGAGGCAATGGCGACACACAAAAAGCAGACTCCAACTAGAATTACTACCTTGCAGTTGTATGCCTTTGTAAACCTGTCAAGTTGCAGTTACAGTCCATGACTGTGAAAACATGAATGGTTGACACACATCTTCCCACCCACAACACAAATCTATACAATCAGCACAGATTCAAGGTGGGTACCCACGATTAGTGTCACCAATTCAGTATCTGACCAGTATCTGTTCCCGACATATGACATTAAATAATGGCCAGAAAAGTGGTTTTGCAGAATTTTATGATGTCACAGTGATGTTGACCTTTGACTTTTTAGATATAAAATGTAATCACTTCATTTTATCCTATTAGACTTTTCTGTGACATTTTGTCATAATTAGCATATGAATTCTTGAGTTATGGCCAATGACATATTTTGGTCATTGTGTTATTGAGATACTGCGGTTACGAGAATGCAACAGACAAGGTCACAGTGACCTGAACCTTTGGCCACTAAACTCTAATCAGTTCATTCTTGAGTGAAAGTGGATGTTTGTGCCAAATTTAAAGAAATTCCCTTAAGGTATTCTAGAGATAGTGCATTCATGAGTATGAGACAAACGCAAGGTCACAGTGACCTTGACCAACAAAATCTTCAGTTCATTGTTGAGTCCAAGTGAATGGAAATTCCTCAAGGTGTTCTTGAGATATATCGTTTACAGAATGAGACAGACGAGGTCACAGTGTCCTTGACCTTTGACCTAAAAATATCAGCTTTCAACCCGACCCTCTTTTGCATGGTTGGTCAGTCTTGTGTTTCCTGCTATCCCATAATGCTTTAGGTATCAATTTACTCATGTCTTGTAGAATGTCATAGAATAGAATTTACTCATGTCCCCATGGCGTTTTAGGCCTTGCCCACACAGACACAGGTATTCTTGTAAACAGAGTTTTTCCCTCCTTCGTCCTCCCCACAAGTACTTTTATAAAAAAAAAATCTCCATTCAAATGAAAATGCAAAACACAACTAAAAGTCCGTTAAGGGCATGCCAGACCAACAGGCAGTGATATAACCGCTGCAACAAACGAAGAAGAAGAGAAAAGAAAACAATGGCCAATCAGAAGCCTGAAAAATTTACCGGAAGGCTACCTAAAGCAGTGGCCTCCGTAGCGCATTCTGATGCCTCTGTTTCTCAGTATCATGGGAAAATAACTGTACATTTATGTGTAAACATGTAATGCGTCAAGTGAGAGGTTAGAGCCAGCATTTTTTTGGCCACGTCCGCCATTTCACAAAATGTTGCCTCATTTTTCTGCCCCTCAAGGGAGATAACAGCACACACTTTGATGTCTAAAGCCAAAGCCCTGGATGGAATTTTGCAAAAGATCCATTTTCAGTGACCTACAATGCTTTGTGTGTGGACAAAGGGCCGAAAACCATACAAAACACATTTTTTCAAATATACCTGTAGAGGGACAAGGCTTTGATGATATGAGTGGTGTTATCCATACCCATGTCACTAAATCTGTGCAGGTTGTGAGCTGATTATATCCTGGATAAAGTCGTGAACACAACGTAAAAAACTCGACAAACATTTGACTTGATTCTAATGTAGTTTTCTAATAATATAGTCTCCTATGGCACACTATTTGCCTTTAGGCTCCACCCTCATTCCTCCTTCTGTGTTTTCTTGTTAGGTCTCAGTAGAGAAATAAAATTGTAAATACACAATGTCTTGTTTCCACCTGGCACTTAGAGTAGATCTGGGACTTGGCTATAATTGAGACTATGCAGGATTCCATTAGTACAGCTGTCCAACAGGGAGCCAGCCTGCCCGGGCTTCTCTGTGTGTACTGTATCTGCCATTAAAAAAGCATTCATCCCAGGAAACCTTGTTTAATATTATTGGTTTCACTCTTCTTTCTCACAGGGCATGCTTTTGTTGGAGATCTTGCAAGTTATGCAAAATGTACGTCTGAGAGCAGCTGTTCAGGCTCCATACTCGTCACTTTATATTGGAAGAGCGAATGTGGTGTAGTCACAGGCTGACTGTGACGACTCTGTGTCTCTGCTCTACACTGACAGTCCTTTATCCATAAATCCCTCAGTTGGACAATACTGCTTCAGGTTAAACAGCTGTTGTTGCTCTTTCCACACAGGAGTCAAGTGTGTACACAGGAAGAGAGAGAGGGAGGAGGAGTCGAGCCTTGGGCACCCGCAGCTCTGCAACTTCAATAGATAACACTAAGTATGCTCAGTGTTTTGGCCCACAGCCCCATTTTTTCCCCTCTTTCCTGCCACTGTCATTTTAACCAGACTTGTGATAGAGCCCGTGTGCTGTGATACGCGATTAATTTCCCCTGGGGCTGATCATTCAATATTCAATAGCTACTGTTATGCAGCACCAACTGTGGATCAAGCCACTGAGACTCCTCTCCCTGACCAATATCATCAGAGCTCAAAACAATCTCTGTGAGGGGATCACAGGATCAAACTGAGACATGAAAAATAACCCTGTTTCTCTTCCAGTTGTCAGTTTGGCTCAAGCATGGCGTTACATGCGAAATATGTTTGTTCTGCTTTAATTTACATGGAGAAACTAATTTAAAGCGACTGCACTGCTGGGTAAAATAGAGACAGGTTGTGACACATTTTAATGAGCTGATCTTTCTCAGTGCATATGTTAAACAGTGAGACATCTTTATGATGTACAAAATGTTCTTCTAAAAACGCTCCTTATGCCACAGGAAACACAGGCAGACATCATTTAAATTCCATTTCTTCAGCCAAGCCCATATTTTTAAAAAGTGTTATAAAAAACAGGTATTAAAATAGTCTGAGGAAGACCATGCACAGTTGCCACTGTTACCACTTTTTTAAAGAGAAGATGCTGAGTTTCAGTTACTCCTGAAAGATTAATGCCTTATTGGGCCGTGTTCAGAAGAAACACTCGCCAAACTCCGCAGCTCTGTAAAAGAAGAGTGTGAATACTGATAAGGACTCATGCTTGTTAGTGCCTTTACAGTATACATTCACTGGTAAAGGATGCCAGTGTAAAGCATGAGGGGGAAGATCAATTGGTGTTAAATCCTGTTTTGGTGTAACTGCATAGGGACTCTTTTGAGCAATTAACTCTGGCAATGATGTTTTGAGACAGTGTGAAACGTCTTTACACACCATGACAGCGCTGTAACTGTTGTATATGTCCAAACATGCACAGATATGAAAAAAGGAAGCTACGTGTGATTTGATAGCTCTTAACATTCAAATGACGTCTTAAAGGGAGAAAGTGCTATATACCAGAAGCAAATCATGTCTCAGAGGCTAAACATCACATCTCTGTACACTATGTGCTTTTGCCTCACGTGTTTTGATGAAAATGTGATCGCTTTGTGGCAAGTTTTTTTACAGTCGACAAAGTCTTGTTGACTTGTTCATGATGGTGGGTGCACGAACGGAGCACAGTTGTAAAACAAAGCACATGATGAAGCCCTTTCGTGGCCATAGGTATTATGACTATTGTCTATCTGAAGCAAAGGGGGAAATAGTTTGACGGTATTATAAGCCCTTTTTAGACAGGAATTGTGCAAATTTGCAGGAAAGCCCAATCAGTCTTTTTTCAGCATTGGCAGTACAAAAGCAAAATCGGGGAGTGCGGCAAAATGCTGCCTGCCTACTTTTGTTTATACAGAATGTGCCTTTTCCAGGCAATGGCGGGCGTGAGCAAGTAACAAAACGTGTAGCTCAGTGTGTGATGTAAACAGTGACGTGGGAGGGAAGCCGCAGCTGGTCAGTCCTTCGGCGATTCTTTCATAAGTTGGCTCGTCCTTCACCGTCCCCGTCATCTGCCGGTTAATGGCCTCTTCATTTGCAAGGACAAGGAGGGCACGCAATTCTCTGTCTCCCCAGTTGCTCATCTTTACAGTGTCTGCCAGGTTTGCGTTTCCCTCTTGCTACTAGTTGCTCATTCCTGCTATCAGCTGTTTCCTGTTTATCCACCGCCAGTGGCTCGCACGTGCGGCGTCATCAACAGCTCCTCCCACAAGTCATCAACAGCCCCTCCCGTTGCGGAGGGGCGCCTCGGTCTGTTTAAACCAAAAGGGTTCTGCCAACATGACTATCCGACAAGGCGGAAAATTGGGCACCTCGGATCAACTCGCCAATCCGGCTCTGTGTGTATAAACGCTCGCAGCTTGCCGGCAAAACGGCCCAACATTCGCAGAAAATCTGGCAGTGTAAAAGGGGCTATAGATGGACAAAGCTGGCAGAAGGAGAGGTCAGGGTGGTTGGATGGGTCAGGAAAAGTTGGCCTGTGTCTGAAGTCACACTCTATTTACTAAGCCTGGGACAATACACTTAATCCTGATCCAATACTATCACAATACTTGCGGTTTGATATTACAGTTTATTTCGATTTTTGTTTACTTTCTTTACATTTACCCATGGGAAAAAGTTGAATCATACACTTCTAGACACTGAATATCAAGAGACATGTTTCTGAAAACAATGCACATCTCATGGAATGGCTGTGGGTCAGAGGTAGAACAGGTCATCCACCAATCAAAGATAAGGGGTTCGACTGAAGTATCCTTGAGCAAAAATACTGAACACCCAAATTGCTCCTGATGGCTGTTCCATTAGTGTGTGAGAGCATGTGAATGGTTAATGAGTAGCAGGTGACACCTTGTATGGTAGCTTTAGCCACCAGTGTGAATGGGTGAATGTGTTGTGTAAAAGCGCCTTGAGTGGTCAGAAGACTAGAAAGGCGCTATACAAGTGCAGTCCATTTACAATGTCAGTCAGTCATTCTGGCTTTTGTTCAAGTGGCATTATATGCTGCAAAAAGATGAAAAATGAAAAGGACGACTAAAAATAAACATACTTCTGATGTAAACTGCATTTAGCTGTCCCTGCTCATCTAGGTTAGAGTGTTTCCCATACACTGATTTATTTGTGGTGGCCGCCACAATATCAACATTGACCGCTGGATATTTATTTTACTATGTGAAAATCGGTAAAATAGTGAGCGCACCCTGCGGTCCCTCCACCAGATTGCCACACAGGTCTGGTTTTCAGCAACTGCACCCAGACCTGCATTGCAATGTGCAATAGGCTACCACAACCACCCTGCTACCTGTTCATATAACCAATTAGTTCTGCAACTTGACCCAACCTGCAAACAAAAGATCCGCACCACGACCTGAAACTGCAAATCCTATAATAAGTATGCACTTTTCAAAAAATTCCCTCAGGCAGTATGTTTCAAGTGACCTTTCTTGGACATTTCATTCGTGTGAAACTAACTACAATGAAAGTAGCGCAGGAATACAGTTTCAATTCATATTTTTTGCTTATTCTCATAATATTGAGCAGCACATCTCCACAGTTAACGTGCCTGTTAGTAACGCACCTGACTGAAGCAGTTTACATATTCCAGCTGGTGCAGAACACAGAGCTGATGCACAAAGTCAGCAGTCAGAGGATTAAAATGTTAAAATATTAGCCAATGTCAATAAAGTCAATGATTGTTATTCTCATTTTATTTGATCATATTTGTCATCCAACATCTGCAATCTAACTCACATCTCTTTTTTTCACCCAGAAATGAACCCAGAAATAAAATCAAGACTAAATGCCACCCACCCATCAACCTTTTCGTGGGTTACCCGGTGCAGGACTCTACCCTTCACCTCGCTCCCCACCACTAGGAGACTATTTGCCAAGAGGAGGGTGGGAACAAGTTCTGGAGACCGACCTGAAGTCAGTGGCTGTAGCTATTCGAATTCAGCCAGTGCAAACCCCAGCGCGGCGGTCACAGCAGGCTGGGTCTAGTATTTACTCGCTGCCAATTTATATGAGTATCCAAATTCTGGGTGTGAAATTTGTCCACTGTATAGAGCTCTCAACAATTCACAATTAAGTTTTGAGTAGTTGCAAAAGTCTGTTTTGACGTTCACTGTATGTAGAGTAAACTGTGTGTCTGCTATAGAGGTAAAGAAGCAAATGAGGGAGTCGTTTCTCTACTGACAGTCAGAGTTTGTGTCTTTTAACCATGGCTGTAATCATTCCCTAACATCACATAGTTATTATCACAACCATTACAACAAAATCATTTATAAAAAGGGTCCATGTCATTGGTCCGACATCCCATTAGTCTGACGTCCAGTTGTTCCGATATGTGATTATACTAGGCTATACTGTATTGTGTACCATAGGCATCAGCAAACGCAACAAAAGTAGGCTACTGGTCAAGATACAAGTGCCATAGCGAGAAGAGAGTGAAACACCATAACCTCCTGTTATTAACTCTGGGGTCGGGGTTGTGTGGGGAGCTCTCCGCGGTGCTGAACGGCTCCCGGCGGGCGTATTTCTGCCTTGATGGTGCGCCACAGCCAGCTCTGGGTCAGCTGGGAAAGGTTTGAGGCGAAGCAGGCTCACGGCTTATGTGTTTGCCACTTTTTCATTTTAATACACACCATGATATTTTCCTAACCCTAACCAAGTGGTTTTTGTGCCTAAACCTAACCAGACCTTAACCACAGGGCATCATGATGATTTCGGAACAACGGGACTTCGGAACAATGGGTTTAATATGGTCGGAACAATGGGCTGTCAGATCAATGGGCAGTTCCCAATAAAAAAGACATTTTACCCCACACCGTTTCCCTAGCCTTCATCAGGTAGTTATTTAACCCAAAGCATAATCTTTTCCCTAACCCTTAAGGCACCACTGTACTCTGAAGCTGCATAATGCCACATTCACACTCACTTCACGCTGTGACTCTCCAGCTGTAAGAAGGTGAGAAAGGAACCAGGGTTTGAATTTTTCTCTGTATAGCCCTCTTTCTATCATTTGTTACACACATTTCTTTTCATGTGAACATCAGTGCAACAATATGAATCCCTTTCGGAAGAGACTGTGAAAAGAAATGTACACCATTATCTCCATGTTTCAACAATATTGCTTCCAACCCCTTATTTTTACCAAAGGTGTCTTTTTAACTCGTGTTTGATTGTGGCTGTTCAGAACGACTACAGATTGATTTTCAGACATGTTGCACGAACCAGTTCTTTTCTAGTATAACCCAGCCCACAACCAAGTACTTTTTGTGCCTAAAACCAACTGAACCTCAACCACAGCTGTGTTAGATGAGAAATTTTATTTTTGAAACTGTGATTTTCACAGTTTTGAAAGCACTTGACAAATAATGCTGTCTCTCCGATATGAGAGTCATATCAGTCATATCAAACACATTAAATAACGTAGAAACCGTTAATGATAGAAACGAGCCTGGATCTTATCCGCGACATTCCCAGCTTTTGGGGGCAATCTGAATGGTGTCTTTACAACAATCAGAGATGATTCACAGTACTTATGAGTAGGAAGTAGGAGATGGGCCACTGAAGACTCCATTTTACGCCTCGGCCCAAATTCATTTTCAGTGGTGGACCACTCTTTGGCGGCTGGAGTGATCCCATAGCAAGACAATCTCTAGGGGGTTTTTTTTGTTTTAAGCTAAGACGACGAAACTGCTTCATCTGCCCTTCAATCAATCAATTTTATTTATAAAGCCCAATATCACAAATCACAATTTGCCTCACAGGGCTTTACAGCATACAACATCCCTCTGTCCTTATGACCCTCGCAGCGGATAAGGAAAAACTCCCCAAAAAACCCCTTTAACGGGGAAAAAAAAAGGTAGAAACCTCAGGAAGAGCAACTGAGGAGGGATCCCTCTTCCAGGACGGACAGACGTGGCAAGGCAAGGCAAGGCAAGTTTATTTGTAGAGCACAATTCGTACACAAAGTAATTCAAAGTGCTTTACAGAACAAGAAAATGCATTAAAATCACAATACAAAATAAAAACATAAATAATCATTATAAAATGAACTTTAAAAGAGAAGAGTGCAGATAAGATAAGATCCTTTCAGTCATATGCACAGTGAAATAGAGCTGTTTTGAGCCTAGATTTGAACATTGTCAGAGTAGAGGCCTGTCTCACATCTTCAGAAAGACTGTTCCAGATTTTAGCTGCATAAAACTGGAATCCTGATTCCCCATGTTTAGTCCTGACTCTGGGCACCAGCAGGAGGCCAGTCCCTGAGGTCCTCAGAGTCCAAGATGGTTCATATGGCACTAACATGTCAGAGATGTACTTTGGTGCTAGGCCGTGGAGAGACTTGTACACAAGCAGAGCTGCTTTAAAGTCTATTCTCTGAGCCACAGGAAGCCAGTGTAGAGACCTGAGCACAGGACTAATCTGCTTGTACTTCCTGGTTTTGGTCAGGACCCGAGCAGCAGCATTCTGGATGTACTGCAACTGTCTTACGGCCCGTTTGGAGAGGCCAGTGAGCAGGCCGTTACAGTAGTCTAACCTACTAGAGACAAATGCATGGATAAGTCTCTCCAAGTCAGGCTTAGACACTATACCTTTGATTTTGGCAATGTTTTTTAGATGGTAAAAAGCTGCTGATGTTATTGATTTGATGTGGCTGTTAAAGTTCAAGTCTGAGTCCATTATTACCCCGAGATTTCTAACCTGATTTGTAGGTTTTAGAGAGAGAGACTGGCACCCCACAGGTCAAGGCCATGTGGTCTGAGACACAGTTATCAATTTCAACAAAGTACTTCCTGTCTTCTAGATAGGACTTCAACCAATTTAGGGCAGTGCCAGAGATGCCCACCCAGTCCTCTAGTCTCTGTGAAAGGATCTCATGATCGACAGTGTCAAAAGCAGCACTCAGATCTAGCAGGACTAAAACTGAGACTTTGCCTGCGTCAGTGTTGAGGCGGATGTCATTTGTCACCTTAATAAGAGCGGTCTCAGTGCTGTGATGGGGTCTAAAACCTGACTGGAAAACATCAAAGGAGTTGTTCTTTAGGAGAATGTCAGTAAGCTGTTGGTAAACAACTTTCTCAAGGACTTTGCCTAAAAACGGCAGATTTGAAATGGTAGTTGTTCAGTACTGTGGCATCAAGACTGCTCTTCTTTAGGAGAAGCTTTATGACCGCAGTTTTCAAGGCCTTTGGGAATGTTCCAGATTGTAGTGACATGTTAACTATGTGAGCAAGTGGTGGTAACAAACTGCTCAGCACAGACTTTAGAAATCTAGTGGGTAACACATCGAGGCAGCATGTAGACGAACTCAGACTGGTGATGATCTCTTGGACAGTTTTGTCAGTTACAGGTGCAAAATGAGTCAGCTCTAAGTGTCTAGGTGGCTGCAGGGTTGTTATTGGTGTTGTGGAATTGATGGCATTTTTAATGGTCTGAACCTTGTCGCAAAAGAATACTGCAAACTCATTACACTTAGATGTGGAGATCAGTTCCAACGGCAGTTGAGCTGGAGGGTTTGTTAATCTGTTCACTGTTGCAAATAAGACACGTGAGTTGTTACTGCAGTTTCCAATAATTTCCGAAAAGTACCTCTCCCTTGTTCTACGTAACATCCGGTTGAACACATACAACTTTTCTTTATAAATTTCATAATAAACATGAAGCTTCGACTTGCGCCATTTCCGCTCGGCCCTCCGGCACTCCCTTTTCTGTGCCCTGACCGAGTCGTCATTCCTCCATGGCGCCTTCTGCTTATTTTTAACCATTTTAACCTTCACAGGGGCAATGGTGTCCAGAACATTCAAAACACTCAAAGTAACAGAATTCAACAAATCATCAACATTAGAACATGAGGCATTTTCAAAGCTTATCATTTCCATGAACAGAGCACCTGTACTGTTATTTATGTGTCTCCTCCGAACAACTGCAGGACCAGCCGGTGGTTTGGAAGAAACAGACAGGTCAAAGAAGACACAGAAATGATCAGACAGAGCAACATCAACCACACTGATGTTTGAAATATTAACCCCCTTTGTAATGAGCAGGTCCAGAGTGTGCTGCGCTCTGCTGTGTGTGGGCTCACACACATGCTGAGTCAGGCCAAAGGTTTCAAGGACAGCACTGAGCCCTTTAGCATTTCTGTCACAGACATTATCCACATGTACATTAACATCACCTGTAATGACCAAACCATCAAAGTCTGTGCATACAATTGAAAGCATCCTGGTAAAATCATCAATAAAACTTTGACGGTGCTGGGGAGGCTTGTATATGACTACATAGAGTATGGACGGAGATTGTTTTAGCTCCATTTTAAAGGATAAATACTCAAATGATGAAAACACCCCAAATGACAACCTGTGCATAACCATATGATCTCTAAATATTGCACAGACACCTCCACCCTTTTTGTTTTCTCGTGTTTCAGATTCAAATTTGTAGTTGGGTGGAGCTGATTCTGTTAGAACAGCATTACCTGTGTTTTTGTCAAGCCATGTTTCAGTTAAAAACATAACTACGTGCAGTAGATGTCGTACAGAACAGATCAGCATAATAAATTAACGGTAATCCGTATGACACAATGAGACAGAAAGAGAGAGAGAGAGAGAGAGAGAGAGAGACAGAGACAGAGACAGAGACAGAGAGAGATGCAGGACAGACCGTAATGACAGTAGCTTACAACAACATTATTGAAAGTAATAATATTATTGTTATAGTTCTGGCTACTGTGGTACAATATGTTGAAAGTATATATTAATATCTGGCAGTATACATGTGTGATAATAATCATAGGTGTATAATAACAGTAGAAGTATGACTAATGACTAATGATGACAGCAGCAGCAGCAGGAGGCATCTGGCAGGACCACGGCAGCAGCACAACCACACACATCACATTATCCAGGCACCACTGCGATATGAGTTAACCTGAGAGACAGTGGAGCACAAAGGCTCCGGAGAAGAAGCCGAGTTAGTGACATCCAGAATGGCCGAGTTAGCAAGATGCAGTAATAGAATACGAGAGAGAGAGAGAGAGAGAGAGAGAGAGAAGGAGAGAAGGTGCCCAGTGTATTATAGGGGGTCCTCCGGCAGACTAGGCCTAAGTCAGCCTAACTAGGGGCTGGTACAGGGCAAGCCTGAGCCAGCCCTAACTATAAGCTTTATCAAAGAGGAAAGTCTTAAGTCTAGTCTTAAATGTGGAGATGGTGTCTGCCTCCCGGACCGTAACAGGAAGATGATTCCACAGGAGAGGAGCCTGATAGCTGAAGGCTCTGGCTCCTGATCTACTTTTGGAGACTTTTTCTACCCTCCACACCCCAAAATACATTATCTACATCATTTGGCCCCAAAAGCACCAAAATGTATTACTGTCACATTATCTACTATAAAAACAGGACAATATCCAACTTCAGATGGAGCTCCAAAACATCCAAATACAACTTTTCCAACCCGGTCTCACTCCCTACTAGTCATATACTAGCCCTTGGTCGGTGGCCTATTGGCATCACACACGGACGAACAGAGGCACACTTTAGTGGCAGTGTGAGCAGAGTTTATCGCGTTGTTTTCAAGGTGGATGAAAATATCAACGGGCAAAATGTCCTGTGGGAAATAAATAAATAAAACAAATAAATAAATTCATTAATAGCATATTAAATAACCTAGTACTGTATAACCTAAAACATATGTTACCAAAACAACTTAAACAAAATGTATATTATGCAGACTAGATTTTCAGATATTTATTACAGACGGATCTATTTATCTACCAAAGCCATACAGAGTACGTCTCTGCCTCTAATAAGTGTACACCACGTCCACAGCGGTCACAGACTTCCTCTTGGCGTGCTCTGTATAGGTGACTGCATCACGAATTAAGTTCTCCAGGAAGACCTTCAACACCCTGTGGATTTCCTGGTAGAACAGACCGGAGATACACTTCATCCTACCACGGCGAGCCAGATGGTGGATAGCGGGCTTGGTGGTTCACCATGCTGACCCCGAGCTCAGGGGTCCCGAGTCCCAGTCCCAACCGCCACAGCCAGCTTGCGATCTGCAGCAACAGTTTTGGCATCTGGTCTATTTTCTTCCGCGAGCTGCGAGCGAATCCATCAGGAATTCACACAGATGATCTATTATGAACAATATAAAGGCTATATTAGATTGAATATAAGCAATCTGATTATGATCAATAATAAAACGTGCATCCCATGCTTCCAGTGCTTGTCAGTTGTGTTTAAAACAGAGGGCGAGACAAGCAGACACACTCAAACACACAAATACTTGCACCCTGACACACAAGGAGACAGAGACAGAGCTCTGCATGTGATTAGAACAGAGCAGAGGACCAGTGTGGAGTCGGCCAGGCGACTTCTTACAGGCGGCTGTGCAACAATTTACATATCAGGATGCTCTGGCACCAAGTGTGAACATGGCGGTGACACTTGGCGCATTGAGTCCTTTTCCTCCATTGCCTCTGCCAATAAACTTATTGTCTCTCTGTTTAATAGGTTGCTTCTTAATTTAGCTTATTTTCAAAGTGTTTTATTGCCATTTAAATGTGGGCTGTTATAGCGGTTATATATTTACAACATATGGATGGCAGTTGCTCTATGTGGCTGGAATTCTGGAATATTAATGGGCATACTGGCCTTCAAAAAAAGAGCCTAGCATAAACCCTGAGTAGGAGGTGACTCATCTGGCGGCATTTGTTGATCATTTGGGTAACTACTGTAGTATAAAGAGTGATAAAGTCCACACTGGGAGGGCGGGAGGAGGGGTGGATGTGTAAAACAATGTCCCTACTTTTACCCGCTGTTCAATGTCCAGTGTAAAAAAAGTCAATACATTTTTATGACGTAGTGTGCTAGTATGTTTAGCAAACTATGCTAGTGATATATGTCACATGACATTGTATGACGTTAGTAACAAGTAACAAATCATTTTAAGCCAAACTATGTTGTTTTTTCTAAACCTAACCACATACTTCTGTTGCCGAAACCTCAGGAAGTAAAGCAAAAAACTAAGATTTTTACCTGCGTTCGAAGTTTATTTTGAAAAGAGATGGATTACATTTAACAAGCAGAAACTGTACTGAAATATTTTTTTAATGTCAGATATGGAATGCCCACAGAAAGGTAATGAATGATGGTGACCTTACACTGCACCAGAAAGAAATGATAGGCTCCCCAGAATTATATGAAGCATGACACTTGATACAGGCTGAAAGACTAGCAAAAGCATTGACAAAAATATAACACTATATCCAGGCATTTCTTTGTCTATGCAGACTAAAGAAGGTTAAAACAATGTACCTTTTTGTCAATGAAAAATGTAATCTGGGTGGCACTATGTTTCTTTCTATATTTGCTGTTGTAAATTAGTGCATAAACAGTTCCTAGGAGACAGGGTTGAACAGAGGAAAAAGATCAAAAAGTATTATACTATATCTTCTAGTTGTTTTAAACATAACACACAGCACTATAATACTCTTTGAATTGAGCAGTTTAAAGTCTAGTCACAGCGTTGTATCTGCTTAAGGAGCTTCAGATGTTTTACCCGACATTTATCCATAGTGGTGCCTCAGCGTCAAACGCAGGTTTATTTAATGAGAAAATTCATCAGAGGAGCATTAGGTTTACATCACAGTAAAACTACACACTGCTGCACTTTGTTCTTTTTGTGCAGTGAGCCTATTGATGTTACTCACAGACCACAGATCTGCAGGGGGAGAGCTTCATATGAGGCAAAATTACTAGCTCAAGGTCTGGCTCATGCAGTGCGATCATCAATTCCACATCTTATCTTGAGGAACTAAGGGATTCTTTCTGAACTCTGACCATGGGTGGAATATTGCTGGCACAAAAGGTGTTTACTTCAAGTAACAAAAGAGAGAGCTCGTAGGCTGAAATGGGAAAATCTGAAGAGGAAACAGAAGATTCAGGCTGTCAAATATGCCAGCAGAGTATGTGTGTGAGTGACAGGAAGAGAGAGAAATGAAAGAGTTTTAACAGCTCTGCACGACCTTGCATACACTCCAAATATAAAACAACCCAACGCCATCCTGACATGTTGAAATTAAATCTAATTTTGGCAATGTTTTTGCCACATTAATGCGGTGTTATGTTGCTTCATTTAAGTACAAAGCACTGTGTGATCGTTAATGACTTTCAGTCAGGCAAACAGACGGCAGCTTATTCAACCTTTCAGATATGTTTTGCTCATTTTTATAAGAGCCATTCTATTAACAAAGGGGAATTATTACAGTAATGTATGACTACAAATTACCCATTGTGACTTTACTGTTTTATTTCACTCTGAGGAATTCAGTTATATAGGGGTGTCCGAGTCAAGCAACTTTTTATCTGATCCTGCATCAATTACAAACTCATCCTCAGGCTCTCGCTAGCCAATTTGTCCAGACAGTCTTGGAAACTCAAAGCGTTCAGGAGTGAACGAGTCAGAGGGTTTCTGCGTTAGTGAGTGATTAGGACCAGTTGCTGGAGAGCAGCCAGGGTTGGAGTCATTGGAAAGGCAGGTAGGGTATAAATTGTCTTTGTTCGATTCAGACTACTCATCATTCTCAACCCCTCAAATTAAGTGATTTTTCAATTTGTTCAGTAGCCACAGGCAGTGTGAATGAAACAATGTCAGATCCAATACAAGATCTGAATTGCTATCTCATTTAGTCTCTGACGAATCTGTTCTCACAGTGCTTTGGTTATTCAGCAAAAATTGTGCAGTGTTTGACAGCACAAGAAGCTGAGATAATTTATGGCCAGGACTGGGACAGTATATGCTTATTCTGCAGTAAATTGAAATTTAAATGCAGCCATCTTTGTGAATAAATCTACTTTAAATTCTTTTTTTTCAAAACACATATTAACAATTCATGATAATACTGGCACGTCATCGGTATCAGCAGATAAGGGCTTTAAAATGAAACATGGGCATCTGTCCAAAATGAAGATTTCTGGTGATGTGACAGGCAGATAAGATGATGCCTTAATTATGTGACTTTATTTATTTGAAATAAATCAGATTTGCCCTGGTTGTGGCTATTGTCAGCATGGTTTCAGGGACAGCTTCACCAAGCAGGATGAATTTAACATTTTTGGTTGAAAATCTTCCATTAAAAAATATGGCATGTCTCACATTCAACCAAAGTTGTCAGTTGAATCAACACTTTCTCACTCCCCATTTGTCAAATACTGACGCCTCGTCTGTGGCCCTACATATCAAACCGACACTCAAAGTACCCCTCCAGCATCAGCTTTGGACACTCATGGATGGCATGTCAATTTACACTCATTACATGCATTCTGCCTTTTTGAAAATAAACTACAGATTACTGCAGTAATGTAATATGCAATCTGGAAATTCATTGGTAAAAAAAAAAAAAAAAATTTTCTTCCTTTACCTCTGGAGGCACAGCCTGGAGTTTTTCGACTAACGGAAGTGCAGGGGCCTCGGCGATCACTCACGCCCTTAACTTCCGGCGGTGCTCCCCAGGAATCGCCGTGTTGTTTACAAATACTTTGGGTAGAAAACCAGCAGAGTTTAGCTATATATCACATTTTTCACATCACTATATCACCCTGTAGACTAATCTGATGTTTGTTAAGTCTATAAACACAATGATTGAACAAACGTTACTGTTTCTGTTTTGTAATTAACATGGTTATCGTAGATTAGCTGTATAAAAATAAGGTAATAACTCAATAAACGGTCCGTGAATAAAATATTTTTTTCCAGTGGATATCTTAGTTACAACATGATTGAGCTAGCAAAGCAGTTTTGTGTTGCTATGTGTGGTATTTATTCAGTTATGGGAAATCACGATGTCTAGAAAGCAGCAGTGGCTGCAGCTGACAGGGACAGTTAGCAAAGCTAACATCAGGACGTCATCTGTTAAAAGCCTCCCATTGTTGGATACGACATGAAACTACTCCAGTTTGCTCAGTCATGTTGTAACTAAGACATCTGCTGGAAAAAATATTTTTTTTCACGTTGATGAGACAGCGTTTTGGGTGGAGCGGTCGCTATGGACATGGAGCTTGCTGTTTCTGTAGGTACACATTTCCTGGGGACACCTGCACGTCTCTGCCACGCCCCCTCCATTGTGATTGGCTAAAGCGCAGCATCGTTCAAACTCAAAGCTCCGCCGTCCCCCCCCTCTGTAGTCATCATTCACACAGGGCTGCCGACAGATTCTACAATGTAAATTGCAGAATCTGTCTTGAGAGATTATGTAATATGTAATACTCTATTGTTCTAAAACTGGACCCAGTGAGTCACCCTGACCCTAGCAACCCACTGGTTGTGAATCTTTAAAATTGTGGTTACTGCACTTAGTGTCACTGTAATTTGAAGCATTCTCTGACACAAGAATGTCCTCCAGGATAAATAAAGTTTTATTGAATTGAACTGAACTGAATTAAAACACCAAGTCCTTTTTACTAGCCACGTGTAGCTACACAGTTTAACAAATAAATGCCCCTTTCAACTGACCTATGGCTAAGCCACGCCCCCCTCCACTCACTCGGACAAACTATCAACATTCAGTGACCGGCGCTATGGCAGGTGTCACAGTACACGGCATTTTGCAGGAGGCAATTGATGATTTTTGGAGACATAACGATCAGATGTCATTGAGAAGTAACCAAAAGGGCCTAAACTACACATTGGAGGAATGTATTCATCATTTTATTGTTGAGAGGGTCAATGAAAAGCTTAAATTACAAGCCAAAATTTACAGGTCACAGTGTAAGCGTGATAAACCGCATCTAGTTGCCGTTGCCATCAAAGACAACAAGATAGAGGATCAGCATTATTCCACTGAAGATAAGGTTTTTGGCTCAGAATATGAGAAAAGGGTAACAGCCTTATTACCATCTTTACCAAGAGCGTCTCTCCATTAGTTTGGTGCTACAGCATTTACACTGAATCATTCAGCATAACGTTTGCCAACCTTTGTTACCTCTGCCATTACAGATAAGTTAATGAAGCTAAGCTCCAGAAGTTAACGTTAGCTTAACTAGAGCCCTTTGGACAACAGCTAACAATGATGTACGATCACCAAAGTACAAAACTAGAACAAAATAGGCTAATGAACTCCCAGCAAACAAGGTGACATGATGAACAACGCAGCTAGAAGCTAACGATAGGCTAACTTTAGCACAATATGTTGCCTTAAACACGATGTTGACTTATCTTAGACAGACAGATGTAGACATCCTTGTTAATCTTATTCATGTTGAGGTCTAACGTTACCACACAACTTTATCCAAAGGAGACTTTCTCAGCTGAGAGGTGGTTTAGGAAAAGGTAAAAAATACACCTCGTCGCCCAGGCTCTCAGGATACCTTGTGAGTTGCATGTACCCCATGCACACCATTTGACCATTTTTAAACTTCAAATCTCAGAAAAAGCTCATAAAACCAAACAAAACTGATTTTCTGTAATGCATTTCAGTGAACGTCCAGGCAGAGAATGTCCGAGTGTATGGGAATGGCTATACGCACTGTGATTGGCTCATCGCGTTTGAGGGCAGGCATAGGTCAATTAGACACCAGGTCTGCTCGCCATTGACGCTGCAATGCAGTTTATTTTCACAGAAGTCAAATAGAAATCAATAGAAATCAAATGAATGATACATAATTAATACGTCATTTGATAGCTTAATTTTTATGCAAGTAATATTACCAGTTTAAACAGCCTAAATTATTTGATAGTAAAAGGTCCTGCACTTGTATAGCGCCTTCCTAGTCATCTGACCACTCAAAGCGCTTTTATCACTATGAGTCACAAGCCATGTTTCCATCAGCCTGTTCAGATGCGCATCTAGAAGAATTGAATTGGAAAATTATGATGGAAACGCCAAAATTCGAATTAAAATCCCCTGATTCGCACAAACTAAAATATGCTCGCTTTAGCCGTGTTTTGGTTGATTCGAAAGAATGTTGATTTGCAAAACAAGGGATGGAAACAGTTATGTTCGAATTAAGTCTGACGTAGCGCACCTCTCTCCATGGTGATATCCACACTCTGGGTCGGGAAGGCGGTAATGCATTTACAAGCTGGTTGCCAACCGCCAGAAAACGTAGAAGAAGAAGAATGCGAGACTTGTTTTGTTTTCGGTTTTGCGGAAAACTCGCGCGAGTTCGTAGTTTTCACCAAAGTCCGTACATTTAATGGAAACACACAGGATTCGTATTTCTTTTAATGCGCATTTCCCAATGATTCGAATCACTTTTATTAGCTACATTCACCCATTCACACACTGGTGGCTGAGGCTACCATACAAGTTGCCACCTGCTACTCAGTAACCATTCACACGCTCTCACACACCAATGGAACAGCCATCAGGATCAATGTGGGGTTCAGTATTTTGCCCAAGGCGAAGCTGGGGATTGAATCGCTGATCTGAGTGGACAACCTGCTCTACCTCTGAGCCACAGCCTAAATAGTGTTTTGTGCAAATGGAATTAAAGGCCCATCTGGCCTGTTTCAAATACGTGAATGAATAAAACAAACAATAGCCCGAGCTATTAATTAAAGTTTTAAGGTATATCAGTATCAGGATTGGCCAAAATGAGTTTGAAAATATCAGTATATTGGATATCTATAAAAACCCATTATCGTGCAGCCCTAATACACATATACTGTATTAATGAGCTGCCTGAAACAACAAATTAGGTACATTTTCAGTGATAACCCAATGCAATAGAGAAATAGTATAATGTTTTGTATTAAAGTAAAATACCTTTTTGCTTTCTTAGCAAGTTAGATGCAGAAAATGATACCACTCCCATATCATCTGTCCACTGAAATACAATATAAGGCTAAAGCTAAAATGGTTAGCTTAGCTTAATATAAAGGCTGGACACTGGGAAACAGCTATACTGGCTCCTTCTGAAGGTAAAAAAAATCTGCCCACCAGAAAAAGCTGTAAATACTTAGCTATAGATACCTTTGGACAGAGCTAGGCTAGCTGCTTACCCCATCTTTTATGCTAAGCTAACTATAGACTTGCTATAGCTTCATGTGGTGGTGTTGATCTTCTCATCTAATAATCAGCAAAAAGCGAAAGAGCATAATTTGCTCTAAGTTACCCCTGAGAGCATCACTTTGAGCCCTTCACTCTGCACCAGCCTGATAATGAGACAAACAACTTGTAATTGAGGTTGAAATGTGTTTGAGAATGTCTTTCACCACGACATTCAAATTTCTGACCTTCTTTGCAAAGGTTTTATTTTAAAAAATGATGTCTCTTGTTTACCAGTGCCATCCCCAGCTGAAATTAATGTGAGCTTTTCTACAATAGAATCAGTGAGATAATGCTGAGCAGCTGAGCCTGTTTCAACTTACAGACAGAGACAGGTGCTTTGACAGCTTGTTCCTCTAAATCAATATGAGATAGAAAGATGGAAATTTTACGTGAGGGGACTAGAGGGAGGTAATAAAAGGAACATATTTGGTATGCAAACAATTAGCAAAGGTTAACATTACTAAGTGATGTAAAAGTGCAATAAAATATCAATTTTCATTCCTCCCCACTCCTTAAAAAGGACAATGACAAATATTGACCAAAGGGGAAATTATTTTTAACCAAGTAGTTAATCTTAAACAGTCAAAAATAATTAACATTTTCTGTCACAACAGAATAATACTGCTTATTTCTGGCTTGTGATGTGGCCTAGTCGACGAATTTGGTGAAATTTGTAAGTGAAACTATATTTACTTCAGCTGTCAAAGAAATGAGTCAAGGCAGTTGGAAGTGATTGCGGCCAATTAAACACAAAGGGAACCTTCTAGCTGGGTAGGATGATAGAAAATCAATTCTTCATGTGCCTCTTCATGAGTCCTGCTTTGTAGGAAGTAAATGACAGCCAAGGAAACTGAAACAAATGCCAACATGTGGGTAAATATAACTGCATATTCAAATGCTTAATGTGGAAACATGAAATGCTGTATAAAAAACAATTCACTTTATGTACGGGTGTAACACATTTTTCTGGCACAATTACTCATGCCATAAGTTGTATATGACAACAAGTGAAAACTGGGTTATCCAGAAAGAGACTGTTAAATGGGCACAAGGTGATCACCTGCAACCTTGTTTTTTTCTCTTTTCCTACATAAATACCAAATGCCCTTTATGGCAGAAAGTATGTAGACAGCTGTATATTTGTGTCCTTGGTTTGGGGCTCTTTTTAATGCTGCATTGGGGTGGGACAAAATATTGACAGTAGAATGTATCATATTACTTCCTCTTGCAATACGTTATCGATACACTGGCACCAAATATCTATATATTCATTAAAATATGCAGTCGTTCCAAATGGATTCCCCTGCCAATTTTACTTTCTAGAGTCACGTCTTCATGACTGTTTGTTTGTGGCGCTTATCAAATGAAAGGACGTAAAGTGAACAGAATTTGCGGTGGAGAAGAAGCTCACAGGAGGAAAATGGCAAATAGAGCGGGAAGAACAAATCAGAGAGGCACAGTCACCCACTGGTGGCCTGCTTGACCAATAGAAACCCCTGCCAGGCAACAAAAAAAACCTTTTTCTTTTTAGTGTCAGAAATAATGTCAAATATCCCCCTATATTCATTCTGCAGTGGAGTACCTTGTGCCGTAAACTGCAACAGCATACCACCATGAAGTCCATGAACGAGTGTCTGTGGGTAGTTAGTTCACATGTCTGTAGGAGGGTCAGTGACACAACACAAATTTCTGGTTTAAATCAATTGTAAGAGATTATCTGGGGGATCATGGCAAAAATGTTAATGTGGTGTAACCATAAAACTTTGCACCAAATAATTAAACCTGCTTAAAAATGGGAAAATTCTCAATAAGACACCCCATTACTAGTTTGGCATAATCTTTCATTACAATTATTTAATAGAAAATAAAAGTAATGGAACACCGTTGTTCTGAATATTATATTTAATATGGGGAATAATGGTTGTCAAGTTACCTTGCGTGTTGAGGTGGTGTAACCACCGGTCAAGGAGCCATTTTGTTACTATTTTGCAAGAAGTCTATGTGACAAATAAAGTCACTGAGAAAGACCCTTGATGATGCAAACTGCTGCATGCCAAAGTAAGTACCAGTTGGTTAGCGGTTACAAACAGGCTCGGTGTTGAATGACCAACACATTCTCATTTCAACCTCGTCACATATCAACGTTTGGTCATGGACCTTCCACGTCCAGATATGACATGAAAGGTACTCTGGGTGTATTGGTTGTTGACGTTCTGGGACACCGTGTCAAGTTACCTCTGGTACATGCATGGTCATTTTTCAAAGTACACTTCTGATTTCACAGGAAATTTACCATTTTATATCAGTCTCTTGCAAAATAATCGCACTACCTCAGTACAACAATGCAAATTGTGTGATGTTCTTTTTTCCTCCAACAACTAATGCACATGGTTGAGTTTAGCAACAAATACGTGGTTGGGTTTAGGAAAAAAGAACAAAGTTTGGCTTTATAATCTTACGGGACGCCGCCTCAGCTTTCCTTCTTGTCCCACCGCATTTCCCCCTAATGCTGCCGAGTGCAATTAAACTATATCTGCAATCGGCCACGAATCATGCTGACATTAAAGGACAGCTTTTTTGCCCAAACACTGGATTTCGACAACTTCAGAGTGAGACTGGGTCGGAACGGCATGCTAATGCGCTGTCAGATTCTGTGTTTGTGTGTTTTTAGCTAAGCTAGTTCAGAGAATATTTGGTTAAGACAGACTGGTGATGCTGTTTCTCCCTCACTGTTCTCCGTGTCAGTGAAAACTCAGCTCTGGGGATTAACTCCTGGTGTTCTTCACCACTGTTTTGGAAGAAAGAAACAACTGGGGTAACAGGTGAACCTTAGTAAGTGCTGTGCAGTGGATCTAATTCATGATGTGAAGTGTGATTCGCGTAACTGATAAATATTTAGAAAAGTAGGCTAACTGTTAAATACTCGAAGAAACTATGGATTGGAATTACAGAGTAACTCACAATCATGATACGTTGCCCATAATGGTGATGATAATGATGAATTTAAAAAAAATACTACTAAAAAGCCAAAAATCAGGAATTGTGTTTTTATTCACTGCATTGCGGTGTCAGTTTCACACAACCTGAGACGAAACTATGTACAGAAAAGTCTTAGCTCAGTGACTCATTAACATAGCTAAGCACTCATTATACCACCTGCCGCTACTCCAAATTCTGTTTCCAAATTGAACACTCTAAAGTTTGGATTAGAGTGTTTTAGTTCATTTAAAAGGAAATCCTAATGCTACAGGTTACAATGATGCTTAAGACAAAAGTGTGCTTCCAGCTTCGTGCCAACTGTTAAAGGGGAGGCCCTTTTCTATTTTAACATCATAACACCCCTGTGCACAAAGCAACAAAGTGAGGGTGTTTCAAGTTTGGTGTGAAGGAACTTGAGCGTGACCTCAGCCCCATCCAGCACCTTTGGGTGTGAAATGGAACAGCAAATGCGAGCCAAGCCTTATCGCCTCACATCCACGTCAGACCTCGCTAACACTTTTGTGGCTGAAAAGGAGCAAATGCATGCAGCCAGGTTCCAAAACCTTGAGAAATAAACTTTCACATTAGAGAGACGGCTGTCATACCGTGGGTCTGGCATGAGATATGAAGAATGAAAAGCATGTCTGTATACAGTTTATGTATGACACAATGTATCCATGCATTGTATGTTGTGATTATGTCCATTTTGTTGTCTGATTCTTTTGCGTGAACAGCTTTATAAACTGCAGGGTTTTACCTGATATTCATAAGACAATATAAACCTGAAAATGCTGCACAAAGCTACTAAAACAAGATGCTATGTAATGCTACATCAAACAAAAAATCTCCTATTAGATATACAAGCATCTATTTGTTCTAGTCATTTAATACCTGTGTAGTTAAGAAAGTTATGAACCCTGATTTGGATCAACTAAGCTCTGTGTGAATCAAAATCTGAGCAAGAGCAATTTTGTCAAGGTAATTAATTTGGATTCTCATTCGGTGGTTAATTGGCAGTGTCCTTTGTTACACAGAAATTTTTCTGCATCGGCCCTGCCAAGAATCTTAGAAATATGGCTCCAAATCACACTGTCAATGAATTTCATGCAGCTACAAGCCAAAAAACCTCTTGCTTTCTTTTTTTCTTTTTCTTTTTTTTTTTTTTTTTTTTTACACCCCAGTATTACCTTAACTATTGCTTTCATCATCCAAACACTGCGGAATGAGAGCAGGGAGTATCCCAGACTATTCACTGACTATAACGTTATCATTTAGGCTAGTTATTTCAATTATATAAACAAATATGGAAAATAAAATGTTCTGTCTTCGGATGTTATTCAAACATTTTAGCTTGTAAGAGTCTTCAGAGAGGTGATTCGGTGGTAAGTGGAGCATAATTACCTCCAATTTGCAGCTTACAGTTTTATGAACTGAGTGTGATTCAGAGGAGCATGCAGCGAGCTCTCACACTCTGCTCTCTGCCTCCATCACTTTAGAGATCTCAAAATAGAAAACTCCAAAAAAAATAAAGAAACAAAAAATGAGAGCTTTACAAAATCAGGACATCCAAGTTGTTGAGTAATGATGGTAAATCCAATTTATCCATAATAAGTTTAACCTCTTTGGCTTTTTGATCCATGTAATGATATTTCATTCAAGCAAAGACTTAAAATAAATGCACCATTACTTTTAACTTTAAGTAATTGATGATATGCCACATATATGCATATTGCTTCATTTATTTGCTGCTTTTTACAGGCTGCTCTGCAAGTCATTTTTTAATATATTTTTTGCAGTAAAGATCTCTCTTCAGCTCATTACCTGAATAGAATGTGAGTTTTAAAGGGAAAAATACTTTTAAAATGGATGTAAATGTCAAACAACAATAAAAATCCAAATACAGGAATACAGTATAGTACAATACATATTTTGATACAATACAATCAAAATATGTACAATATGATTTCTCATAGACCCCTCAGTCGACAAAAAATCTTCAAGTCAAGCAGTATTTTTTTTTTTTTTTTGGTTTATGTTTTTTTGCTTTGTTTTTGTCAGTCAGTGTGCAGTGTAGGCTAAAGCAGAATTTATACTTCTGCGTCGAATGGACGCCGTACCCTACACCATAGCCTGACATGCACCTCCCCAGAAGTAACTACACGTTGCGTTGGCGGAGACCTCCTATCTGTTTTTGTAAGCTGAAAACCATTTCCCTCAGATGAAACAGAGCTTTTATTTAGTTTAATTTCAGGATAGGAAAGACAATAAAGCCTCCACAAAAGTCTTGTGTGTGATTTATCCTGGCTTCATATAAGCAGAGGAAATCTCTGCTCATTGCTAGGCTATAGGCTTGTGCTAATAACATTAGCATCTTATATTTGTTTGGAAAACGCATTAAGTATAAAACAGTTGTTTTGTCAGTGAACCTTGTGAGGTGTAATGGAGCCAAATTTTGTAATGTTACCTATGTTAAATGTTGCTGTTGTCCCTGGCTTCATATGAGAAAAGGGCAAGTCTGCTAAATGCTAGGCTAATTCATACAATGTAAAATGCCATAGGCTTGTGCTGAAAACATTAGCATGTTTCGCATTTGTGGGGATAATGTGTCCAGCAAAAGACAAGTGCTTTGTCTGTGAATGCTGCGAGTTATAGTAAAGCTGATTTGTGTGAAACCTCCCCTACCGACCAGTGTTCTGGAGGTGTAACTGCAGAGTGACACAGACACACCACCACACAAGAATAAATGCTCACAATGGCATAGGCCACATGCGTAGGCTAGGGCATAGGGTCTGCCATACAAGTATAAATCCCCCTTACTTCTGGGGACATCTTTGTCGCCAAAATTTTGCTGCGGAGTGAGCACTCCTCGCCATACAGGCACCATTGCCAACTCCTCAGTAAGAAAAGTAGCTATTAGCTGTCCTAAAAGTCGCTAGAAGTCGCTAAATGACGTCATTGCAAATCAACCTTCTTTCAGTGATTTATATTAGACAAAGAAAATTTTACATTTACATCCCACCCTGACTGTAAGCCAGGTTGGGATCCGCCAGCAGCGGGATCCGCCAGCAGCTTTGTCGCTTTTTTGAAAAAGAGTCGCTTGAGGGGTGTGAAAAGTCGCTAAATATGGCGACAAAGTCGTTCAGTTGGCAATACTGCATACAGGCAGCTGTGGACCCAGAGCATAGTCTGTATTAAATAATAGGACGTAACCACCATGACATCACCAGTTAGTTTGTGAACTCTGTTTTGAAGCCTCAAGTTTTGACAGTTTGGCCGTCATCTTGCCATCTTGCCATCTTGGGTTTTTCAAGCCAGATGTGATCATATTTGGACGAAAGCATGGCAATAACTCCTCTACACTAGCTGCTAGCTTGGTTAGCACAGTGCATTTACAGTTTTAGTTATCTGTGATAATGCTGATGGTAATGCAATTTTTGTTGACAAAAAACAGGCTTAAAACTATTAAAATAAAATGTGTTTACCTGAATAAACCGAATATCTGACTCCTTAGAGGGTCTTGTCATACAGCCATACACTGTACAGGACTTTTTTAGACTATATGAAATGATTAGAATTAATTTTCATGGACTGAAAACAACCTTACCAATGTTGTCGCTGTGGTAGACACTTGTCATCAGATGGCACCCACCTGTCACTAAAAGCAGCCACACCATTATGCATAACTTTAACCTATAATAATATATAAAAAGGGCAATTACATAAAAACGAGCTCACTCTTGGAGCCAGTCTCAAGCGGCCTTTTGAGTAACTGCAGTTTTTGACACTTCTGCATTGGCCTCATTTTTCAGCCACGGAAGAAGAGAGGCTCCTCGCAGTCAGGATCCAAGAAGACGTTATCTTCTGCCTTCTGCTTTGAAGTGGTGAATTTACAGCTCAGAGTTACTTAACAAAATACAGTCTCTGACTTTTGTTTGATATCTAATGTTGTCCAAAAAAACGCACATTTCTGATCTATCAAGCATTGGCTCAGAGGGCTTTCTTGTTTAGTAGCTTGTTTACTATAATACATGAACATCACTGTCAGTCTGAACCCTCCACCGAACTCCGTTCAAGCTCTTAAACTCTAAATGGAAAAAAAGGGAATGAATAGTCAAATATTTATATTGAACAGCCAAATGCAATTCGACTGACATGATTACAGCCCTTATGATTTCACTTACACCAGAGATAAGGGATCGATGAAACTCTAAATATTTATATATCACTGAGACTATCACATGTTCATCCATGAAGGCTTTATGTTAAAACTTCAATTTACACTTTCTGTCTTGATGTGACCTTCATTAGTTTAATGCCATATATGTAAATTTACACAGTTTTGTTTTATAGTAGTTACATGACATTTAATTGGACATTAGGTGCCACGAAAAATGTCAGCACACCTGGGGCCAGATGCATAAAATGACTAGAGAGCTCGATTCACGACTAAAACTGTGGGTGCACATTCTTATTGTCACATTTATAAAGCTGTGAAGTTTTCACATCTCAGACATTGTGTCATTGGGTGCACAACTTCTACTCCCACAGCAAATGGATTTAGAAGCGCCCTCGATCACCTGTTTGCATGCTGATACATCTGTCTGCTCCACCACGTAATAGACCTATCAATGATAAGAACAGCAGAGAAGAAGTGATTGTGCCCTCTGGTGAGATCTTGCCGACAGCGAAATTACACAAGACTGTGGCTATTTATAGCGCCTGTACCATTAATTCATCACCAGTACACCACCATCAACAGTGATGTCTCCATCATCATGATCACACATCAGAAAGACGAACAGTGATTCATTTCTGGGCTCACATCGAAACAGACTCCATAAAATGCTCCACGATTGAGGATCAAATCAAAAGATCACTGACAAATGGAAATTATAGCTCGAAGGCAAATTTTAAAAGATGATCACATTTGTAATGCATTTAAAATCAAGATTAAAAATCCATCTTTGATCAACATTTTATTTCATCTCACTGCACCGAGGCCGTAACCATTAAGTCAACAGGGGTTGACAAAATCTGGCAGGGTGTCCCCAAAAGACAATTTAAAATTTGAAAAGTCATTTCCTATGATATTATATAACTTATCATAAGCAAGGACAGCTATACAGTATATCAGTGGCTCCCACCTGGCTCAGCCATGGGGTCCAGATTACTCCTTAGTCATTAGTTCAAGGTCCACACAGTTTAATACATTCAGCGTCATACTTGTGTTTGGCCATGTTGTGAGCTAGTTCACTGTTTCTCTCAAGTAGCTGTCCGTTAGTCACTCACTCCACAGCAGGATATGGCACTTTAAAATAAAAGCTCTTTGCTGGAAATTCACTGTACTCAAAATTAAAGTGTATCTTTTACAAACTTGACACATTTGAGAGTCCTTTGCGGTCCGTTCAGAGTGGACCCACAACCCACTTTTGGACCACGACCCACCAGTTGGGAACCCCTGCAGTATATTTTATGAACATGCAATTAATGAAAGCCACTGATCAGAAGATAACTATTCATAAAATTATCATTTTCATAACACTGTCACAGTTGACAGTGACATAGCTGGGTTGCAGGGTTGCCTCTCATAGCTTAGTTAAAAAGGAAAAAAAAAATCAATATATTTGGAGGTTGGGGGGCATTTTGGGCATGTTTAATATTTGGGTTGATGTTTCCCTCCAGTGTACATATCTAATATATATTGTAGTTACTGCCTAGCACTGCACATTCTTCTTTTAGAAATACCCGTTTTTAAGTGAGAAACAGTATATGCATGGTTTTGTGCTTACGCATTGTTTATACGTCTAGCCCCAGGAGTGCAATCCACCTAGCAAGTAAAAAATCTAACTGCCTCCTAAAACACAGAGCTTGTAACAAAATATTTCTCAGCCAGATTCGATTCACTTGACCACAGAGTGGATGTGAGAGTTCCTACTTGAAACGAGTAGCTTTAAATTAGGTATGTTACATAAAGACAAGAGGGTGTGTGTGTGTGTGTGTGTGTGTGTGTGTGCGCGTGTGTGTGTGTGTGTGTGCAGATTTGACAGCCCTCCCCTGAAACAGTGCAGCCAACACGGCTGTAGAAAGGGAAAGGAAAAATGTCAAGCTATAGATCTTTGGTTTAACGGGCTATTCAGCTGAAGTCTTCAGAGAATGACACACTGATATTTGTGAGCTGCCTCTCTCTGTAAAACTGGCTCTGGCTTGCAGGTGACCTTCCAAGGTCTATTTTTGTCAGCTAATGACTGTCATTATTAATGCCTTTTGCTTTACATTGCCTCTGCCGCAGCACTCGTGCTTGGACAGAGACATTTACACAACAGCGGTGCCACGCTGATCGCAGTGAATCTGACCAGTATCCATGGAGTGGCTGATGGATTGTCAGGTTTCCCACATCCTCGTTCAGAGACGAGGTGGAGGTGCCACCCTATCAGAGTGTGCTTCAGCGCCTCCAGCCCCCTCTTGATTGCCTGACATTCTTTATCAACAGTCAAGTAATTCTGTTCCCTTGGCAACAGTTTCCTGCTGATACAAAGAATCAGGTATCACCTTGAAAGTTTAAGAGTGTGGTTGGCAGCCTCAGTGTTTTCATTTGCGTGCAGCTGCGCCATCATTTTCAGGAGGAAACCAGGGTTTACTTTTTAGGTTTTAAGCTTTTATTTTCATCCCCTTCCCGCACTGCCCTACATTTGGGTCATGACATTCTTCTATATATTCCTCTTTACCCCTTCTGATAGGTCACTGCAGTGCCTCTGCACAGGGTTTTTCTGTAGAGCCGTATCTGGTCTTTTTCAGATGGAGGTCTCAATCTCAATTACTCTCAAAAAGTGTAGGCTATAGTGTAACTGTAATTTAATTTACATTTTATAATATATAGAACTGAGGCGACTTTGAGATAAGGCTCTCTCGAGCAGCCTGTGTGTTTGATTTCAGTGACATTTTTTTCCCCTTTTTGACCTTTTGGGGATTGTGATAGGGGATCACACAATGTAATTCAAATTATGCTATTAACTCCCCGACTGGCACTGACATGCATCAGCCCGGAATTAAATGGAACAATGTTATATTCACTTTGGCAGCACCTCATCAGCACAGTGTTGGTTTCCTGCATTATTTCATTTCTATGTTCTGCAGCACACTGTGTCTCCTCTCAGGCATATATTATTTGCTGGTTATTGTCTGTCTGGAAAAGAATTTATTCATCTTCATTCGTAGCTAAGTGAAAGAAGATTATCTGGCGATCATATGTGACATTTTCTAATAAATATTACTTTGCATGTGCTTGTTAAGTTTCAATTTTGATTGCCTAATATCTGTTTTGCTGGAAAGCTTTCCGGCGACTTTGTGTCAACTCTATCAGAAATCAAAAACTGCAATTGGTGTGTTGGTATGTAACATCTGACTTTGGTTGAACAAATAATTAGACAGCTTGTAGCACAAACAAAAGAGAAATAAAAACATGCCACTGTCTCTCAGAAGTGTTATGAAGTTAGATTTGCTAGATTTATTCAAAAAGTCTTTTGAAGCGTGAACCTGGAGGACATTACTCACTATTTCAGGAATGTGTGTGAATTGAGTTTCATTGTGTCATTTCTGTCAATCATTCTGGCAGACTGGATAATTGAGGATGTGAAACGAGTAATTTCGTACATGGGCTTCACTTTGATGCAATAATAACACAAAACAGTCTGTGTGTAAACATATATTTTATGCTAGTTAACATACTGCTGTGCTGCATTTGACAGTGCTTGAAGCACAAGGGATGATTTTCTTATCTCGGCCCCCAAGTCGCTTCATCTGCCATTGTCTCATGTCAAAGATTAGCATGTGCCAAATATTATACGGCGAGGCAAACTCGCCATCAGAAAGAAGATTTGAACATCTAGACTGGCTCTCATGGCCAGGTAATCATCATGGGTGAAAGGCTTTATAACATTCACTTATACACTCGCACTCCAGGCTCACTCATGTGCACAGAGTGAGCAGTGAAAAGTTTGTAGCAACTGTCAAAATATAAGAAATGTAAGGAGACATGCGGCAATGTTTTAAGGTCTATAGGCTTTTGAGAATGACTCAGGCTAAAGCAGGCTGTTTGTGTTCTTTTGTAAGAAAATCCAGCGCCAAGAGGGAAGAAAATATTTATTCTCTGTCCATTGATTTACCAGAGCTCCCTCCATAAATATAACCGCATCCTCATCGCAAGCTATTCTGAATAAATGTACTTTATTCAGCCTCAACAACACAGCCAATTTGAATTGCTTTGATTTTCTGACCGGTGTTAGTTCATCATTTAACTGGGAGATGAATGTTGTGCAAATACATTTGGATTGCTTTGGAGTGAAGAACAAAATAAAGTTATACACATTTAGAAATGGATGGATTGTTGCTGGCTGAGCTGTCTAATTAGGAAAGACTTTTATCTAAATAATTATTATCACTTGCACTTTGCTCAGCACTGCTTTATGAATGAGAAAAATATCATTATATAACACACAGGTTATCACTAGCATTTAAAGGAGCAGTGTTTAGGATGTAGTGGCACGTAGCAGTACTGCAGACTGCAACCAGCTGAAACTTCTCACATGTGGCAAGCGTGAACTCCCGGTTAGGATTCCTTAAGTTTTGTTTTAACCGGGAGCTGAGTTATCAGCAGAGGTCTCTTCCTTTCCAAAACAGACTTGGTGATTTAAACCAGTAAAAACACTGAATAAAGTAGTTTCACTTTACAAATCAGTGTTTCTCTGAGGCTATTTGGCATGTTGGGGATGGGCTGCTAGCCTAGCACCTGCAAATGTGCGCTCACCTTTTTTCTCTGATCACTTAATATCAGGACGTTCAAGAAGTTTTAACCGGGAGCCAAATTGTTTGCAAAGGTCTCTTTCTCTTCAAAATGGAGTTTAACGCTGCTTGTCTCGTCACGGAGGGGCTGCTAACTATGGTGGCTGACACCAAAGCACTAAACCAAACACCAAACACCATCCGTTGTCTGTTCTGGGCTACTGTAGGAACATGGCGATGCAACATGGCAGACGAGTACCAGCTCCCTATATAGATATAAACAGCTCACTCTGAGGTACCGAAAATACAGCGATTGTCATTTTCAGGTGATTGTACAACAAAGAAAACATGCTTTTTGTATAATATTTCATGTCTGCCAATATATTCACCTAAATCCTACACACTGGACTTTGGAAATGGTGGACATATATAAATGATTCACATCTCACATCAGTGTATTGAACTGAATTATTTCAGGATAGAATTAAGTTGGTTGTGTTGAGGTTATAAGCAGAAATAAAGATGAAATTAAACCCATGTAAACATTAATTCCTTCTTTATTTATTGAAAACTTCATATGCAGATTTTTACACAACATATAGCCCATTATTAATTGTATTGTATTTGACATCTCTCTGAGCAAACTGTGACATATTGACTTAAAGATTCAATGTTACTGTGGCAATTAGCTGAAATGAATTCACTGGAAGTGGACTAGTTCTCTCCATTTTTCCTAGAATAAGAACAAAATCCACTGTCAACACTTGCTACATATTTATTGAATAGCTACATACGTAGTATACAGACAGACAGACAGACACAAATAAGTATAAATGAGAATATATATATATATATATATATATGTAGAGAGATACATCATAAAATGTGTCCATTTATTTATACGTAAATGCTACCCTCTGGGGTTGCTGCGCGAGGCTAGTGTGACCACCTGTGAGTGCTTTGGGACGGAGGAGTGGCTCACAGCAACACTCGCTGCTCGTTGGGGACAGTAACTGCAGAGCGACATAAGTCAGAGTCTCCAAACATGAGTACAGTCTCCATTAACACCAGAAAAAGATGCTAGATTTGTCGCTAGTCGTTTTTAACCAAGAAAAAGTCACTAAGAGGATTGGAAAAGTCTCCAGATCAATTCAGAACAACAGCATGAAACTTCAAAAGTGCTCCAGTGGTGGTTTATATTTCAAGATCGCTGATTCACTCATTTTGCTGTCAATCAAAAAGGGATTCAGCTTCAGACAGATCATCCGATCATCACGCAGAAGCCCAGCGTCCAGGCCAGCCGAGGCCAGCCCACTGCCCCATAGACCCCCAGAGACGCTGAGCGTCCGATGGGCGGGACAAAACCGAGCATTTATCCAATGACTGTCTAGTTTCGCTACAGTGGAACAGCCCACTCTATGCTTCCCCACTGACGTCTTTGGACGCTGAGCTTCCACTGTTTAATGCACTGTGACGCTACGGGAATGAATGAGAAGAAAGTCGCGTCAGTGACCTGTGATAAGTAGCTGATTCTGAACAAAAGTTGAACGTGTTCTAGCGCATATTTAGTCAATGAAATGTAAACACAACAGTACATATTTGACCACTTATTTCTTGACATTTTAGGGGAAGCTGAGCTTCCCTTGCAGTCTCAGAGCAATCACCTCTCTCTCTCTCTCTCTCTCTCTCTCTCTCTCTCTCTCTTTCTCTCTCTCTGTATATATATATATATATATATACATATACATACATATATATATACACACTGATTTGTAAAAAGGCTTGTGACAGATGGGAGTGCAGCATGGAGATGCATGACATCCTTGGTCAGCCTGTGAATACAGAGTGGATTATATGTGTCATGTGGTGTGAAAAGGTTGTAAATGGGAGCTGGAGCCGGGTCACCGTGAGGACCAAGATGAGCAAATGCCCTTCAAGTGCTTAAAAATATGATTCCCGCTCTAGAGGAGATTTGTCAGGGCAACATTGATTGGGTTTGTGGCGGGAAGGGTGACATGGACAACAGTATGCTGAAACAAGCATCTTCTCAGCCCAGAGCAGCAATACCAATATTTCATCCTGATCTCTTTCCAATAGGTAGCCGCGACCACAGATATGGACACACCTGATTTACTGCTGCTTAGAAGTGTAATTAAAAGTCTTCACAAGTAAAATCTCTCACAGGATCGTTTGGTGAGTGTGTTATGGTTAAAAATCCCTCATGGATGGTGTGAATTTTCATATTTCATTTTCTCTTTCTCTATTAAGGATGTCACATTGATTATTGTGGATGTAATCAGCAGACTTGGCGGTGTGATTAGTACAGAGAAACCTCAACGCTTTGCTCCAACACTGTCTTCATTGTTTCTGCGTACCGTGGAGGAGATTCCATAAACAAAACAAGTCTGTGCATAGAGCTGTTATAATGATGCGGTTTAGTTTATCAAATGATGTCACTGTGGTATTATCACAGTTACAGCCCCGGTGGATCCGAGAAATACGCCAGTGCTCCTTGCCAAATGCCTCTTCATGAACTGTGCCGTATTTCTTGTGTAGTCAGGAGCATAGTACGGTATATTGTACACACACACTTAGGTGTGAAAACTCTGACAGGTTTGTTTTTAATGACTGCACTTTGCACCACGCAAACGAGGTATACAAATAAGGGGAAATAAGGTATTATTTAAAGAGGACCTATCGTGCTTATCATGTAATATTGCTATGATGGATGCTCATGTGGCCAAATAATGAGGTGAATGTACGTAAAAGTGATCCTCATGCTTCAGATGGTTCTGACTACTCTGTTTCCAACAGTTTATTCTGCTTTGAGTTAAGCCGACGTTAGCTTGTAGGATTTATCTATACGGTTATCTGCTCCAGGCATGCCCCTGCAGGTGCTTAAATTACACTGCTACTTGTAGCTACATGCTAACATCAGGCAAACATGTGATCTTGGTTGCTGATATTGTTAATTTCTCCCTGATTTCAGTTCATATTCCTGCTGGAAGACTTTGGTTTAGAAGCTTTTATTGGTGATTTTTCATGGTAGAAAGTGACACTACACTACATTACAGTCATTCCCTGGCTGCAGTGATGGTGCAGAATACCGAAATACCAAAGACCTGGAAAAGCTGACTGGGTTTTTTCGGGTGGTAGGCTTTAGGGGCTGTACACATGCTGCGTTTTTTGCGCCCTCACATTCATTGTTTTCAATGTAGACGTGCTGAAGGCGTGTTGAAACACCAGAGCAACACCCCGAGATAGTTCAACTTTTTGCAGCAGCATGCACCGCATGTCATGTGACAAAGAACAACCAATCACAGCCAATGCTCCCTTGAGAGCTGGCTCAAAAAGGCACAAAAGTAATAGTAGTAGGGTGAGTGCAGGTGTTTCAGTGCAGACAGTATGAAGAAAATAAAATGTTTTTTGAACATTAAACATTACAACTCTCACTTTTTATTTGAAATTCAACTGTTAGTTCGAATGTAGTTAATTTTCAAACTGTAGTGACCTGTTCAAATACCAAATTTACGGTCTATAACCGCAACAGACCATTTATAAGCCAGCAGTACATTTTGAAGCACCTAAAATTGTCATCATCACCAAGATAGCAAGATTTGTATGCAAAGATATGCAGCTCATTGGTATTGGTTCAGGAGAGGGGTTTCAGGATCTCATGATGGAGCTGCAGCCACAATATAAAATTCCAAATTGCACCACTATCTCTCAAAACTATACCAAAGGACAAGACACTCACTCTTAGCACAGACGTAAGGACATCACTGACCACACATGCTTGTGAGCCTGACACAGCTCACTGTATTCCACACTCAACTTCACAATTATGTAAAGCGGAACTGTTGTTATGGACAATGTTCTGAAATATGTGAACGCCATATGCATGGACTAACTGGAAATATAGAGTTGATGTAATGTTAATGTTCATATGAAGGAAATTGCATGTTCAAATTCATACGATGTTGATTTTTGGCAGAAGTGACAGCCCCAGTAAACAAATTATAGCAGAAACAAAAAGACAAGTAAGAATCTGAAAACGAGCACAATAAGTCCCCTTTGAAGTATTTTGCTAGAGTGGTGAAAACACACAACAAAAACTGCAGATTTCTGTGTGACAATAGTGTAAAAAAAAAAACAGTACGTGACCATACAGCTTCATACAGTCTGTGATGTATACAAGGTATGTTCCTTTCAAATCATTTTTTCCTGTTAGTTGGAGAGTTAATTCCTCATTATGGAAAATGCATTACAGTGTCACCATTATCAGTTTATACAAGGCTCAAGTGACATTCACAGTTTGTATTCATATTCCTTTTCTTAGACCCGATAGACTGATATGCATGAGCGGGGCAATTATATAGGAATATGTGAACAATTAAATTAAATGGCACTAATTGCTTGAATCATCAGTTCACCATTCATTTCTTACACAGCGCCATGGCTATGAATTTATTCCTCCTCTGTTAAGGGTCCAATGGCAGCATAAAATTTCCATTAGCAGTATCTCTGAGCCACAAAATCTGTGTTTGCAAAGCTGAGTCTTTGCTTTTATTTTAATGTGCAGTCTTCCCTGCTTTTTCCTATGCCTGATATATGAAGGACCTGTTCATGCTAGGAGCCACTATCAAAGCATCCACAAAAATAATTAAGTTTAGAAGGATGGACTTAAACATAATTTTTGAAAAAAATAATTTAAAAAGGTTTTTACCTATACCATTATGCAATCTACACTACATTATCCAGGGTTCTTCTTAGGACATTGTTTCTCTGAGGTGGTATGCCACCCAGATTTAATTAGAAGATGACATCCTAAACACTAATGGTGTTTTTCCTTGGAGGTGAATGTTTTAAATTGGAAAAAGCTATTCATTTTTATGATATTATTCAAGGTGGTCTTTGCTTCAGTCAAGTTGGCCTCCACCATGGGAAAGACACTACAGACAATCCTGCTACCCGCACTGGATGAATATACTGTGTTTGCTCACATCGCCACCTCTGCTCTTAAGCCATTACACATCATTTACCATTGCCATTTGATTCATCACTCAAGGTAGCTATCACATTCATCTCTGTGAGTTATTTGAAAAGGTCGGATAACCATCACTGACATCTGGAAGGCATCAGCGTACCTGTATGTTACTTTATATACTGTAAGACCTTTCCATCTAAGCTGCAGAAACATTTAACAGCTTAACTTGAGGTCAAAATGAACAACCATTATACCAGATCGCAGATAGGGTAGCTACACAGTAGTATTTAAAAATTCAAAGACAGCAGTTTTACTTAAAGGACAACTTTGGTATTTTTCAACCTGGGCTCTATTTCCCCATGTGTATGTGTGCGTATGATTCATGGGTACCACTCGTTCTAAAATTGGTTCAGTATTGAACCATGAAACGAGCTAAAACGGTAATGGGGGCAAATGCGTCCCGTATAAAAGTGCTTTTTTCGCCACTGACCGGTTCAGATCGCCAGTGCTATCTCTTTAAATAGCATATGGTAGTGGCCCTGGGGCAGTGGTGAGTGTGAATGAGTGGAGTCAGCTGTCAGTCAGTGATGGAGCAGAAAGGCGGAGGGCGTCCCCGCTTGGTATTGTAAATGAGTATGTGTGTGTGAAGTGTGTGTTTTTTCGCCACTGACCGGTTCAGATCACCAGTGCAATCTCTGTAAATAGCATCTTGAATCTTGCGTTCAGGAAAAAGGCCCGTTTATTTGAGCACTCCAAAAACTCCGGTAACACTCCAGGGGGTAGCACGTAAAAGACTCCGTCCTCTGACTCTTCTAGAGTAACACACACTTCACACACACATACACATTTACATTACCAAGCGGGGACAACTTCCGCCTCTATCAGGTGCAGGCACACCTGGCTTTTAAAAGGAATGGGAAATCACATGCTGATTGGTTGAGTTCATGTTACACCCAAAATATACCTATGATTAATTAAGGGACTATGTACAACCCCTTCGCCCCTTGTGCCCAGATTATACACACATATGTGACAAAAGTGGAGTTGGACACACCTGAATGCACTTGCACTATAGACTGTAGAAAGTTATAGATTGTTTAAATAGCGCCCCTGGAAAAAGACTACTGTCATCCTTGGTCTAATCCAGAGGCAGCAATCCATTCGAAAGGACCAATCACAGGACACCCCTGTTCCTCATCACTCATATGTTCATGTGTGACCATACCTTTACACACTCAAACACATGTATATACCGCAGGGGAGGAGACAGAAATCTGTCACATCACAACAAACTGACCCAGGGTTGTAACACTGCAAACAATTTGAGGTTAGAGAAAGTAGAGACTGTGGTAGCTCTTTTTGACATCGTTGGGTCTTTTATAAAAATCCAATATGACCATCAATATGAATCTATATGGTTTTTTCACTAAAGTGGTGGATTGCTTTGTTGGTCAGGTACTTAAATCGCTGGATAAGCTAGAAAAACACTGATCTTGAATGAGCCCCAGCTTATGCCATTTCCAAATGTAAATTAATCAGTGCTCTTCCTCTCTGCCTTTGAAGGATGAATTTTTCGACCTCACTCTTATTTCCTTTATTGAGTATGAGGCATAGTAACGTTTAACTTCAATGTAACTGCAGTATATTTCTGATCTTTCATTTCATCTTTTTCTTTTATATCCCACTTCATTTCATTTTAATTGCACATGTTATGTGCTTTGTGTTTTGAAGTGTCTTGTATGTAAAGTACTCTGAATTGCCTGTGTTTGAAAGGTGCTATATGAATTGATTGCTTGATAATTTCATTCAGCGAGAATTCCTCGGCTGCATCTTCAGACCAAAAGAAGTCTATAAATACCGCAGTGTAAAATGACATACACAAAGAGAGATCACACAAGCTTCATCCCTGTTTTCAGTCCTGTATCTGTATGTGTGATCGGTGCTATGTATATGTAATATGCTCAAGGCAATGTTTCTTTCAAAAGAGACAATAAGTCCTAATACCTAAAGCTTCACCAACTAATACCCAATGTGTAGTAACAACACATGCATTTAATCTCACATTAAAATAGGTGACATATGGTGAGAGAACATGCTGTAAACTTCTAAGGTGGATTTCCACTATAGACTCCAGTAAACACAGTCAGCCAATGAGAAAATTTTCAGGACTCTGGAGAGCAACCAACACAAACAGCTCTCTGCAGCCGAGGATGACAACTTAATGAAACCCACCTGGCACTGATGAGGGCAGGCTGACCCCCTTTTTGATGAATCAAGCACCTCGGTTTGTGCAGAGGACGAGGTTAGCATTCCTTGTGCCTCCATTCCCAGTTCTTTACTTTACCCACACAGCCGACATTTAAAATTACACAGAATGGTTTTTTTTATCCTTGTACTTTCATTTATCATTGATTTGATTTAGTTATTTCCTTTTATTTCATTCCTAAAATATAAATGAAATACTTTGCAAGGGGCGCCATGGTTCAGCAGTCCTGTGGATTGCTGCTTCAAGTCCACCAGCACATCCTGTCTGTTATCACAGCAGACATTAATCCCCTGAATTTCAGGGTCTCAAACCTCGCCTTGGACAAATGGAAGAATAGATGATAAGGATGTCCTAAGAGAATCACGCTCCACTCTGAGGCCCGCTTCCCTTGCTGCCATTTAAACGCCACAAAATCAAATGTTGGCCTGAATTGACTGGAAAAAGTAGTTGTCTGTGTTTTTTTCTGTCTGGGCGACCCCTGAACTTCCTCTGTCGGTCTGCTATAGCCTAAAGATAAAAATATAATTAAAATATAAAATATATTCTCTGGTTCTTAAATGTGAGGATTTGCTGCTTTTATATTTTATATAAATGTAAATTGAAAATATTTCAGTACTTGACTGTCAAATGGACAAAACAAGCAAAGTGAAAATGTCACATTGGGCTCTAGTAAATTGCATTTTATAATTTTCTGACATTGGATAGTAGAATAAATCAATGGATTCCAATTTAGGGGTCGTGATTACTTTAAAGGGTCGCAAAATAAGTCTGAGGAGTTGTAAGGTTATTAAGAAAAAGGGAACCAGAAAAATACTTTTATCTGCCACAACAAATTATGTTCATTTTTCCAGAAATGACAATAAAATAGAGAAAGAATATCACTTTTTGGTTGAACTGGTCACAGGTGCAGTTTGCATCAGTTCAAGGGGCACACTGAACATGTAGGGATTTAAATATATCTGTATAATTTTCATAACACAGAACTAATAATTTATTGTAATGCCTTGCAGGGATACAGGGATGTGGACAATATTTAAAGGGCCAGTGTGTAATATTTGACATGGTTTATTGTCAATCTGAATCTGAATCTGAATATTCTACCCATTAATATGTTTATACAAGTGTATAATCGCTATAAAATAAAATTTGTTTGGTTTTCGTAGCCTTATAATTATGCTTTTATATATATATATATATATATATATATATACATACATATATATATCTATATAGCAAGGGCCTTGCTTTAGAGAGGTCGCCATCTTGCGCCGCCATGTATGTAAGGCAGACCGAGCGGACAATCCAGCCAGCCAGAGAACGCGTTTCGCGTGTATAAATGAACCAACGAAGACAGCGGAAGGAAGGAAGAAGGAGGAGGAAACAGCAGAGAGTGTTAGTAGTTCATCGACAGAGAGTAGTGAAAAGTTTTTTTAGTTATAAAGTTTGCGATCGACCACACTTACCACGCAACAGGAGAGAATGAACCTGAACCGTTATCTGCAAGGAAAAGAAGACGCAACTTCACTCCTTGTGATGCACTCTCTGCAGTGCTTTTCCTCCTGATGATATATCTCCCCAACGATGGTAGCAGTAGCACCGAATCCCATTCTGTGCATTCAGCCTCTCTTCTCTCCCGCTCAGCATCAAACACATGGAGTTCCTCATCTGTATGCTCCGACTCAAACAGGTATGGCTCTGGGTCTGTGTCCGCTACAAGAAACTCTTCAAAACCACGTTCAAAGTCGTCCATTGCAGCTACTATAGTCCGGAGATATTGCTAGGCTAAATAAACAGCTGAGCTCTGTTTACAGGCTACGCTGTCAGTCAGTGTGCGGGCTGGAGATTGGTGGAGCAGAGAGGGGAGGGGGTGCCCACTCGGTATGGTAAACGAGTATGTGTGTATGAAGTGTGTCTGTTACGCTAGAAGAGTCAGAGTTTGGGACGGAGTCTTTTACCCCCTGGAGTGTTACTGGAGTTTTTGGAGTGCTCAAATAAACGGGCCATTTTCCCGAACGCTCCTCTGGTCTCCTGCTCGTGAGGGATTCATTACAATATCGTAACATGGCTTAGATTTCTAAATAAATATTCACCTCGTCACTAGATAGACCTACTCCTGAAAAACTCGTCCGCAAGGCTTTTTGTCCCTACGAGACCACCGTCAATTACCCGACGGGAGGGGTGAGTGAGTGAGCCCTGCAATCTAGAATTTGACCACTGATGTCACTGTTTTCAACCCATTTTACACACTGGCCCTTTAATACAACTTATTAGTTAGGGCTGCTCTTGACTAAGAATTTTCCCAGTCGTCATTTAGGGCCATTAGTTGACTAGTCGCCTGCATGTTTACGATATTAATATAATTATTTAATTACATATTTTGGGCAGGGCAACACAATGGTTTGAGTTGAAGGTGTGAGAAAGAATAGTATCAGTAACATTGTTAACACTGTGCTACATTACAGAGAAATACAAAACCGTACTAATGAACCTTCATTAATATAGGCCTATATTTTATCTACAAGTGCACGTCACACACTGAGCGAGCCGCCTGTTAACGACACTGTCGACAAAGCAGTAATGATTGTGCTAAGTGGCTAATGGTCATGTAGCTACTGACATGTTTCAGATGATATGTCATGTTTGTAGTCGACCAATGAAGATGAGTTTCCATATCACCTTGGGTTCATCCTTCACCTTCTCAAAGTGATCCCACACTTTGGATTGCTGGGACAATGCTTACTAAGAAATCACCCACACAGTCAGAAACACAGCCTCCGATTGGTCAAGGACTCAACTCAAGTCATCACAAATGGTTAATAGATGGCTACCAATGTCAATAACTGTTTTCAATAAGGGAAAATGGATTAATAATTATGCAGAGAGTCAGTGTCAGATTTATCATTATGGAATTGTTAAACAAAGTCTCTTTGGTTCAAGGCAGGATTACAAAGATTCTGAAAGGAATATGAATTGGAATATGTTTCTTGCATGCAGCGTTCCAGAGATGTATAACATTATTAACGTTAGGTCGTACATGACATTGTTGACCCCAGAGTTAACCTCTATGTTGTCTGTATTTCAGATTTTTCTCATCAGTCCTGTTCAATGCTTGGTGATGGGACAGACGCATGCAGATAGCTCAGTGAGCACACCTGGGTCCCACTCCAAAGTCGTCGAAATCTGGCGCTTGGGCAGTGACTTGAGGCATCGGACAGCAACAAAATAAAAAACATTCTTTCATATCTGTATGAGATGCGGGCAGTGACCATTACTGTTTAACGGCACTTGACGACATCAGGGGGAATGTGATGAGACAAGAATGAAAGTTAAGTAATAAAAGTCCGAGTGAGGTGGGTGGAAGGGGTGATGGATAGGTCTAACAAACATTGCCTTTCACCCGGGAGAGCAGTGTTCGTATCCCGTATGATTATAAAGCCAAAACCTGTTTGTTTTTTTTCCTAAACCCAAGCGAATGCATCTGTTGTTGAAGGAAAGAAAGGAATTTACAGTATTCAGTGTATTTTGACAGAAGACAATGTATGTAGCAGGCACATGTTGACACCACATCCCAGAACGTCAACAACCAACGCACCCAGGGTACCTTGCATGTCATATCTGGACATGGAAAGTCCATGACCAAACATCAATAATGTAACATTAGACATCACATTCATTTTTCACTTGTCCAAACACAGAGTTTACCTGCTCCGGGCAAACGTTAATGTCAAGCTCTGATGCTAATAGCTGGGATCTGTATCTGGTTACTGTCAGGTTTTGCGGTTTGTATGAGTTCAGTTTCTGGTAATTCCCACAATGATCCTTAACTCATTGGGCATGTTAGGCAGGATATGAAAATGCACCTGCTTGTACTGTGATTAGCAAATTTTATGTGATCAAGGCTTCTATTGTTTACATTACAATTCCTCTATATCTTTTTTTGTGAACCTCTGACCTTGAAGTTCAAACTGCGGCTATGGAACTGACCACAACTGGTGAAAAAGGCTTGGAAATCACTGCACTACATTTCTAATCAATTATTTACAAACTAACTGAGAATAAACTGCTCATTTTTTTCCATATGTCATCTTTCAATCATGACCTCAGCTTTAAAGCATGTGAGGAACGTTTGCTAGCACTCTTCTTACTGTAGGCAATCCACATCGCTGTCTGCACATCAAGATCTTTCACAGCCGATATCAGCAAAGACACATGCACTGAGGTGCAGAGGGTAAACCTCTGTGGAGTCTTATGACAGCAAAGTACCCCCTTTGCTGTTTTGATCAGTAGGCTACCCACGCAAAGTAAGATTTTGAGCAATGCACTACGTTTTCTGGCAGAAAATAGGTTGGAGTTGCAAATTCGTAGACTAGCTGTCCCAAATTGTAATGTGATGTAACTGTTAGCAGCCTGAAACAATGTAATGTGACATCAGGGAATTGCACATAGAGTCATGTTTACCAGTGGTGTGTCTGATAGTTAAGGATAAGAAAGGCAAGTGGCTTTGTTGCATTCTTCTCTGGATAGAGCACCCATTGCTGTATGAGACAGGTTTGTGCCTCACTGTGGACTGATGGTTTTGTTCACGACAAAGGAATAAAAACAACATCAACATCAACATCAACAGGTGTCTAAATGCAGCTGACAGTGGCCTGTAATTTACAGAAACAAGGTTACTTCTCTGCCTCATAGCTGAGGAGGTAACAGAGTACCTATAATGATGCTAAATACTATAATAATGCTGTTTTTTTTTTGTTTTTTTTTTGCTTTTTTGGCTTGACAACCCAATATCTTGCAATGCCTGTGGCTTGCTGATAGATCACTGAGCAGCTGGAAATCACAGCAGGTGTGCGTGTGTCTGTGAGAGAGAGAGTATTTGCTGTTTCTATTTATTCCAACCTTGTGAAGAAAAACAGTTGTAAAGAAAAGAAATCGTAAATATATATATATATATATATATATATATATATATATATATATATATATATATATGTATATATATAGAAATAACTTTAATTATAGTCATTGATAAACTATGCTACTTTTGTACTACAGACTAATTTGTGTGTTTTTGCTCTTGCAGGATGTCACCCTTACTGTGGTTTGGTGGAAATTAGTGCATTTATGCTGACAGTGGAAGCACAGATGTTTGGGTTAATCACCGTCGGCAACCGCCTCCTCCAACAAACATCAGTGTGAATGTGAAAGTTATTTAATCTCTAAACACTCTAAACACCCCGTTTACACATATACAGATATATATGAAAAGAGATACTGTGTGTACTGTGCTCCAAATGCTCGCTAGGCTAGTAGGTGTCGATGAAGGCTGTCAATGACATGTCTAATACCAGAGAAGAAGACTGGCCTGAGCCTGATTCAAAGGGTGGACCAAACAACAGTTAACGCAGCAGAGGCTTGTATTCGTCAATGAAGTGGTGCAGCAATACTAAGTTAAGATGTATAATAGTTATGACATAACACGTAAACAAACTGGTAGTCCACCATTGTTGTTGTTGTTTCTGGTACATGCTTATCAAACAAAGCCATTATGGGCGTGTGCCAAATGATGGTGATGTCACCGTATCCCAAACTCTTTATTTTACATTTACTCCACCGAATATGAGTTGACTGATTTGTCTGCCATTGTGACATGAGACAGTGTTTTTTTGGTTAAAAAAAAAAAAAAAAAAAAAAGACCTATTAGCGTCGCAGGGGGACTTAATTAGCCAATCACAGACCAAAAGCAGGACTAATGCTGTTGTCGACATGTCTTCCCAATATCGGCCAACATTGTAGTTTCTTTTACTTTACTCTGCTCTACTCTTTAACTCCGGCAGAACATGTATGTTGGCATGGCTATGCATCAGTGTGGACTTACAATGACATTACATTCAGATGGATACGTTGGTCTTTATTGATTGGTTTGGTAAAATGGAACCCCCCTTCCTCATGGAAACTAGCTGGGCATAATGACAGCCTGAAGATCAAAACAAAGTGAAAGGAGTTGACGACTCTGTCTGGTATCAGGCAATAAAGTCACTGCAGCTTTGGAAAAATCTTGTTTTAGCGACGAGTGTGGATGAGAGGCCAAAATGTAAAAGGAAATATTAAGGCTGTACTCAGAATGATGTGAAGTTTGAAGTTTGAACAGGTTCAGCGGGATGTTCAATGTGACAGCGGCATACAGATAATATAATAATGTACAACAACATTTTTTGGCACTGGGTATCAAAAAAAATGCAGAGTTTGTGTGGTATTTGGTTGCTGCGAGCTGTAAATTTACCACTTCTAAGCAGAATGTAGAAGATAATGTTATCTCAGAGCCTTATGGTGCATGAGCACTCCTCTTCCGTGCCGCTGCATCGTGTCAGCAGGTCAACAGCTGTCTAAACCAAAGAGCATTGTGAAACTCAAGAGCTCTCCCTCTGCAGTAAAATCTGGGGACCAAAACATCCCCAGAAGTACACTGCACAGCACATTGTCAAGCACAAAAAACAAACAACTGCTCCACTTGAAGTAATGTCAGTTGATGGAGGGGTCTCCGACTGATGAGTAAAAACTGCGACTTTCAAGAGGCCCTAAAAAATCAGAATCAGTTTTCTTTGGGGAAAAAATAACATCAGTACTTTTGTCTGACCTCCGCAGTCTGGATGTGGAAGTGTTGTGTGGTAAACCAGGTCAATAAACTTACAATCCATGACTCCTTGCATTGTGATTAATAAATATCTGAACCATGAAACTGTAAGTCGAGTTTTGGCACGGAATCCTATGCAGAGGGTGCACGGCTAGACGATCATCTGCATCACAGCAGTCTGTTAAAAATGGACTAAAATTCTGTGGAAGGTTTTTTAGATTAGCAACTGTCTCTTAATGGCATTTCAATAAATACATAACAGGTTCTACGGGATCTCCTGAACATATTTCTTGGCAAAAGCTGACCAGAGACGGCTTAAATGTAAAATCCTCCATACATTACAGTGTGATTGTGTGGATTTACAAGCAAGTTGGCGCTGCAGTAACAGCAGCTTGTTTAACTTCTGCCTGCAACACAGATGAGTCTTTTGAGCAGTGAAAATTTCAATTATTGTATGTATATGACTGTCTCTACATCATGTCACTCTCTGTGATTGGACAAGTTTAGCCTTGGATTTCTGGGCTATGATCATTTTGACAACCTCACTCCACATATGAAATTACAGATAATGGACACTCGCACACTGACTCAATCTTTGTCTCAGTATCAGAGAGAATAACGAGAACATGGCCATCTGCCAGCAATCTTAAGCTCCACACAAAATCTTTAGTACAGGCCTAAAATGCAATTTGACACAAGAACATAACATCATAAAATAATCTTGGCCTACAGCAGCTGTGTGATCACCAGTATCACCAGTAATGCATAAAACAAAACACTGCTATTTACTATATCTCTTAATAATGCACTGGGAGAATGTTGTTGTCCATTTTTGAAAGGGAGGATTTCACAGCGGTCCATCATGTGTTCAATCTGACAGTCAATGGAGGGATTTATTTTCCGTTAACAGCAATGTAGCCTCTTGTGCTCCATGAAATAACTCATTTCTTTTGCCTGCCTTATGAGTTCGGTGGTAGATAGCACGGTCAGTGAGGGGAAACAATAAAGGCTTTGTTATTGGGTTAGATGTTTCTTTTTTCCCGTCATGAGTAGCAGGGTGAACGTCTGTATAAGCAGATGGGTGCACAGTGTCAAATCCCCTGAAAGAAGACTATTCTGCCCCCAGCAAAAGTGCTCCACCAACCCTGCTCTTTTTATCATCAACACCCCTCTCTTTTTTCTTTTTTAAAATTTCTATTCCCAGCTGTCGGCCCCCAGAACCATCACAACTTTTCACCCTACTAGAGGCAACACCACACTGTCAGGCCCCACAGGCTATCGCTGTGAATCTATGCAACATTTGCACACCAGTTTTTCCTCACTGTAACCTTCCACTTAAAACTGAAGGACCAGCACTCCTACTACAGCTCACACAGGAGCGACATGCAACCGGCTCCCACGCACACAAAATTTTTTCCCTGAAAATGTTAATGCTGTGTAATTGTGTTTATAAAAGAGACCAATTTGAAAGTTAAATCAAGCTGTGCTTACTAATATACATTTTTATTCATCTATTACATTAAGCCATGGTAAGCCTGTAGATTTTTCTGCGGTACCACCCAAGGTTGGCCGCACCTGTTTCTAATTGAATATTGCAGCTGTACTCAACAAGGGGATTTCATTTATGCTGGGCTTGCACCAAATGACTTGTCAAGTGATTTCACAGTGGCAGACAAATTTCCAATGTCATAACAAAATCAGGAGAGTATTACACTCATGTGATCTCCATCATTTGGTGTGAGGTGGTCAGAAAACTCAGTGTGAGCTATGTTGAGTCAGTCTTTTTTGTATGTTGCTGTTCCAACAGGTTAGGAGTGACAGGAGAGGGGAAGAGAGACGCAGCAAATGGCCACAGGTTGGAATCAAACCCATGCCTTTGCAGTAAGGACACATACTCTGTGCATGGGTTGCCCACACTACCAGGTGAGCTACTGGGCAGCCAACTATCATACAAATAAACTCTTGGCCGACTTGGACAAACCTTGGTTCTGCTGCACTATGGAAAAGAACGTGAACACGAATATGGAGCCTTTGTACTCTACTGTCTCACAGGTTCCCTCAAATGGCGGCCCTGCCTGGATCGTGGGTCGTGGTAACGCTGCTGTTCTGGTCATGCCTGATGCCGATTACTACTGCTATTATTATTACCATACTTCTACTCTTACTGTACACATATGATTATTACTGTCACATACATATACTGTCCAAAATACTATTACTGTTATTATTATATTATTACTAAAATCAGTGTTATCTTTGCTATTGTCATTGGTGTCTGCTCTGCATATGTATATTTTGTCATATGGAGTACTGTAAATTTATAATGTTGATCTGTTCTGTACACATCACATTTATTGCACGTCTGTCCGTCCTGGAAGAGGGATCCCTCCTCAGTTGCTCTTTCTGAGGTTTCTACCTATTAAAGGATTTTTTGGGGAGTTTTCCCTATCCGCTGTGAGGGTCCAGGGACAAAGGGTCCAAAGGACAGAGGGATATATATATATATATATATATATATATATATATATATATATATATATATATATATATATATTTATGATTTCTTTTCTTTACAACTGTTTTTCTCCACAAGGTTGGAATAAATAGAAACAGCAAATACTCTCTCTCTCTCACAGACACACGCAGAGCCCTCTAATGGCTGGTATACACTGTGCGATTTTGGGCTGTCCCAGACGAAAGATGAACATCGTGGGAGAAACGTGGCTTTATCTTTGGTCGTGGCTCTAAAACGATGGTCTTACGTCACACTGTGAGACAGGTTCAAGGACGGCCGTTGTCAACGTCTTGCGACCAAAGATAACCTGAGATAAAATTCTGATGGTGTTAGAAATTTAGGATGACTATCTCACAGTGTGACAGCTGCTACGACTTACGTCTTCTAATTAACCAATAGAAATGCAGCACGAAATGACACAATGGTCACCGCGACACCGGCGCTAAACCCAAACAAATGGTCGCTTGCCATGGAGGTAAAACGAACAAAAAGAAGTCTGTGGAACTCCCAGAAAGAGGAAAGTTTGGTGGAGCTGTGGCAGCAGAAGCCTTGTTTATTTGATGTTTCCTCCAGCTGCTATCATGACCGCGGGAAAAAAGACGTTGCATGGAAAGAAATTGCGGAGGAACTGCAACGATTCAGTAGTAAACGGCCATCGTACAATCTGCACACATCAAACTTGACGTCATACCAAAGTTTGTTAGATCCACGTCTCACAGTGTGTCATGCAATGGTCTTATAAGATTGCTAAAATCGCACAGTGTATAGAAGGCATAAGGCAAATTGTGATTTGTGATATTGGGCATTACAAATAAAATTGAATTGAATTGAAATCCAATTGGTGTTTGATTTTCTGTTTATCTGATCTACCTACCAGCACCTATTTTCTTTATTTTTTAAATAGTTTCCCTCTCATTCCTGCGGTCTCCTCACACTAACATAGCACAGCTAACCAGCGGAGGCTGTACGCAAATGCAACTTATTCTTGTTAATTGACAACACCACTGTGTATATATGATGCCTTTTATCTTGTTTGTCTAGAGTAATGTGTATTTGCGGACTGGTAAGGAATTGTCAATATATCATACTTCTCAATGGGAGTTTGGTGTAATAGCAGGATGGAAATAATCTCAAAAGGAATCTAGTTGTTGTCTTCAAAGTGTCCCTGCATGTACCTCTGTTTTTGCAAAATCTTAAAGTGTATGATGAAAAAACGCACATTGTCTTTAGATGTGAGAAGGTACCATCAGATTTAAGACTTTAGAAAGTATCCTAGTGTATGGTAGGCATAAGGCAAGGAGGTCAAAACTTATTTGTGGCTAGATTATTTTTAATGTTCTCTTCTTGCTCCACAGCGAGGTCTGGCTGCAGCATCAGACCTTAATTTTCTTGCTCAAGGAGACTTCAGCAAGGCAGATGCTCACCAGCATCACCAGGGTCTTAAACAGCTTCCTGAAATTGAAGGACAGTCTTCTCACTGTAATACCCTGCTGCCCATGAGGCACATGTGTCACACACTGGCTGCACCGGCTGTAATTACTGTACACGGGCATGATTTCAAATGCGAGTTTTGCCTGATTCACAATGAGCTGTCAGGGCCGATTACCACAGTGCCGTGTATCAGTTAAAAGTTGGCCACCTCGACCTCATGCTCCCTGGCAGGGTCCTGATGTCAATTTGTGAAAAAACTCTGGCAGGTCTGGAGGAGCTCCTTGACTCACAACGATCCTAACCCAGGGCCTGGAGGGAGGCAGGGCAGGGTTGGAGCGGGGAGAGGGGACACGCTGAATGGATGCTAGAGTGGACTTCAGTGTGAGGTCACAAAAAACTGTTAACAGTCCAGGCACTTGGTTTGCTGCAGTGTGTCACAGCTCTGTACCCACCACTGCAATTTTATTTCCCAGTGGCCTCAATTTGTCAAAAGGGATTCTGTGTGTGTCAGGACTTGCCCTCATAACTAAGGACAGTCTAGTTGTGAGAGAGAGGCAGTGAAACTGTTCTAATGCTAACACCCCTCTACTTAAGACAGAATAATCACTGTCAAACAACTGCATTTCCTCTGCCCCCTCCCGCTCCCACTCTCCACGTTGCTTCAGGGGGTTGGTGTGTCATGCCCAGCATAAATAGAAAACAGCATTTCCATCTGTCTGGTAAACAAGCTGGCTACGCTGTCACCTCAGTTCACCCACTTTGGATATTTCCCCATAGATGAGGAGATTCAGATGCTTTATGTTGCACATAAATGAGGCTTTAGTGTTAATTTCGTCGAAAAGCAGCCACTGTGTTTATATGTGCCTTATAATGGGACGGAGCATAGTGCAGTGGCAGTATTGGCAAAGGAGCAGACACCATTCATCTCGCTTGAATAGAAACAGGAATCTTTCATCTTTGATAGATATAAAATTCCGAACATAAGACGAACTCAGACTTTTTTGTGTTGCTTGTTTACTGCACATCTAAATGCTTTGAATGACTTTCCTTTGATGGACTAAGGTGCTCGTCTGTGAATTAAGAGGTGACTGGAGGAGTTCAATATGATTAGCATTAACTTAAGGAGCTTTATAAGAAATATGATATAAATTACAATACTTGGTGTGAGGTTTACAGGTTTTGATCATTGATAGCTTCATTTTAGTTCAAGTGTCTTAACTCCTCAAACAGCTCTCGACTTTATGAGTTAATGTCATGACATAACTATAACTTGCAATACCAATTTTCTTGACGATATGACAAATTAGTGAAAAAAGTGATATAGTTTTACATGTCAACCTAGCAATATTCAGTAAATACTAAACAAAAATAAGCTCTAATTTCTTTAGTTTGTAAACATCAACAGTAACTTAGAGTGAGATTTAGATTCTGTATACGGTTTTAATAGTTCAACAAAATAAAATCTACCACAAATTACACATTTAAACAGCTCTAAAATACAAAAAAATGTACCCTGGGATCTATATATATAAATCAACAGGCAATATCCTTCTCTTTAAGCAAAATCCTAAATGACTGAGTTGTTTTTTTTCCACCTGGACCTTTATGCTCTGCCTTTTCTCCTCTTATCATCACGCTGTAATCTGTGACAGGCTGTTATGCTGCTATTATGATTTGCACATTCTCTTATATGTAGTTTTTTGTCGAGCCGTGAGCGTCACGTAGGTTTACATTGCTGAAGGTTTACGACAAAATCACTTGACGATACTGACTCCCATTTTGCACACGGTGAGCCAGGAGAGGAAGAGACACAGTGCTGCTGCCAGAGGAGCCACTGAATGAGTTCCCACTGAGTGGTAAGTCGCTAAAAGAGTCTGAGAAGTGCAGGGCTGTTGATAAAATATTCAGGACGGCACAGTTTATTCCACACTACTGAAGCTGCTCTTCTTTTTGGAACCACTATGGAATCTGTAACTTCACTTTCAGCCATGCTTGTTGTTGCCGTGGGTAACAGTATGACGTCAATATGTCAAAAAGTCAAAATATTGTGAGTATCACAATCTGAATTTTTTGTATCATAATAAAAATTATACCGGTATTATCGTGAACTATATGATATGGCACAACCCTAGCATTAACTGACAGGTGTGTGTGTGTGTGTGTGTAGCAGTTCCTTTTTATTTATTTATTTGTTTTTTATTTAAAATTGTTGAAATGTTATTTTATTGTAGAGCTGATCATCTGTAGTGTATTGCTTCACTTAGCGCCTCCTTGCCCCACTTCCGTTTTCTCTCCCTTCCACTCTCACACACACACAGTGGCTGGGCTAACAATTAGCATCACACGTTTTAACAGAGTGGAGCTGTTTCAGTGTGTGATTTTGTTGATACCATTGAACAACCAGGTGTCAGATGTAAACCACTGCTGCTGTGTTAGCTCATGCTAACCTGGCAGATGCTGAACTGCATGCTTGGGCTTTGGTTTTCACTTAGATGCTTGAAATTGTCTGTAGTTAAAACAAGCTTCAGAGATTTTCACGTTTCATTCTACAACATAAGATACATCAGTACATTTAGAAGCTTTTTTGTGTCTTTCATGTGTGCTAAATGAGACTACAGAGCATCATCATGCCAAACACGTTGTGGTGGCACTGCTGAAGTCATGCGACCATAGTATAGTTTGCTAATGACCTAATATTATCTTTCTACTTCTGGCAGTTGTATTTATGCTTCAAAAATAATACAAGTGGCGTTCAGTTGTGAAAATTATACTAATTTGTAAATGTTAAATGTACAGAGCTTATATTCTACAATAATCTAAAGTCCAATGGAAAAAAATCCCATTGGCTTTTTAAAGAGGGAACCAGGGCAATGTTAAATTCCGTGTTGGCCTACCGTACAAATAAATGTCATCTCTGCAGCCCTCGATAAGTGTCCACCCTCTGCCTCTGGGTCATTAGCTCGTTGAGAGGTACTATAATCATCTCCCAGGTGCAACATCATGGCATTGTATCATGGCATTGTATGACACCAGCCTGGGCAGCAGCAGACTCAGCTGCCTCATCATCACCCCCAGTTGAGCCACTATATCACGTTTAATATATATTTTAAACTGTTTAAATTCTTATTGTTTGGTTCATGGTTAAACAGTTAATTATTAATATTCCTACCTGATAACCTATACTGTTGCAAATAAAAGACACATACTTATGTTTCAGGGTATTTTTTTTTTTTTTTACAAAAAAAAAAAAAAGTCAGCTTTAAAAACAGAACAATACACCTTCTTATTATGCAGAACATCCAGCAGAGCCCAGCAAATTAGTTCACACACATACACATGAACACACAGGACCACAAATACCGCAAGTCAAAAGGTTCATTACATCTAGATTTAGTCTAATTTATGTGACCATATTTTCTCAGCACTATTTTGTTCCCGTTTTAATAGATGATTATAAAATTGAAAGTTATTCAACACCTGAATAGATTTCCAGCTGAGATGGGAGTCAGCTGTGATTGGACTATTTATGCAACTCCAGCCAGCAATTTGTCTCTGTAATTGTGTGAATAATTTTTTCAAAAAATAACCTTTGAATTATAAATGCTTGTTAGCCATTAATGAAAACATCTGTCTTATTGATGCTTTGCAGCACAACTGGTTAGATGTGTATACAGAACAATCATAAACTCTGGGCCATCGCTTTAATCATGCCAGACTTTTCTTTTACCCTGTGATTCTTCATAGTCAAAGTGTCTTTCATTAAAGAAATTGTCAATAAAAATGATTTATTCACCTGCTCTATTCTTGTTGTCGCCCACATGCTTTACTAATATAAATCATTTAGCAGATACTGCAGACACTCCAGAAACTCAGTCCCTAATTGGACAAAAACCTGGTGTCAAACATGTGATCAACAATGGGTATTAAATTCTGTGATCCCATGACCAGACACTGCAAGACTCACACATCATTCTGCACCCTGCTTGTACACACACATAAGGTAGATACACACACCTCTTGCCTCCTGTCAAATCCGTTTACAGTTTCATAAACAAGGCACAAATAAGCACTGATACCAGCAACAAGAGCTGTAAAAACCGACAGCTGTGTTGATATCTCCATCAGGAGGGATAGAGATGACTCCGCTGCAGATATGACACTCTTCTCTTTACACAACATATTAGGCAAAGTAATCACTTAACAATGCTGCAGGTAATCAGTGCAGACAGGATCATATGGTCACCCATTTTGGATGCTGTCTGCTGGGATATGACCTGAATTTCAAAACTATCGCCATCGACGCATTGCCTCCCCGAAACAAAACAAAACAACATGACTGTTTGCTTTCGGGATACCAATCGTGTAATGCAAAGAGGGACTGATTTAATTTTGTTTGTCGGGGAAAAAGCTGCATGTTGTGCCCGCATTTTCTCTCGACACCAGAGTAATTTTTGCCGTGTGAAATCAAATCTATTTCTCATTACACCGGCAGTGTTTGAAAGGCAGTGTTACATATCCATGGGATAATGTTGGACTGTTTTGAATAAAAGCCATTGTCTGATATTTGCTTTCCTAAAATAAAGAAAAATAAACTTCAGTGGAGACCAACTTTGGATACCAAGCTGCACAGCCTCGGTGTAAGAAACCCATTTGTCTTGGGTCAAATGATGCGACCAAACAAATATGAGATAAAATCCTTGGATTCCTCTGCTGCTGCAAAAAAAAAAAAACATCTATTTCATAACTTCAGTGTTATCAGACTGAAGATCTAAGAAATGAGTGGACTTGATTCTTAGTAAGATTATTTCAGGATTTAAATGGGTCAGAGGAATACTGGAATTGTGCCCGTTTCCCTTTTCTTGATCAAAGACGTTACATCCAGTCTAGACAAGAGAGACTCTCTTGAATGCCTCATGCTGAACAGTGAGAAGAAAAGCTGTGCAAAAACCAGCCTCCAACCCCAAGATTTGTGGTTGCTGCAGTTTAAGGTGTCACCGAGTAGAAACGACACACTCAATTTTGTTTCCATGGTGGCCCTGTATCTTCTGATAAAAGCGATTTAGAGCCACTTCTGTTAACATCACATTTATTTATCCATTGACCTTTCTTTTAGCAAGGACTTGACTTGAGAGTAACTTTTGCTCTTCCAGCTGTTTCTGGAAGCTATACTGCATTATCCATTAACTGCTTATACTCAGTGCAGACATCTTATCAGCCTTAAAGAAGTATTTCACTGCTGGATAAATAGTCTATGCGGTAGAAAGACACAAATACTTTTGAAATTGGTCTTACATGACCTGAGAAAATAGAGAAAAAGGGCTGTGGTAGAAAACCTACAACTACCAGAATACACTGTGCTGTATCGGACCAAGAAACGCTCACACTGGTGGGTGACGTAATGTGAGCTTGTCCATTTTGGAGCAGGAAACAATATGGTTGTAAACTGGTAATAAACAAGCTCAAATTACAGTTAGACAGTAGGCTAAAATATGTTTCTGAAAACATCTGAGGTGAGACATATGCAACACAGTCACAGAATCTTGGTTTATATCTGGTATTTGGTTTAACGTCGCTTTGATATGGAATTTTTCCATTGGATTTTGGATGGCTGCAGAAAATAGGCTCTATTGCATTCAAAAGTTATGATACCAAAAATTTTGGTTCACCGAGTTAATCTTCACGAATGAAAACTACTCCTATGATTTTTGAAACGTAAATGTAATCGGTTGTAATTAGGTTATAAACAAACTACACCATGGTCGCCTGACTTAATGTCACCACCACCATGGCTGTAAAGCTCTGTTCAGCATGATGATATTGTGGTCGCACTAAGCCACTTCTTAGGAACCATTATTTTTAAGACACATTCATTTATTTTCTCTGTAACTGCTTATCCTGTTGGGGGCTGGAGCTTATCCCAGCTGACACTGGGTGAGAGGCAGGGTACACCCTGGACAGGTCGCCAGATTATCACAGGGCTGACACATAGAGACAGACAACCATTCATGCCCACATTCACACCTGCGGGTAATTTTAGAACCACCACTTAACCTAACTTCCCTGTCTTTGGACAGTGGGAGGAAGCTGGAGTACCCTGAGAAAACCTACACTGACACAGGGAGAACATGCAAACTCCACACAGAAGGACTGACGTATTATATGTCATAAGAAAAAATGTGAAAGTCTCTTCAGCTTGCATTTACCACATAGCCTACCTTATTTCAGGCATCTAACCAAAAACCCATTAAAAGAAATCCCTTGAATTTGAGAGAAGGGAACCGGGAGTGTGAAAATGCTAACTCCAGGTTAATTTCCTTGTTTTCCGACTCATTCCTGCAGCACTCTATTACAGCCAAACAGTGCACTAAAATATGTTTCTGAAGACATTTTAACAGGGAGACAGGCAACACAGTAACAGAATCTTTGTTTTTATGTGAGCAGCACTTCCTAGCTTTACCGTTTGATCTGGGTTTGCGAGAGCGAGAGTTAGAGAGGCGGGTCCTTCTCTTAATCCGCTTCTATACTCTCTGTGTCAGTGGTGGTAGGTGAACGAAAATGCGGAAGGACAATCCGTAGTTCACGCAGCAGCCCCTGAGCCAGCCCATGTCGTGGATGACGTAATTTGAGCTGAGAGATGAATATGGAGATCTGGGCCCAGCAAAGATGGATGGGAGCTTACCACAGTTTATTTAAACACACTACCCACATTGTTATGATACAAAGCTGGTTGACAATCGGCAAAGTGTGTCTTTAAACCTAAAATAAAACCTAACGGCCTTGTCAGTGTCAATACCTACTCCAGCCGTGAATTGCAAACACATCTGTATTTGTATTATTTTAACACTTCCAAACAGCAAATAGCTTTTAGGTCATTTCACTCTGAATGCAGAATGAGATGACAGAATTTATGAAGCAATGTGCTTTGATCTTGTTGTGTTGTCCTCATTTTACAGGAAACACCTGCCTCAAACACATTTAGGGAGATTAGGAGTGAGCTTGTTATCTTTCCACTCCACGTTTGTGTCTATTACAGGACTGGAATTTCAATGCAGGACCAGACACTGTGAAACTGTCTGCACAACCGGCAGAACACAGACGTCGTTCATTTGTTGCTGAAATGTTGTTCAGCCACATCAAGGACCTGCTCACATTGATGAAATCCCAGCGGTGCTGTTGTGATGAGGTAAAGCGATGCTGTATCTTTAAAAACCAACAGGTCAGCAGTAGTTAAAGTCAGTGCAATTAAAAAGCTCTATTGCACTCAGCCCAGCAGGAATGAATAGGAAAAAAAAATCAACCCTGATGTATTAAAAGGTATTTTCTGGTTAAGGACACTGATTTCTAAGTAATTCAATCGAGAGAAAATTCAGCACCATTTTGTCATTCTAGCATTCATGCTTCAAAGAACTGAAATAACAACCAACATGCATCACCATTTTCATCTTCCAGAAATTCCTTGAATGCCTAAGAGACTTTTCTCGTTGGCAAAGAGCATTACTCCCTTACAATCATAAAGTTTGTACTGAATAAACACTCGCAGCTCGCAACATTGTCTTATTGATGTGCAGAATATACATGGGTAGGCGGAAAATCCCAAACCAAATTTCAGCGAGACGGATTGTGATCTCATCATCAGGGAAAGGCGATGGCTGAGATTGATTGTGCTGCGTCTTTTACAAAAAAAGAAAAAGTTGGCAGCCCGCATTGTGGATTTCTCATAGGAAAAATCACTGTTTGCTCTGAAAATAATACATCTGTGGCTGTGTACATTTGCTCCGGGCTATAGTGTGTCAGCCTACAATCTTTAAAGCGCATCGTGATGTTTTATGGTGATGGACTGACAGTGAGGTAGTTGAGCTAACTGTGAAACTTGCTGATCTACAAACCACATTGCCTTTATGTTCATGATATCTGTAATTTGCTATTAATCGTCGTGTAAAATATACACACACACCTCCCACTGTCACCATGCAGAGTGTGAGCAAGGTGAAAGAGGCTAAATAAAAAGGACGAAGTACAAGACGGACATAAACAATCAGCTATCTTATTTCTGCAGCCTATCTGTCAGTCTTATCAGTCTGTCCCCACTACAACGGTGTTAATGATATCTCACTGGACCCTGTCAATGGTTAGAACACATCAGCCGAACTAGAGCCCATGCTTTGTAGATCTCATTTGATTTTCACTGCTGATAGTGGATGCGGCAATTTATGCCAGCGCTCATTCAAGTAGATGGAGATCAAAGAACCTCGTCCTACCCCTCCCCTCGCTCCCATCTCTGGTTTCATCACATCTGCAACAGGACTCCTTACAGAGGCTTCCTGATTCACCCAGTGAATCGCCAGAGTCAGAATCCTTTCCTGCAGTGTGTGTACTGAAAATTTAAAGTTTTACAGAGAAGTGATGGAAATTTGCTCGTATTTGTGTGTTTACCAAGCATGGCAAATGAGTTCTCTCAATCTTTCCTGATCATACCCGGTTGTATTAGCAGAAAAATAGAGTGTGACATGTTATTTTCCTCTCTGGAACTGGAAAAGACAGACTGAGCACCGTTTTCAGGTGTTACCGAGTTGTACGAATGATTTCATCACTTTACACTGAAAAATATTCATCCACGGTGCACCTATGGACAAGGCTGTCAAGCCTTAAATATCAGTTTAGGCCAACACCCAATGCATTACACATCATCAAAGGGAAGAAGAGAACATTTTCAAATCAATTGTTGTCTTCGTGTTTCACTGATGAGTTACATGTACAGTACATATAATGGAGTGTGCACAAATTAGTATACCTCATTAAATATAGACCAGTTTGTTTTGCATTATCCCTGAAGGTCTATTCATTATAACGTTTTTTTGTTTTATCTAAGCAGCTGCACAATATGAAAATTAGAATGTTATTATGAATAGCTTTTACTTATTAGTTAAGAGCATGTCCACTCCAAACATTTGATTTGGTGCACATTTACCAATCAGTGTGACTCTTATTCAATTTCTACTGCAAACTAATGTGGCTTATGGAACACTGAGGGATGCTGGCACTTAATTGGTGTTTGCAGTGAGACACAATACATGACTCAGAACACGCGGTGACATCTGAAATAGGTTTGGAAATTTAAAAAAATTAATGTCAGATACTACATGCAGTACTGGATGCTGCACGTTATACGCTACCCTATGTTCTCTATCAGTGGCTCCCAACCTTTTTGTCTCATGAACCGTTAAAATGACAATTCTTATGGTCACAGGTTGTGTGTGTCTATCAGCTTTGAGCTGTTTAGTATTTGAAGAAGGTATGTGAGGTCGAGTTAAATATTCTTTTGAAGCCAGAGGAGATAAAACAGTGTTTCACAAGGAACACTTTTCCCCTCTCCTGTCATGTTAATCAGCTCATGAGCCCCTCAGTTTTATCCTGTGACCCTGATTGAGGATCAGCCGATTATCTGCCTGGCTGATTGCTGGCTGCAATATGCAACTTTTTTAATTTTATTTTTGGAAACATTATTTTTTTCATCCAATAGCCAATAAAATAAATGAATCTAAAAATCCACTACTTTAGCTGTGACCCAGCCTCACTGCCTGCAATAACAACTCTGTAGTCTCACTCAGAATCTGATTGGTCACAAATAACAGCCAACACAGATTGGAGCTGCTCCGATCAGCGAGCAAATGTAAGACAGCAGATATTACTGAAGTTGGAAAACACTACTATCCAATACCATGAAGTTGCAAATACAGCGAGTCTTTTTGTTGGTAATGTTTTACCATTGGTAGCCGTAGTAACTGGATGTAACTTCAGTTCTATGAGTACGAGGAACTGCAAAGTAGAGCTTAGATTCTCTGCCCGAGCCCGAACCCGACCCGACCCGGCCGTAATTTCCCACCACTATTCTCGGGCTCGGACGTGTCAGGCTCCTCATAATAGACCTAGGCTATGTAACCAACTACTTATCACACCTGGGGTGGTCACGCCCCCCCATTGACGGCACCACTGGCTGCGCACATGTGAGTTGTTGACAGTGACAACATATGTGTCGGCTTCATCAGGTGTACCAAGTGAAGTGCGATGCTGGCATATGACAGCAAAAAGTCGGGGACCTCGAGTCCTCGACACTTAAGAGGCACATGATGAAGGCTTGCCATGGAAAGAACGACGTGAGTCAGCCTTCAATGTCCACATTCGTATCCTTAAAAAAATGTTGGGTTTAAACCGGGCTTGGGCTCATAATTACAGTTAAAGGGACGGGCCGGGCTCAGACAGAACATGCACGGGCTCGGGTGGGGTCGGGCTGGATATTTTGGGCCAGATCTACTGCAAAGAGAGTAAGAAGGAGTGAGATGGCGCCTGGACACGGCATATGGCGAGTTTATCATAGTTTTAATGTCAATGAACACAGCTGATCACTTACACAGACATTTTAGACACCAGTTGTGTATAATGCAGACCTGCCAATGTGCATTAAACCAGCATGCCTATGACTCAGCTGTCACTAGGGCTGTACTTCACTCAGAATTATGTCAGTCAATACTCGACTATTCGTTCCTTTTTTTCCACGTAGTGTTTAAGAGTTTGAAAGGGATTCGGTGGGACGTTCAGTGTAACAGTGACATTCACATAATATAGTAAACAAGCCAACTACACTGATGACGGATGGAAAATGTGCAACTTTTTTTGCCGACACAAGACATAAAACCAAAGCCAAAGACGTTATCTCGGAGCCTTACAGTGCAAAGCCTCTACTCCTCCAGGCACCTGCCTCTGTGTCTGCAGGAGCCTGTACTGCAAAGCAGTGTGAAAGTGAAGAGCGCTCGCTCTGCAGCAAAATCTGGGGGAACAAAGCATCCCCAGAAGTAGCCTTCACTGCACACTATTAATGTCTGCTCCACTTCAAGCATACTGAGTCGACTGAGGAGTCTTTGACTGATGATTTAAATCTCTGAAACATCTTTCAGGGGGCAGTCCTAGCTGTCACTCTGTCACTGTTGGTACAGACTTCAGTCTGCAGTGTGGCTCTTACACCACACTGATAAACCAGACAATTACATGGCTCTTCTTTTAAAGGTAGCACTGAAAGGTTCTTGCTCTCTCTTTTGTAACATTTAATTGAACATATGCTCAAAAGCATTTAAACAAGCTTTGGGACGGAGTTGTGGGGTTTGTGGTGTTCTAAATTTTGACATATTTTTACGTTTTTGTTTTTGCAAATTATTAGTTATGGATATCGGTCTTCTTGATTATGAACAATCTGTAACAGTCGATTCCTAATCCAGACCAACATGTTGCCACTGTCCCATACGTGTTATATGTTCTATCTCTGTGCAGCTGCAGTCATGTCAGCTTGATTATTACATGACACAACAGTTATATAATTTTGGCCCTATTTTCCCTGTGAGAGAGCTGAAATGCTGCGCCAAGTCTTGCAGCCTTGCTGTGTCATTTTAACAAGAGCTCATTACAGCTTCACCATGACAAACCTGATTCCTTGAAGAAGGGAAATGCGGTACAACAAAAAGCAGTGAGGACTTTGTTTCCAAGAGACCAGGTAGCACAAACCTGACAATGCACTGCAGCTGTGTGCCGCAGTGGATGCACCCAATCAGAGTCCACTTAAATACATGTATGGATGGCTTTACTGTTAACCCTTTAAAGTGCAAGACAAAAACCTTGAAACCAATTTTTAAAAAAAATTCTTTTGCCGTTTGAATGACACTGAAAGATGAACAGCAATATTCTTCCACTTTAAATATTATTATTTTTTTGCAACAACAAATAGTCCAATGGCAGAATTCATAGAGGTTTTATTAAATCCACTCTTGCATTGACAAAACAAGGCCAAAGATGCAGAAAAAAGATGTTCAACATTAGCCTAATTACTGAGAGTAATTCTTATGGCGACTGCTGCTGTAATTTATTAATAACTGTAAAAATATGCAGATGAATATTCATTAACGCCTTTGTGATGAAACACTAATAACAGCTGTTAAGTCTTTACAGTCAGGCTCTGTTCATCTTTGGAGCAGATGCCCAAGTAGTTTTGTTGACAAAGCACACCTCAGAATAGAAAAAAAGACAAACAAATGTGCCAAATGTTTATCTGACATGCACTAGGAAAGCTTATAGAAAGTAGCAGAGATTGCACCAGATGATGTGCGGCCGACGAGTCTCATCGGACAGCAAAAAGGCTGCTCTAAAACTACCGTCCTCTGAGGTAATTCACAGAGCAGTGATGAAGACAAGGCACCGTGATTTAGCTTCCCATTAGCACACATATGCACACACCCACGCCTCTGCACACAAACAGCCACTGTTCAGCATTATACTGCTGGAGAAATTGCGCCCTGCCCACAGCACAAAGCATATACTTTTTGATCTCAGTAAACGCGGCCGTTTATGGCAGGTAATAGCATTGTTATTCAACTCTTTGCAGACACTAAATGAAACAACTCTATCAAATATTCCGTGACTTCAAAAAAATACCTATATAAAAGGAAACCACATTCATACCAGCAATATGAACAGTAAACTGATAACCTTACCTACGTGGTGATGGCTGGTATAGTTGCAATATGGAGCGGAGCTACTGCTTTGTTTTCCAATTTCCACTTATGCCTCAGACTTATTTTTCTTCCAGATACAAACTTTTCCATCTCCCACCACCAAACAACATCTCAATGAAGATAGAATTTAAAACTCACTTTAATCTATGTGGCATGATGGAAAACAACAAACAATGTGGAAGAAAGATTTATCTGTTTTTCACTTTTTAAAGTGTGAAGAAAAGGCTGTATTTGACTTCCAGGTCTTTCTCTTAACTTGTTCTGAGGTGTCACATACAACTCAACCTTTTCAAATGTCAGGTGTATGCTGCAGGCCACGGTGAAAGAAGAATTCATTGGCAGCGTTGTTTTTCTCATACACAATGAGTATTTCTTTGCCTCTGGTTCATCTTGAATAAATGATGGGTTCTTGTGATTAAGTTTGCGTACAAAGTTTGAATTCTAGGTTTGTTATGATCTTTTTTATGAGGAAGTTGCACGCTGATCAACATCATCTATGCCAGTGTTGGCTTCCTTCTAATTTTCACCTGTAGTCCCCGAGCAAGAAACTGCAGACAGAGCAAAAACCCTGATGAAGACTCTGAGATGAAACGCGCAGGCACAAAGCCCATTTATTAAAGGCTCTTTAATTTTTGCAAACCAGTGTGCCTTGGTATTTTCTGGTTATGACTTATTGAGCACAAAGCAAGGTAAGTCTCACCTCTCCCTCTTTTGTTGGTCACATATGTCCTTGGATTCAAAGAGCACCTGTTTTTTGATTCCTGCATAAGTGTACTAGCACTCCTTAGCCAATCTACTTTATATATAATTATCTATGTCGGTGTTGGCCTCCTGCTATTTTTTTTACTTCTAGTCTCTGAGCAAGACACTGCAGAAAGAGCAAAGCATGTACAAACATGTACCAGGGACATATTCAGTACATCTATTCAAAGAGATAAGTGGCAAGCAATAGAGATTCTTTTTAAATTGCTTTCTTGAATTGTTGGATATATATTTAGAGGCCATTTACATGCATATCTCATGGACAGGATGTGTTTGCTTTTTCTATTTTTTACCAAGCCATCTCCTTTACCTACAACCTCAAATAAGCCACGATCTTTCTCTTACCTTTGAAGTGTTTTAGTGGCCTTAATCTAACCTTATGAGTAATGCAGGATGCAAACCCTGATTTCCTCTGTTAAAGTTCTTTGCTTTGTATCAAGCATGTAGAGAAAGGGAGGCTGAGGGAGCTCAAGCACCTGCCACTTTTCCATTGATGTCCAAAGTGCCCTTTTGTTGAGGCATTTCATTTTTCTATTTTTTTGTGGCCCTTGTCAACTTTGACAATTAATTAGCTATAAATTAGAATAACTTGACCATTCACCACCAAATTCTAACCAGTTAATCTTTGAGTCTGACTGGACATTTGTGCCAAATCTGAAAAAAATCCCTTGAGGCCTTCAAGAGTTATCATATTCACAAGCCTGAAACAAACACAAGGCCACAGCGACCTTGACCTTTGAGCACCAAGATCTAATCAATTCACTGTTGAGTCCAAGTGTATTTTTGTGCCAAATTCAATGAATTTCCCTCAGTGTTTTTAAAATATCATGTTCACAAGAATGAGGTGGACAAAGTCACAGTGACCTTGACCTCTGACCTCTGACCTGTGACCTCAAAACTCCAAAACTCTACTTAGTTCATCATTGAGTCCAATCGGAAGTTTGTGCCAAATTTGAAGAGATTCTCTCACAGCATTCTTGAGATGTTGCGTTCACAAGAAGAACAGAGGGTCGAATGGACAGACAACCCGCAAACAAAATACCTCTGTCTACAGCTATCACCGGCGCCAAGGCATAAAAAAAATAACTGCGCCGCCACCACCTGCCACAGGTGAAAGGCCATCCATGCATCATGCAGACAGTAACTCAGCGATGGTGAGTTTCATTTGTGTAACTGATAAACACATTATATTTATAGTGTTAACACAGTGTCACCTTCAAATCATGCATCAGTTATGCAACATCGGTATAATAGTGGTTCTGAGTACTGCTTCTTACTGAGACTAAGTAAGATGTCTTTCGGGAACACTTTCGGGATTTTGATGCATGTCTGTTACAGTACGGGTGCTTGGAGTGGCCAAAAAAAATAAAGGCCTGTTAAATTATGTGATTTAAGAACATAATAGCTGGGCAACTAATTGAAGTTTTACAGTATCATCAGATACCCTCCTCATCTTTGACCATCCTTCCACGGGTTGCCTGAGGGGATAACCCTGACAGTGACAGTTCTTGAGAAATATAAAGGAAAAGTCACCTTTAATGTCATTATAATGCATTCATAATTTTCCTACATTAGGAATTCTATTTTAAAAAAAATCCCTCATTAGTTATGCAAAATTCAATCAAGATCAGGATTCCTGGTCAGCAGGCCCTGACTATATCATGTCAAATTTCATGTGATTTTACTGTACAGTTTTTAAGACATTTAAAGGGACAGTCAGCTAAAATTACAGTACAACATTCATAATTTTCTCATTTTTATTTATAATAATTCCCAGTTGATTTCATCAGGTGGGGGCCAATGACAGCAGTATGATGACATTTGTTGTAAAATTCCGTGTTATAATCTGTTTGAATACGGGTTGCTATGAAGACCTGCAACTCTAAAGGTCTGTACGTGGCCCTGCTTTGTATGCCCACTGTTGACCAACCTCCCTCCTACAACTGTGTGGTCCAAGAACAGAGCACTTTCTAGACTCGAAAAAGTATTGCCACTGAAGAAAACGAAAACAATTCAGTTTGTTAAATTTAGTATATTGATGTCTAATAAGGGGTTGTACTTGAGGGAGAAAAACTGAGACAATAAGAAAACAAACAACACTGCAACAAACCCAGAACTGAAATGTAATCCATCAAGTCAATTTTGCCTTTTAATGCCACACACTTTGCAAAGATATTAGCCACAAAAAAAGTTCTGGGTCAGTTTTAGCCACAAACAGAAGCTGTTTATACATATTTGAGCCCAAGGCTGACCGTGCCTGAACCCCCTTACACAACACCATGTCACGCTGTCAACAAACTAGCATTTGAGGTCTGTGAAAATCCTGTCTTACACTGTCCTATCATCACACCTGCTGGAGGGCATGTTGCAGCTGCAGAGGCGAGAGACTCAGTGTGCCACATTTTAAAGCAGGATACAAAGCAGTAGAATGAGGGGGGGTGAGGTCTGTGGTCTCACTGTCAAGGTGTGGTGACCTGTGGAACATGTATCATAACTGATTTTCTCTCTTTATCCTTTTGGTTATCCCTTCCTGAAAGCTGTAAATGATGTGCGGGCCACAGCTTATCCAGAACCACATCTAGGAACCGGCCACTGCAACAGGAGATAGTCAAGGGTCTTGATTCACTAACACCACCTAGACTAAGCTTATCTGGCTCTGCAGATGCTGCTACCAACGGCTATGACTCTTCCTTTGGTTCTGTATCCTTAGCAGGTTTAAAATGGTGATGTAGTAATGAGAAACTTGACAGGAAAGGTTTTATTTTACAGTCCAAGTTACACTGGTTTTTATCAAAACGGTACTTATCGCCAAAGCCCCCCGCAGTGATTCCGACAGGGTAGGAGCCGGACTGGATTTTAAATTATGCATTGTTCATTCAAAGAACAAATAACTATTATTATTATAGATTATACACATTACACTTTTAAAAATGGTAACATCCATAATTATATTCAACCTGCATGCAGTGTATAATAGATGTAATTATTCAATTAACTGCATGTGACACGACCGTATCCTTATGACTAAAATGCACAATTAAATACAGAATTCCTAATGCATGCATCCATTTGTCTAAATCACCCTCTCAGATGACTTTCCACAATGGATTTAGACTGTGTGGATGGTTAATGGTTATTCACGATTCCATTTGCTCATGTCTACACTGCTAATATTTCAAGAGCAATTTCGGTGAAATGGATTCATGTGTTGAAAAAATGTGATGTCAACATCCACAGTAATGGGCCTCCTGCACTTATGTTGAAGAATTAATAATAGTTGTTTTTTTTGGCAAAATGTTCAGAGGCAAAGGTACAAAGACACTTAAAGTGATTATGGTGCAACATAATTCAGATAATAAACCTGTTACTTTGAATAATTTTTGGTAATGCAAGAGCCAAAAGCCATTCTTCATCATGAATTCACTTAGAGCCCATTAATGTCCAGTTCTTTGTTGTTCTTTGGCCACCATGTTGTCTCCACAGGAATTACTGTAATCATTTATTGTAAACTATGTTGTGGCTCTACAGGAACAGGACAAAACACTACATTAAGCTGGGCATACACTGCACAATTTGACCCTGTTTTATAAATGTTGTTGTTCAATTCCAACCTACACTGTACAAGTAAATTTTCTTTGATATAAAGCCAAAGCTCAAGATTTATGTGCTCACACTGTGCGGTGTTATCCTCAAGCCACAGCGCTTACACTGCACGTGTAAACTAGATAATAAAACAGTCCATCGGCACCTACGGACTGTTCTGGCTATTAACAATTGTCAATAAAGATTTGTTTGAAAGCTCCAAGGCTGCAGGAATATACAAGTTTATTTACTAGCAGAGATACAGTTCACAATAATGTAGAGTGGCAACTTCAGAGGCTGAGAAATGAAGCCAATGCACAGTGCCAAAAACTGCAGTTCCTCGAATGGCCACTTGAGGCTGGCTCCAAAATAGAGTCAATCCCCATAGACCTCCATGTTAAAATGCCCAACTTTACAGCTGAAATTGACACATTTACAAAAACTTTTTTACCCTCTATGGCTAATTTCAACATTCATCACACCTGTACAGGATGTAGATTTTCTGTTTACATTTTACCATGGCTTAAAGTTGCAAATATTTAAGGGCGGGGCCACTTGAGTGACAGGCTGTCTGTCTACATACGGTCACCTGTGGCTCCAAAAAAACAAGATGGTAACGGGTGAAATACCATACTTGAGGCTCCAAAAGTCCACAAACCAATGGGTGACATCACGGTAGCTATGGCCATTATTTTATCCATACTATGGTAGAGACGTCTCAAAAAGAGCATAAAAGTCAATTTCTGCAAAACGGGTCAGTCCAAGTTTAAACTGTCTTTCTCTGTCTCTCTCTCCTTATCTCTCTCTCACACACACAAACAAATTAGCATGTTAGCAGCACCAACAAACTAGCTGGGTATAGGCCAGTGGTTTTCAAAGGGCAAGCTGAAATATCAAAGAATACCTGTATTTATATCTGTGCACAACAGCTTCTAAAACGTTTGTTAGCAATCTTATCACAACATGAGACAATGAAAATAAGAAAAACTAGACAGGTAGCTTTGGTGATACTGTCTACTGACTTTTGGTGGTAAGTTGTCTTCACTGGTGCTTTGTTGTAATTTGTTCCATACAATAAAGCCATCCATTGTCCCACTCATGGCTTCTCTGCTTAACTGTTATAATCCCTCACACTGGCTGCCAATCAGGACTTTTGATGTGTCACACACTCATAATTCCCACGCGTAAATGGCAACAAATAGGTTCCCTGTGAAGGTTTTTTGTAAATTAGAAGTTAAATTAAATTAAATCAAATTTTTTTAGCTAGAGTTTGCCTCTTTATTAGGAATGGATACACACGACATATTGATACAGTCAATTAAAATGCATTCATAACTTTTGTTTAGGCCCAGTTCAATACTGCAATAAAAATGTGTGGTTATCACAAAATCTCACGGCACACCTGGATTGGCAACATGGCAGACCAGTGTGTTGCGGCACACCATTTGAGAAACACTGGCCTAGGCTACACTGTACAAATGATTGATTGAGTAAGTAAAAAAACATTTTGGGAATTGGCTTGTGGTTCTGCTTCAACTGTGCAAGAGGCTATATTGGCTAACCAAAATTTCTGACATGTCAGAAATTCATCCGAACCTCTGACAGGTGCTTGGCTAATAGGCCCATGACTGGTTTTTACACCACCTTGTATGCTACACAGCAAATGACACCCAACAAAGCTGAAATTCGGCCCATGTGGCTCAGAAGTTGGGTCAGAATCTGGCTCAAATCGTTCAGCATATGCCGACCTTCAGTGCACCAAAATGCAAAACTAAGATTACGTGGTAGATAGGTACCTCCTGTTTTGAAGTGGTTGCCATCAAAGCGAATGAGGGCATCATGTTTGTCAACAAGCTATTACGACACACTTGACATTGGTGATTTCTGGCTTATTAACTGGATAAAGCCATTAACGTTTGAAGAAAAGTAGCCCCCTTAGGTATCTTTTACTGCTTTTCTTTGCTCCTTTGATTCTACATGGCTGTTGCTCATTAATGACCAGGTTTAACTATTGGAAATTTGGTTGCTACGAAGCCACCAGTCTGTGGAAAGCTGTTTAATTAGTTCCCTTATTAATTAAAACCCCTCTTTGCATGAGGCGCCCAATTACTAAATGTTAAAAAATTCTGAATACTGTGGGCTAAACTTTTCTTTCAGGGTATCAGCACACAAACACTAAGTGAAAGAAAGAAGTCCCTCAGTTTAAAATCAAACACTCATGACATCACACAAAGCAAGGGGGAGATTGAGGCCAGAACCACTGTGATTATAGCCCCCGAAATCTGAGCAAAGTAGTGATTATAAAGATCATATTACAGGGTTTTGCAGTGTCTCAGAACTTCCTTGCTGACTCGACTGGTCCCAAATCAGAACACAGCATTTGATATTCCAGCTGGGGACATGCCGTGGGCATTAGCAGTAGGTTGTGATGTGAAAGTATAGAGAGAATAAAGAGGTAGTGGATGTGGACCACAGAGCACTAACTGCAATATTGTTTTACCATTTAAGCCCCACTGAAGCATGATAAAAGGGTTTATTCTATTTTCGGGATGGTGGTGTCCTCATGAAAAGAAGTATCTCCCAAGTTGGGGGTTTATCTTTATCACACCAAAGGTTAACATCACCCAGTTAATTTCCTCGGGGCAGAGACTTAAATTTGTTTCAACAATGACACGAGTTTTATAAAAGGGTTCTGTGTGTAATCACTTTAATGAAAATATTAAATGGGAATGACATGAGGTCTAAAACTGGAGGCTCTGATGCCTCTGACTCACCGATGTAGACCAGGGCTCTGACTCCCTGCAGCTGTTTTGGTTCTGTCAAAGTACAAAGTTTGGGAATCAAACGCTGTTTTCCTCTTTAGGTTTTCATTTGCATCTTTAAGCATTAAAATTTGGACTATTTCAGTAAAGTATTTACAGAATATACCCTTTCAATGCAATTCAGAAAATAAAGTTGACATTGCGAGTTCATAGAAAGTTTTAGTTTAGTTTATGACTTAAATTATGGATAACATACGTGCTACATTTGGTTCCTACTCATGCAACAATTTACCCTGGGTAGTCTGACTTCCTGCCCACCTCTCAGATTATTTTGTAATTAAGTAATAATGTTATGAAACAAAATGGCAATTCAGTCTAGCATTAATTATAGGTATAGTTTGTAGGATTTCGAGGCATCTAGCTGTGACGTTGCAGATTGCAATCAACTGAAACTTCTCCTGTGTGCCAAGCATGTAGAAGAACCCCGTTGGCCAATGTGGAAACGCAAACACAGGAATGGCCCTATCTATAGCCAGTGTTTGGTTTGTCTGTTCTGGGCTACTGTACAAACCTGGCAGTGCAACACGGCAGACTCCGTAGACGGGGACCTGCTCTGTATGTGGACATAAACACCTCATTTTAAGGTAACACAAACACGACAATTCTTATTTTAACGCGATTATATGCTAAAGAAAACATGCCTTTTAAATTACAGTCCATTTCTGCAAATATATCCCCCTCAATCAGGGGTGTCAAACAAAAGGAACCGGTCTGCCAAAGGATCCAATCCAGCCCGCTGGATGACGAGGCTGAGAGGTGTACGGTTTTAGGAGCAAGTTAAACAGTGAGTAGCTGCTTCAAAAGGCCTTTCCACCCTGACCAGAATATACTTCTCTGAAAAAAAAAAAACCCCACTAAATACTCAGATCTTAAACATTGTGTGAAATATTGTCAATCAGCAGCTGCAGTATAAAATCTGTATCAAATATCTGTCTTGAAACAATATATGTGGAACCCTGTTTGTCTACTTTTCAGTCATTCCACATTTTTTACTGACTGAATGTAGTCATCTGAGGCATGTTATTGAAATTACACTTATTTCTCCGAGGACATCTCAGGTTGTTCATCTATTTTATAAAAGGATGAACATTTGTAGAATGTACTTGTGCTTGTTTACATGAAAAGAAATGGAAAGAATTGGACCAGTTGTTATTTAAAGGTTATTCTGCAGTTGCTTTATTGGTCTGGCCCACTTGAGGTCAAGTTGGGATGTATGTGGCACGTGGACTACAATGAGTTTGACAACCCTGCTCAAGATCTGACACACTGGACCTTTAAGATAGTATGATGGTCTTTAATAAAACATGGCTGTCCATGCAGTAGAAAGATGCAACTACTTTTGAAATTGGTACTAAACAGAAAAAAAGGCTATAACATTAACTTTTATGATACAGGAAACAGTATGGTGCCTACTTCCTGTTCACAAATCCTTGTTCATTGTTTTGAGAAACAGCAGGCTAGAAATGGGCGATACAGTAACAGAACCTTGGTTTTATCTTTTGTCATTACTGCCTAGTCCTACAGTTTGATCTGACAATAAATCTGTTCTGTCTACGTTTGAGAGAGAGAAAGAAAGGGGCAGGTCTCTCTAGAGCCGCTCCTTTACTCTTTGCGTCCATGGTAGTGGGCGTACATAACGTGGAAATAGAATATGTAGATCGAGCAACAACCGGATGACACAAAACTTGTCATCTGGTGGATCTGAGCTAAGAGATGAGCAGGGAAATCTGTGCACTGCAAAGATCGAGGCGGCACAGTGGTACAGTGGTTAGGGTTCCTGGTTTGAACGCAGGGTGGAGGGAGCCCTTCTGTGCAGAGTTTGCATGTTCTCCCCATGTCAGCGTGGGTTTTCTCTGGGTACTCCGGCTTCCTCCCACAGTCCAAACACATGCAGGTTAACTGGTGACTCTAAATTGGCCGTAGGTGTGAATGTGAGTGTGAATGGTTGTCTGTCTCAATGTGTCAGCCTTGTGATAGTCTGGTGACCTGTCCAGGATGTACCCCGCCTCTCACCCCAATAGCCCCCCATAACCCTCAACAGGATAAGCAGTTACGGAAAATGAATGAATGAATGAATGAATGAATGCTAATATGGAGGAAAGTTTACCACAGTTTATTTTTACATACTAGTACCCACTTTGCTGTGATCCAAAGCTGATTAGTAAATCTTCAAAGTATCCTATTAATATACAAATATAGAGTCTGTAACCTCAATATCAATAATAAGCAACATGTTATTAGTGAGCACCAAGTGCGGTGAGAAAATTATTGCAAATTTAAATCACAGCACATCAGAAGTATCTGTGCTACATGTTGACATTTCTGCTCTGATATTTATTTATTTATTTTTCAGTCTGACACAGGATTAGCTCATCGCTGCCTTCACTGCCTGTGGGATATTTAGTCAGGTGATAATTATTGTAGCAGTCACTTAGTGACACATGTGGGAATTAAATGCAAGCCCAGAGTAAAAAAATTAAAATATCATAAATTTGTAGTCTAGTCCTGTTCCAGTGTCAGGTGCTTTATTTGAGCACAGTTGTAGTTATGAATTTAAATAATATGAATATTCACTTCTGGAGAATACAAATCACTGCAAACACTGATTCTGGGGATTAGCAGCACCCCATCATGAGTTATTTCCTACTGACAGCATTGTGATCAAAGTAAGGAAACATGAAGAAAGTCAGAAGAAAGAAACTAAAATGGTTCTGGTGGTTCTACAGTAAGATAGAGAATACGAATTAATTATCACCTGCATATATTCTGCGCAATCAGGATTATTTTCATTAATACTGTGACTTCTGGGGCGACAACATGCCAGTAGAAAGATAATGTTGAATACATGCAATGCAACACACTGTACTGTATATAGCTCTAATCCAGACGGAGGACCTAAAGGAAAGTCTGAAATGCCTTCTAGATATTTTTCTCCCCACAATGACAGAATCAATATGCTAACTGAGATAAGGACTGACCTTGCACTGTAGGAGATGACTGGACCGAATGCATGCCTGGGAAACTGTTATGCATGTCTTTCCAGTATACTGCTTTACTATATGTTTGTGCTATATGCTGCAGATGGGCTGTATGAAACCTCATTTTAGTGTTTAGGTTTGGTGCGAGAGGCCCCTCAGATTGCTGTGATTTCATCTCTTCTCGGCACCAAACAGTACAATAGAAATGCTGAGACAAGGATGAATGACCTAATCTCATTTTATTTTCAAAGGTTAGCCTTTTCTCCATCTCTTGGGCCTCTGGCCAGCTCTGGACCACCAGGTGTCCCATCTCCCCTTTCAAAGACAGGCAATGTGCCCTATTTTACAAGACATTTAGAAATGTCACAGTCATTAACAGTCGAGAATCCGACCTAACGTACCCTCTTCGGGGGGGGGGGGGGGAGTGGGGAGGGAGAGGCAAGCACACATGAAGTGATATTGTAGATTTTACAGTACAGCACTCATCACCCTCTTAATCCAGAATCTTCTAATTTGTCTATAACAGCCATTATTAGCCATCTTTACACAGCATAAGCCATAACAAATCCAGCTTGGATAACACTGTAATTTGGCACAAGCAAGATTTACTTAGTGTTTTGGCAGAGAGCCAGCTTAAACCTATTTTTTGTTGAAGAATTCAATTTGGCTTTATGCCACGTGTGAACAATGCCCGTGATTTACTGCGTCCTTCCCTTGGGAGCACGTATGAACACAATCATTTATACCTGCAAATGGCTTGCTGGTGACACATTTCTGACCATGAATTTGTGCTGTGTTGCTGTTGTCTAATTCTGCGCTAGCCAAAAAAAAAAAAAAAGGCGAAGCACTATTTATTATCTCCGGGTAGTAAAATTGCAGTTTAGACACTTCCCTTGTCACTGCTGCAACTATTCTACACTAAAACTATCAAATATAATTTGTTACAGTGCCTTACTTAAAGGAGAGGGAATATCATTTTATGCTACAGGATTCAGAGCTAATGCGTAGCGTGAGACTTGTATAAATTCCAGTCCTAGCCACAACAAACATAGACAAAAGTGACATATCCATTATGTCTGTCTGAGGCAGAGAAGTGACCTTTGAAACTCATTCTGTTCCTGCACACAGATTAGAAAAGGGAGCACAAATTCCTCCATTTATCAATCAAATGTCCTGCATGTTTGTGAGGTCTCACTCACCTGAATAATTGAACAACAGGATTCATGCTGTAATGAAATGCTATAGGAAAAGCAAACTCTGCAACCCCGTTCTCACGCGCCTAAAATAACTCCTTCTACCAGAGTCTGACTGTTTGTTTATTCGGGGACATGCAGTGGTCTAAATCATATTCTATCCAGAGGAATGTGGGGGACAGATACAGACCTCATGTGCATGCCAGAAAGACTAAAACCGATCAAAGTGAAACCGTCAAATCCCTGCATGAGGCTGCAGTGTGGATATTCTAACTCAAATGAATTTAAGTGAGCTGTTGCTGCCCTAAAAAAACAGTTTACCTTCTTTATTTGCGACTGTCTTTCAAATTTTAGCATTTAACTCCAACAATTTCTAGATCAATAAGCTCCCTGCTGAGATGAGATATGGCTAATATCAGATGGGAATCCCAAGAACTATATTTTTAGCGTGAACTTGGCTTGAGGTTTCAACACCCATTAAGACAAAATCAGCCGACACAGGGATTTGCTGCATTTAATCAGCTGACTTGAAGGGCTGGTTGTTTTGAGTCGCAGCAGCAAGGCCAAGAGGTAATTTGACTAGACACACATAGGGCATGCTAATGATGGTCTGCGCTTCATTACCCCAGCCTGGGACTGCACTGCTGAACAGAGCATTACTGAACAGATCTTTCTATCATGCAACCTTTTGTATGACTCAATCTCAACCCTGCATCGACTCTCTCTTGAGTTTGATGCATAATATTGTTTGCACATCTGATGACATGCAAATTTCATTTCCTAATTCAATTCTGAGAATGCCATTGCAATGTCATTACTACTGCCTTCCCACTTCATTACTGAGCCCTGACTCGACAGTGATACGAATGAGAGTCCCTGCCGCCAAAGAGATGGAGATAACAGGATGATTCATAGTCTTTCAAAAGAGGTCACAGCTTCCTGTGCTTTTTACGACAGGAATTTGGGATTCCCTCGGTGCACGCAGTGAAGGGCAGCAAGCCAAGCATCCCAGTTGGCATACAAAATTAGTTGTGGTATGGATAAGCAGCAAACACCTCACAACTCATTATCCTGAACTTCAATTGCAAAGTCCTTTTGATAAGTGGAATGAGAAAGTGCACAAATCCAAATGTTTTGTAACGCTTATAAGGAGGACCCTGACCCCGTAAGGGAAAATTGCATAAAGCAAGACATAAGTTGTGCAGGAGGATTACACGAATAGGATGTGGAAATTCACTTCTAATAAAACAAGGGGATGTGAAGGTTAAATGCGAGCTCTTGCCTCCATCCTCCCTGTTTCTAATTACTGGGTGAGAGCGTGAGAGAGCGGCGCTCCTGATTGCAGCTGCCTGGTGACTGCAGCAGAAACCAAATCTTCTCTGCTGTCCATTATAATGAAAGTGACCAGACCCTCAGGCACTCTGTCAGTATTTCTGTGGGAAGAATTAGGCTCCATGACGGCTTCTAAGTTTAGCCTCCCCTTCTTGATGAGTTAAACACTGTCTTGATTTCTAGATCATAACCAAAGATAGCCATCAGGGTGTACTGTCATGTTGACAATGTGTAACTGTGCAGGGGTTGCACCCATGCACATCGTGACATTTGTAATAAACAGACAAGATCATTAATTAAAGCTCCATTTTAATGAGACTGCCACTGCCTCCTGGCTAACAGCCTACACTATGATGTACTGCATAATAGTTACATACCATTATCATTGGAAACTGTTAGCTGATGAAATATTACATTTCTGCTATGTCACAGAGTTGGCGTTTATTGCTGGTAAATTCTTACTTTAATTTACTCCACCAATTTTTAACATTGTAACACAACAACAGCTGTTCAGCGGGTTACACATGAGATATATGTGTTTTAAAGAATGTTTTTATATATTTCACCCATACAATGCATTTTCACAGCATCACAGCGAAGCGACCGAACACGTCAGCTTCATATATTTTCTTGCCCTAAAGGACAAAAATTGTTATTAAAAGACGGATTTCAAAGGAAGATGCAAATCAAAAGCTTGCAGATACAGAAATTAAACTGCTGTGTTGAAATGTAATCTTATCAGATAAACTGAGTGTCAGGTTCATGCATCACAAAGTTTGTCAGGAGATGTAATCAGTTTGTAACTCTTCAGATTTTTTGACACGACACTCACACACACAGGCAAGATGTTTAAGATGTAATTTAATATGTCATCTAGTTTTAGATTAGTTAGTGGCAGTGGGTGTCTGTATACCAAGGGCAATTTCCTTTTTTGATTTTAACTGTTTCTTAACTGTTCTTCAATTACATGTTTGTTTAGCCCTTTAACAATAATTAAAAAAGGTTTAAACATGTATGCAGCATGACTATCGTTATCATTCGTTATCGTTCCCATGAAACAGAAGATAGCTTCTGTACTGTGACGTATTTCCCAACAATACAGAAAAATTGAGCAGTGCACAGTTACATGAGGGATTTAAATCAGATCCTTTGCATTTGATTGGACTGCTAAATACCAACAATCTTAGAGGTTAACGCAATACAGAGGATGGGGGAGATGAATACATTAGGCTTCAGCCACATTGTTTTGGAAATGAAAACTGAAGCCCCTTTTACACTGCCAGATTTTCTGTGAATGTTGGGCTGTTTCGCCAGCAAGCTGCGAGCGTTCCGACACACAGAGCCGGATTGGCGAGTTGATCCAAGGTGCCCAATTTTCCGCCTCGTAGGGTAGACATATTGGTGGAATTGGTTTACAAAGACCGAGTCGGCCTTCCGCAACGGGAAGGGCTGTTGATGACTTGTGGGAGGAGCTGTTGATGACACCGCACGTGCGAGCTACTGGCGGTGGATAAACAGGAAACAGCTGATAGCAGGAATTAGCGAGCAGCTAGTAGCAAGAGGGAAACGCAAACCTGACAGACACTGTAAAGATGAGCAACTGGGGAGACAAAGAATTGAGCACCCTCCTTGTCCTCGCAAACGAAGAGGCCATTAACCGCAGGCCTGCCCCTGACCAAATTGGGGCCCTAAGCGAAATTTTATTTGGAGGTCCCCATCCCAAATGTATCATAGGTACAAAATGACCGTACAACAACTTGCCATTTAACTTGACAACCTTTATTGGCAATAACAAATGTACTGTAGATACAGTAGTTTGGCTGTATGAGTCAAATAAAATAAAAAAATCAACCTGAAATAAATAAATAAATATTAAATAAAAATAACTTCAAACTGAAATAAATAAATAAACAAATCTGAGTCACAAATAGCCATCAATTACTCATCAAAAGAAAGTAGCTTCCACCACCTCAATCCCCCACCCTTGATTAAACACTGAAAATAAAATAAAAGAGGGAGACAGGTTTTTCCTATTTAATCTTATTTTGTTATATTCATCTTATTTAGCTATATTTCTCCCTCTCCCCTCTCTGGGAGCATCCGACCTCCCGGCCCGCACATACCCCCGAGGCTCGGGTCTCCCCCTCCATGGAGCCCCCTCGCCCTCCCATCCCCGCACATACCCCTGAGGCTCTTTTGGACAACATGTCGACAACTCTTCACCTGCTGCAGCTCTGCAAGTGCCTGCCAGCGCACCCCTCTGATTGTTCAGATGTCGAGTGCTGTCAATCATTGCACCGACGCATGGGAGGTCAGGTCTCTTCTCTCCTTCCTCGAGCTGATTGTACGCACGCCTCACGGTAGCGCACGTGCGCATCCATTGGGCATTTGCGCAAATGCGTCCCCTCGCGCAAAATGTGGTCCCCCATGGAAGATGAGGCCCTACGCACAGCGCGTGTTCTGCGTTTAGGGAGGGGCGGCCCTGATTAACCGTCAAATGACAGGAACGGTGAAGGACAGGCCGACTTACGAGAGAATCGCCGAAGGACTGACCAGCCGTGGCTTCTCTCGCAGTACGTCGCTGTTTACATCACACGCTGAGCTACACGTTTTGTTACTTGCTCACGCCCCCATTGCCCCAAAAAAGGCGCATTCTGTAAACAAAAGTAGGTAGGTGGCATTTTGCCAATTCCTATCTAAAAAGTCTAAAGGTTTTCCTCACTGATATCTCAACAGAAATCTCTTCCTATCTCTCTTCATACAACCAGCAAGTGTTAAAGTGCGGTTTTATATGACCGCTGTAGCCAAGTCTCATTTGATTGGATGAAATTTTGTAAACGCCCCAGAGTGCTTGATGTGACATCAAACATTTAAAACCATTTTACGTGGTTTTACAGAAACAGAAAATTAGGAATTTGATATAAAAATACTCTGATACAGATTTTTTAAACATATATTTGGCACATGGCGAGAAATATACGATCAATTAACACGAAAAACCACAGGATTAAAACTGGGAAAATGTATTTTTCATTTCATGGGAACTTAAAGCTTAGTGTGTTTCCACAAGCAGCAATAAACACTAATGCAACACAGACATTAGCAGTTAGCTATGGCTAACTGATGTTCAGTAGATCAAATATGTGATAGAAGTTTATAAAGCAGTTACACAAAAATCTGTAGAAACTGCTATGCAACAGTCGAGGAATTCAGCAAATGAGCACAAACTCCAGCCAACTACAATCAACATTCATTTTCTCTTCCAGCCTAATTATTTCCTCTTCAATGAAAAACCCACGATGGATAAAAGAGAGACACCTTGCGAGACACAGCAGTCCACCGTGAAGCTGAAACACAGCAGATAATCATTCAAACATTTCTATCTACGGAGCACTTCTAATCCAATCTGCCAGATAACAGTGTTGTTGGGACACAACAACATGCAAATTCCACACAAAAGAGGTCAGAGATAAGCACCAAACCTGCCCAGAGGCGGCTAAATATTGAGTCACACTGCCACTGTCCCATTAAATGTTAGCTTTTATCTAAAAACACCCTGCCCCTGTAATTATCTGTAGTTTGGAGCTCAGACAGCATCCAGTGTTAGCAAAACAAAATTCAAGCTCAATAATAAACATATAATGGAATTTACACATTTCTGAAAACGATGCCAAAGACTGAACATTTTAAGCCTTGTGACGGCCTATTTTGGCAGTGCTGTCGTACAGGTGTGCCTAATAAAGTGGCCACTGAGTCAGTGTACACAAAGCTTTGCGGCTCTTTAAGCATTCTGGTTTGGTTTCTGGACAGACAAAACCATAATAATGCAGCCTTATGTAAAACTATGCGGTACAGCAGGAGCTCGGACAAGCTAATTGTATGTTTTCTGTCCTGTGGAGAATGTCAAAGTCACAGAAAACAAAACCACAAAGTGCAACATTTAGCAAGGAAAAAAAATCAAGGCAGTTACCACACTTAAGCATTTAAACAGGCACACACACACACACACACACACACACACACACACACACACAAATGTTTAGTAAGCCCTGCAATCATACTTTATTGATGCAAACAACAAAGATTCAATTCAAATTCACCACATTTCAGCAGTGGATTACTACTAAAGAGGATACAACCATGCTTTTAACAAAGTCTTCACTCTCGGTCCAAGTTGGGTGAATCATTAAATGAGGACCGCTACTCTTTTTTCGATAGACATTATCTGTCACTCTCATCTCATGAATCTAGATCAAAGAATAAACTCCGGCTCCAATATCCAACATAATTCCCCATGACTTGTTTAATCCAGCCAACAACTGGTTTTCAGCTTTGATACACCAAAGTGAACAAAAACCTCTCTCTATCTCTATCTTTTTCTCTAACACACACACACTCACACACACACACACACACACACACACACACACACACACAGTCCAATATAGTGGAAGTGTCCATCAGCTGAACTGCATTTTTCTGCCAGTGCTGTCGAATGAGTTGAGGGAGACTCAGTAATAATGTAAATGGAATCAATATCACAGTGTTAATAAGAATATTTTTCTGGTGTCACAATAAGCTTAATTTATGAAAATGTTACTATTATTGTTTTCGAAACAATGCAATGTTTCGCATTACAGTCAAAGAGTGTTCCACTATAATGCATCACAATGGGAAAAACTTCACTCTATTCTTTCTCCTTTTTTCTGTCAGACACATCTATATCTTGCACTTATGTATATACACACAGTCTCCATCAACACACCAACACACTGCACAACTGTATCACAGATTAAATATTCCTGGAAATTACTTTGCTTGGACAATTTAATTTATTAAACAATAACATAATGTGGTCTTATGATCTATCATCTGATATTTGTCAAAATCATGGTCTTATGATTTTGTTTACTGTTTCATAAGCTGTGCTCATTCACTGCCTCTCTCTTTGACCCCCTGTTCTTGGTACTTTCATGTGTTACTGAGTCTGCATTTTGCCCTTCATTTAAAGACTGCATTGAGAACTCACTCCGTCACCTAATTTTAAGCTCTAGTAAACTCACAAACCATTATATCTGTCCTTACTCGCAGCATTGATATTACACAACACTATTGTAGGTCTTTTGGTTTCCCTGTTAAACACGAGAAGAACAAGTTTGGTGCCTCATTTCTTGACAGTTGTATGTAGATACTAGTGAGACACTCAATGTGCTGACTTGGCTTTAGGTCCTAGCTCAGGGGCACCTGGCATTATTACTTGAGTGACCACTTGTAATCGAATTAATTAATTTTACTTAGCTGCTCTGTCTGCAAACATTTCATTCATCAGCTGGTGAGAGTCCACCTGCGCACACAGTGACAGGGCTAACCATTAGCATCACACTGCTAACATTACCTAATGATTATTAACAGGTTTAATGACAGAGTCGAAATGCTATCAGCTGCTACTGTGTTAGCTTTTGCTACCAGGGCAGACATTAAAATAACCATACACCAGGGGGTACAGCAGCTGCAAAAATGTCCCTTCAACTGTGTCTAACCTGTGTAACAGCAGCAACAGAAAGTTTGCCTACCTAGGAGGGAGTCAGATAAGCAAGCCTCCACACCTACATGACACGGTAACTGGTGAACTGCCCAGCGGCCCCGGTGGAAACCAAGTGAGGATAACTCGAAAATTACTCGAGTTGACGGCAGCTACACTCGTTACTGTAAATGAAATTAAACCTTAGCGAGTAAGAAACCAATACTTTATCAATACATATGTTCAGCAAGCATGAACATGCAGACAGTGATATTCAATATGCTCCGTCCATAGTCTCTCATCCACTGACACCAACGTTATATCTTACACGCTAGTTTAGACAGCACGCTAGTTCAGCTCATAGTGAATTGTTACTAATAAGCTCAAATGACAACTGTCTGTATGAAGCCTAACTTAGTTTGACACTTACCTTAGAATATTTTTAAACTTAGCTGCTGACTGAGACAAACAGCCCCTCCTCTCTCTACCAGCATTTAGCGGAGCTAAATAAAGGGCACACATCGAATCATCTATGTCATCAGCCTGATTTGAATACATTTTCCGGAACTTTGAGGTGCGGTGGAAACGCAAACCACACAGATTACCAGGAATTATTTTACCCACGTAAATAAAAACTTGGAAATAAAAGTTCCTGGAAATGTTGGTGGAAAAAGGGCTATTAGTGTACACACCACTGAGAGAATATGGCCATATGCAGCCCAGACCACCTCCAAATGTTGTCTTAGTCAGTGGCGGCTCCTGCCAAATTTCTCAGGGAGGGGGGGGGCAACTGTTGTGATGATGGCTGAGGTGACCCGTTCAATGGGTAAATTTGAATTAATTTGGCTCTGCAATGACTGAACAATCCACTGTGGTCATCAACAGATTAATTTTCATCGGTTTGCCCACACAAATACCTTTGAATGTAAACAGAGACCTGTTTTACCATTAATCAAATAAAACTGAGTAAGGTATTCACTGAGTCATTGTCAGTCTTAATCAGAAAACATTTTATTATAGCTAAGTGGAAATTCATTTTGTGTTCTGATTAAAGAATTAAATGCAGGCATACCCTACAACTTAATACAATGCACATCACATTGTATCACTGCTCTTTGACCTTTTTGTTGTTGTTTTTCAGTTTCAGTTATATATTGGGGGGACATTTTGGGCACTGGGGGGGGACATGTCCCCCTCAGTGTATATGGTGACTATGGCCCTGTCAGCATGCATAATGCGCAAAGGTGAAGTGGCCGATCTTGTCATACAAAGTTTGATGGAGTGTCAACTGGACAATATGGAGATATTTGTATCTTGAAAGCCGGACTACAAATGTGGATAGACAGGGAGAAACACACGCAAGCCTAGGACGTGGTAAGTTACGATATTCCTCACTATATGAAGTGACTGATAACAAGATCTGTATAATGGGTTGTAAAGAAATTCGTCAGCTTTTTATTTTGTAGACAATTGATTTGTATGCATAGCGTGATGGGATGACAGCACAACGATGTGTGTGGTATCACATGAAAGCTCTGCTCCTGCGCTTTCATGTGATATGCGTGGCATTTCTGTGCAACCCTGCATTCGTGAGTAATCAATCCAAGAGTAATGCGTGTGCAAAGCTGTATGAAAGCTCTGTTATACATAATTTTAGTGTAACTTTAGCATTTTTTTTCGCTGTGAAAACACTGGACTACCGACAAGTATCCGACAAAGCTGCAGTTCCGCTGTTTCATGTGATATGAGTGGCTTCTCGCTAACGGTCGCGGAGAAAATCCATAGAGAGGAATGAACAGATGTGAATTTGGGCGCACTATGTGTTGTTCCTTTTTAACCTATATGGTTAACCTATATGGTTAAAAAGCCTCTTGGATCAGCTGGAAACTTTAGCCATGTTGATCTTGAATGTGACCGCTGCGCAGTGGCGCTGCCTCATGTGATGTCAGAATAATCGGAAAAATGAGTTTCCGACCGTAAAGTAATATTTCAGTGGAAACGGTCGACGACGAGTTTTTTAAATATTTTGAGTGATAAAATACAACACATCTTCTTTGTAATGTCCATGACGTCTCCACATTACCACCTACATGCTCATGAACACACAATGAAGTAAGAACGACTTCCCCACATGGAAAATCGGACCATCTGAGGAGCACATGAATGATACTTGGTGGTTTATGTATGACGAAAACACGTTGGGGCAAGCCCTCCCAGAACCCACAGAGATTGCATTGGAGTTCCTGCATTTAGGGAAAAAAAAGCATTTTACATGGAAGTCTATGAGAGTGAGTCGGGGCGATTTCCAGCCAGGCTGATATCGCCCCAAAGGGCCGGAACGTGACTTCACACTGCATCTGATTGGATATTTAGAGGCAGGACGAGCTGTTTCAAGTGAAAATTATCATAATAATTAATAATGATGATGATAATCATACATTTATTATCATCTTTCTTTTCTTTTGTGGCTCGAGGAGGGGCGGAGCCCTATCGCCCTCTATTGGCCAGCCACCTCTGGTCTTAGTGATTGGATCTCAAAATGCTTTGAGGATGCATTGGGTGCATTAGTACCTGTACTTAGAGAGCTGTCCACTTGTGATCCGTAAATAATGCCACATGCTAATTGGAGGTGTAAAGAGGGCCATTTATTTAGCTCTTACAGGATGGCGTCTTGCCATGGTTGGGTAGAACCATAGACTGTATAATGACAGCTCCCCAAAAGTGAAGCCAGACCATCTAAATCAACCCCTGTTGGCTGGCTGCAGAGGTCATAAAGCCTGCTTCCTCCATGTTAGGGAATGGGCCATAAAAAAAAAAAACATAACAGTACATGTCAAATGTATTTTTTCCCAAAGATAGTTTCTGTCATTTTAGGTAGTTCTTACCACATTGATGTACGTTCAAGTGTTTTTCTGATAAGTCTGGTTTTAATAAGTTATTTGATGATATAAAAAGAGGCTGTGATGTCATGACTGACAGCTGTGATGGACTTACGATTGAGTCGGACAGGTGTATGGGTGAGACCTTGATACCACGGCTCCATCCCCCTATCACTACTGTGCAAACTCCAGCCGGTAATGACATCACAATCCCAAGACAGAGGCACTTGTATCAGGGATATTTTGGCTTCAATTTTGAAGACTGGAAGGAAGTGGAGACGTGCCGTCCATCTTTAAATACAGACTATGGGTAGAACATGCAAATGAGTTTCCAGTGCTCTTAGCAGGTAGAGGATTTCTCAGACCGGCTTGTTTCTGAAATCATATCTTTCTATAGGGATTTTCATAAGTAGTCTGTGGGCACATTTTCTCTCAGGATGCCACTGAACAAGCAAAAAAGAACGACTGGGACAGTTCATTCTTCCTGCCTGTAATTCCACTTTATTTCCATAAGAACTGCATTTGAATGAACTCAAGTTTGTAATTATTCATTATATTTCAGAGCATTTTCTGTATTTCTCACTTCTTTGACCCCGAAATAAACACTACTAAGCATGCTGTCCTACATTTGGGTACAGCTGATTGCCGCAAGGAAAAATCCTTGGACACAGTTGTATTGATTTTACAAGAAAGGAAATTAAACACGCAGAAAATAATGGCAATTTACTGAGTCTTACACTCAATACGGTCGCCTATAACATTTATCAGAACAAAGCAAGTTCACAAAATGAAACTAGCCTTATATTTGGCTTGTACGTCTCACATGGACATATCGTTAGACATTAAATGGACACAGCCTGTCACTATCCCCCCATTGATACGACGTGGGACAGTCAGTCACTGGCTACCCTTCAGCTACATTGTGTCAGGTCAATGTGAGCTACGACTGAACAGGACTTCTGGCTAATAACCGAGCCAGTGGCAGGCTGAAGGAGGATTTTGTGGAAGTAGTTTATTCAGCAATACTGTAGTCAAATACACGTGTTTACTGAACATAAGGAATGACTTCTTTTCCTGCAAGATGTTTCTAGGGACAATTTGCTGTTCATAAATGAATACTCAGTTCTCTTTGAACAGTGAAACCTCTTAGTCAGGAGATATGTTATTAATACAAACATTTTATAGAAGTATTCCCTTTAGTTCAACAGACACAGAATGGCTAACACTACAGGCTACAGCACAGGTGCACTGTGGGACTCATTATTGTTCAATAAAGCATCAAATCAAATGCAACAAAACACAAATGTATCATGCAGGGTAAAATACATTTTCTATTTATCACTGAAAATGTAAAAGTGCAAGTATGAACCACAGTTTCCAGGCACATAATGTTATCCTTTCAGTGATCATGCATGATTTAAATGTAGTGCTTAAAGTTACAATGTGTAATTTACGTGGTTGTTTATTAGCAAATATCAACTATTGCTTTCATAAATATACAGTACAGGCCAAAAGTTTGGACACACCTTCTCATTCAATGCGTTTTCTTTATTTTCATGACTATTTACATTGTAGATTCTCACTGAAGGCATCAAAACTATGAATGAACACACGTGGAGTTATGTACTTAACAAAAAAAGGTGAAATAACTGAAAACATGTTTTATATTCTAGTTTCTTCAAAATAGCCACCCTTTGCTCTGATTACTGCTTTGCACACTCTTGGCATTCTCTCGATGAGCTTCAAGAGGTAGTCACCTGAAATGGTTTCCACTTCACAGGTGTGCCTTATCAGGGTTAATTAGTGGAATTTCTTGCTTTATCAATGGGGTTGGGACCATCAGTTGTGTTGTGCAGAAGTCAGGTTAATACACAGTCGACAGCCCTATTGGACAACTGTTAAAATTCATATTATGGCAAGAACCAATCAGCTAACTAAAGAAAAACCAGTGGCCATCATTACTTTAAGAAATGAAGGTCAGTCAGTCCGGAAAATTGCAAAAACTTTAAATGTGTCCCCAAGTGGAGTCGCAAAAACCATCAAGCGCTACAACGAAACTGGCACACATGAGGACCGACCCAGGAAAGGAAGACCAAGAGTCACCTCTGCTTCTGAGGATAAGTTCATCCGAGTCACCAGCCTCAGAAATCGCAAGTTAACAGCAGCTCAGATCAGAGACCAGATGAATGCCACACAGAGTTCTAGCAGCAGACCCATCTCTAGAACAACTGTTAAGAGGAGACTGCGCGAATCAGGCCTTCATGGTCAAATAGCTGCTAGGAAACCACTGCTAAGGAGAGGCAACAAGCAGAAGAGATTTGTTTGGGCCAAGAAACACAAGGAATGGACATTAGACCAGTGGAAATCTGTGCTTTGGTCTGATGAGTCCAAATTTGAGATCTTTGGTTCCAACCGCCGTGTCTTTGTGAGACACAGAAAAGGTGAACGCATGGATTCCACATGCCTGGTTCCCACTGTGAAGCATGGAGGAGGAGGTGTGATGGTGTGGGGGTGTTTTGCTGGTGACACTGTTGGGGATTTATTCAAAATTGAAGGCACACTGAACCAGCATGGCTACCACAGCATCCTGCAGTGACATGCCATCCCATCCGCTTTGCGTTTAGTTGGACGATCATTTATTTTTCAACAGGACAATGACCCCAAACACACCTCCAGGCTGTGTAAGGGCTATTTGACCAAGAAGGAGAGTGATGGAGTGCTGCGGCAGATGACCTGGCCTCCACAGTCACCGGACCTGAACCCAATCGAGATGGTCTGGGGTGAGCTGGACCGCAGAGTGAAGGCAAAGGGGCCAACAAGTGCTAAACACCTCTGGGAACTCCTTCAAGACTGTTGGAAAACCATTTCAGGTGACTACCTCTTGAAGCTCACTTCAAGAGGTAGTGAACTTGCGATTTCTGAGGCTGGTGACTCGGATGAACTTATCCTCAGAAGCGGAGGTGACTCTTGGTCTTCCTCTCCTGGGTCGGTCCCCATGTGTGCCAGTTTCATTGTAGCGCTTGATGGTTTTTGCGACTCCACTTGGGGACACATTTAAAGTTTTTGCAATTTTCCAGACTGACTGACCTTCATTTCTTAAAGTAATGATGGCCACTGGTTTTTCTTTAGTTAGCTGATTGGTTCTTGCCATAATATGAATTTTAACAGTTGTCCAATAGGGCTGTCGGCTGTGTATTAACCTGACTTCTGCACAACACAACTGATGGTCCCAACCCCATTGATAAAGCAAGATATTCTACTAATTAACTCTGATAAGGCACACCTGTGAAGTGGAAACCATTTCAGGTGACTACCTCTTGAAGCTCATGGAGAGAATGCCAAGAGTGTGCAAAGCAGTAATCAGAGCAAAGGGTGGCTATTTTGAAGAAACTAGAATATAAAACATGTTTTCAGTTATTTCACCTTTTTTTGTTAAGTACATAACTCCACATGTGTTCATTCATAGTTTTGATGCCTTCAGTGAGAATCTACAATGTAAATAGTCATGAAAATAAAGAAAACACATTGAATGAGAAGGTGTGTCCAAACTTTTGGCCTGTACTGTATATTTACTAAAGTGTAATGCAATTCACATACAAATGGAAGCTTTCTCATAGGCTTAGAATGATTTCTCTATATATACACAGGCAGGGCGCGGTATGCTGGAGGCTGCCTTCTTGCGTCGCCACATTTGAATACAGTGGCCGAAAGGGATATATGCGCTTCACCTTTCACGTTTAACAACAACTTGCTGTCACTGGAGACGGAGAAGGTGAAGCTCAATCCGGGGCGCTTCTGCGTGAACCTGCTTTGTACTTTTATGATTCTGTCGCACTTTAAATGGAGGACCACACATATGTTTTGCCCCGTAAGAGGGAAACCACGCCACCAAATAAAAGAAAAAGATCAGATAAGCGAGGACATGACAAAATGCGTGTGAATATCGGCGTTGCTTATTCCAGGTGGAAAAAAACTCCTGAAGAAGAAGGGTTTCACAAAGGATGCGGATGTTGCCTGCTTTCTGCTAGACAGTTAATTCAATCTGATATTTTAAAATCATTTTGGCTTCATGTTTGCAGCTACTTTTCCCTCTCATCTAAGTTCGAGTGACGGCTACGTTTACGTGCTAACGTTATCCTAGCCTTGGCTAACGTTATCCCAGAGCTACAGCTAAGTGGTTAGCCTAGCCTACAGCCTAATCTGTTGATTCCTCTCACGCTGCTGCGAAGGCTGCCACCCTCTCCTCCTCCTCTTCCCTCTGGGTAGCCGAGACACAGCTCTTCGCCTGGCCGTTCCTGCACCGCTTCTACCCCCTTGCCGCCTTCCTCTCCCTGGTCTTCCTCCTCTTCCTCATCTCCCTGTGTCCTGTGGAAGAACACTCTGGAAACGCATATTCGTACCGACCTATATTTGCCACACTGTGCCGTGACTATCACATAAAACGTGTAATTTTAGCATTACTGTGCTAATGCTTGTGTTACCAAAACAATTAGAAATAAAACACTCCTAACAAACCTGTACCTCACTGGTAAGCTATAACATATCGTAACATGGTTTAGATTCCTAAATAAATATTCACCTCGTCACTAGATACTCCTGAAAAACTTGAAAAACTCTGCTGTCTGCGCAAGGCTTACCTGACGGGAGGGGTGAGTGAGTGAGCGCGGGTGAGTGCTGCAATCTAGAATTTAACCGCTCACCATTTTTACACACTGAGGCTTTAAATAAGGTAGCCTGTAGTTTATTCAGGAGCCAGATGAAAGTCTGACAGATGTGGAGGCCTGTACGATGAGATGGAATTGATATTTTCTACATGTTTAAAAAAAAAAAAACCCTTCCCAGTCTTAAAACATAACACTTTCAAGGAATACTTTATCCCCCCAAATGATCATTTGTATATCAATTAGTCGCCCTGTGTTATGCTGAATTTGTGAAGAAAGTTTTGTCTTTTTTGCATTCATCCATGGTGAATGACGAATCCAAAAACAGAAAATTGTTGATGAATTTAAGTTATGGGGGTCCATGTTTAACGACAGAAAATCTATGTCAAAACATCTGTTTACAAACTCTCACAGAACTCACGCAGCATTTTCCAGCTCTCATTTATTCAGTCATACGTTAGTACTTCTCACACATGCAATTTTGCTATAGTATGCTAATCAAAACGCAGATACATAAACAGTCTCACACACCTGCTCTATTTATGCTTAAGTGTTTTAAATAGTAAGGGTTTGAGCAAGAATGCATGTCTGGGAAGTGCTGAGCATACAACTGGATAAATGAGACTTGGATTACACAGCAGGAGTTGTGTGAGAGTTTGTAAATTGATGTTTTGATGTATATTTGCTGCTGTTAAATGAGTCCCACTTTACATCAATTCCCCGTTTTCGAATCCTTCATTCATTGTGGAGGCATGCAAGAAAAACATTTTCTTTCCAAATTCAATGTAACACGGTTGAATAATTGTTATATAAATGATATTTGGTAGAGGGGGGAGAATTTCTTGAGCAAACTCTAAAAAAAGTGGCTCATAAAAGCCTTCATCACTGCACAATTGTGGTGTGTCCTGGTGCTAGAAATAATGTATACAAATAAAATATATTGATCACTGTGTAAAATTTTTAACTTGGCCCTTACCAAAAAGCACCCATAACTCTGCTGCTGCATCTATTTTCTGAACAAGTTCAGATGAAAAGCAGAGCTGTGCCAGCCACGCTACACCGTACCCAGTAAAACCCATAATAGCCCACATCATTGCACAATTCTCTTCTTTGTTCATCTAATAGGTAAAACACAATACATCCTCTGTGCCAGGACCATTTGCTGCCACTGGTCCTGCCTGACCACAGGAGCTAGAAATTGGCAGCTGGATCGGACTTGTGTGTGCCAGAGACATGCCACCAAGCCAAACCATAATGTGATCAAATCTGCCTTTCTTTGCTTTGCCACACCTACTCCACAGAGCCACTGTACAGTTTATCGGTCTCCACCCATCTGGGCATTGCCTGGTGCAGTTTCCAAAGTTTTGTATGCCAAGCAACCACAAACTGCTGCATTGCGGCCACAGTCCCTCACAAACAAATCATTAGCTTTTTACCAATTTTGTGCAAAGCAGAGCACAATCTGTTGTGAAAAAATGTATTAAATAACAAGGGTATAGGGCCAATTCCTTATATTGCATTCAATTTATTACTTTTGGGAGTATCTTATTCCTGCCAAAAATCCAGTTTCCTCAACAAAACCAATACTAGTCCAATTCAGCGTTTTTCCAAAATTGATCTTTTTAATTTGTGTGTTGAAAGTCCTTGTTCTACATTTTGGTAATAACCGAATAAAATTGGGTTCTTCGACACACGCTTAGTATTCACTGTAGTTACTTTAATTACTTAAAAGGTCAGTATTATAACAGAATTTGAACAAGCCATTATGCAGCATTCACTAAGTCTTAGCTGAACCATATTGCTTTCAATTGGAGGCAAAGCATACCAATAAAACTGAAGCAAAAGAGGCAGTAAAATATTGGCTCTGTTTACAAGCCAACAGCCTCTTTAGCTATTCAAAAATGTACTTTAACCCCTGCTCTGAAACTTAACACTAGCTGTCAATTTCAGTGCAGCCATACAATGAATTAGTAGAAAAGATATGAGGGAAAGATGCTGGGGTGTCACAGCTCTCCTGCCCTCAATTATGTCGTTCAGACATAAAGATTAATGTTACCTACTTGGTTATTCTAAAAGCGGGTTACGATTACATTCTGGCTGTTAATATTATTTTGCATTTAAACTGAAGGGCTACATTTCTGTCAAGGGGTTATCTCCAGGTCTGAAAATGAAGCCAATGCGGAAGTGCCTTATATCTGCATTCTTTCTAATGGCCAGCAGGGGGCGACACTTCTGACAGCAGGGGGAAGTCCAATTGTATTGTTTATTGTTTATTGGATGGATCCCCATTAGCTGCCGCCTTGGCGACCACTAATCTTCCTGGGGTCCATAAAGTACATAAAATATAACATAAATGATAACATCCAAGACATAAATACATATAGTCATACATTCCTAGCATAACTACACTTACAACAATAACAACAACAATAATACACATGCATGTACACACACACACACACACACACACACACCAATTATGTATGCATAATATCATAATATATTAATAACACTATAATTATACTAATACACTATAATAGCACCAATAATACCATACATTAGTAGCATATTTTCAGTCACTACTATCATAATAATAATTCTACCAATTTCAATATCAATAATAAATTCCCAGTCATATAGTCTGCTGCATTAGATGAGCCTTAAGTCATTTTTTAAAAGTTAATTTATTTTGTGATCGAGATATGTGAGGAGGTAACGAGTTCCAGGACATTATTGAACGGTAGATAACTGAGTGTTTGAGTAGATTAGTTCTCGGAGTTGGAGGTATCAGATATCCAGAGCTGGCATTTCTGGTGTAATGGTTATGTCTGTCTCTAGTATTTAGTAATTGGTTAAAAAAATATTCAGGTGTCTGATTGAATATGATGTTTCTAAAAAACATCAGGATGTTGTAGCTGAGTTTAACTTCAACTGTGAGCCAGGAAAGTTGGGTGTGCATATCAGCTATATTTGTACGTGTTGAGCAGTGAAGTGCCAGTCTAGCCGCTCTGTTTTGAACCAGCTGCAATTTATGTATTTCTTTCTTAGCTGCTGCAGACCATATAACGGAACAGTATTGCAGATAACAGAAAACCAAGGACTGTATTACCTGACTGATCATAGAGGATGACAAATATGGAGAGCATTTTCTAATCAATGCTAAGCCTCTTCCCATTTTGGACACAGTACTATCAGTGCGATCAGACCATGACAGCATTTTGTTTTAGAGATATTCAGGACCATTTTGTTATTTTTCACCCAGCTAGATACCCTCTCTAGATCCTGATTCACAATGGTTTCTAGTTCATTTATAGTTGAGGCAGTGCTGTACAGTGTTGTGTCATCCGCGTACATAACGACAGTGGAATTTTGTATTGCAAAAGGTAGATCATTTGTGTAAATAGAATAAAGTAAAGGGCCAAGGCAGCTCCCTTGTGGAACTCCACAGCTGATCTGCTTACAGTCAGAAAGGCTACCATTAAAAAAGACTCTCTGCGATCTCTCAGACAGATAACTGATCATCCAAGAGAGTGCTTATTGGATGGCTGTTTGCACCTGTGAAGTTAGATTTATTGTCCTTTGGTGTTGGAATTATCTTAGCCTCTTTCCAAATCCTTGGGCAAACTCCATTAGTTAAACATCAAACATCATTTTCAAGTCTATACAAAAAAAGACCCTACTTCTCACTTGAATTATTACCTCAGTAAACATTTTTCTAATGAGTATATATGGTCTCAGTCGCTAGTTTCAAGTCTCCTCCAATACAGCAAGATGTTCATTTTGTAAATTATGGTCCCATTTAGAGTAAAATAGACATTTAGGCAGGGTATGCTTTAGAGCAGGGGTGCCCAAACGGTTCTGAATGGGAGCCAGATTAGACAATGTGAAAATAGGTGGGAGCCATCTCCATCTCGTATCATATAAAAAAGAAAAAAAAAGAATCCACGTAGATTTGACAAACACAAGAGTTTCATTTCTCAATGCAAAAGTATTCAGCATTCCATCACTTGCCTGTTTACCATCTGTTAATGAAAAAGCACATTGGTTCCTGTGCGGTTCCTACTTGGTGCATGTCCACAAAGTGTATGATAGTCCTGCCATCATACAGTGAACGGAAAAATGCGAAGTGATCTTGCTCGATTACCAGACCACATATGGTGTATTTTCAAAGACAAGCCGCAGGTTGTTTAAGAACAAATCTGCTGGCCACAATAGGCCCCCAGTCCAGACTTTGGACTTGCCTGTTTTTAGGCTACATTGTGGTTGACAAGTCCCCACCTCCTGCACCACCACAGCACCGCCATTTCATCCAAAACAAATCATTCATTTATTTTCTTTAACCACTTATCCTGTTGGGGGTCACGGTGGGCCTGGAGCCTATCCCAGCTGACATTGGGCGAGAGGCGGGGTACACCCTGGATAGGTCACCAGACTAGGCAGGGCTAACACATAAAGACAGACAACCATTCACACCTATGCCCAATTCAGAGTCACCAATTAACCTAACCTGTATGTTTTTGGACTGTTGGTGGAAGCCGGTGCACTCGCAGAAAACCTGTCAACGGAAAGCACATGCAAACTCCGCACAGAAAGGCTCCCCTACTCTAAGGTTCGAACCCCCCACCTTGGATTCGAAGTGTCCTCTTGCTAAGAGGTGACAATGCCAACCGCTGCACCACCATGCTAAGATACGAAGATAGATAACGTTAGCCAAAACGCAAAACTTGGGCTTTAAAACGAAACTCCACAAACCAGTGGGTGACTTCACGATGGTTACGTCCACTTCTTTTATACAGTCCATGACTTCTGTCCTTACTCTGTCCAAATGTGTTCCTGGATTGGGGCATTTATCGGTATTCTATCAATACCAGGATATTAGTCTAGGTATTGTCTTAGATTTTCAATATCTTAGGAGTTGTCTTTTCCTGGTTTTAAAGGTTGCATTGCAGTGAAATGATGTAATTGTCTGAACGTACGCATTCTTGGAACCCATCAGCTGTATTTGATGTCTGACTTCTAGCAGACGACGATCCAGCCTGTGGGGGCAGACCCCCGATTTTTTGGCATTCCGGATTGATTTGAGCGGAGGAGGCGAATTTCCGTTTCCGACTTCCGTTTATACATAAGTAAATATGCTGAACCACTGCGATGGATTCAGAGTTTGCAGTGACGTCAATTATGTTACGCCTTGTTAGTTCACCGCACGGACCGTTTAACCTGGCAACAACTGCAGCCTGCTCAAAAGTGATTGGTCAATATCACGTGGACTACAAATAGCCTCGCACCGGAAACCAGGGCTCTTACACTCTTCTTCCGGAGGCAAGATCTCCGGGGTTTGCCTACAGACTCTACATTCACTGAATGTAGAGTCCGTATAGAGACTAGAACTTACCAGACTGTTCTAGCTGTTTTGTTATTTGCCTTTATCCACTTAGTGAAATATATCCACATTACTAATGATTATTTATCAAAATCTTGTGTAAATATTCTGTAAAACCCTAAAATACCATCACAATATCAATATTGAGGCAGCTGGTCAAAAATATTGTAATACCTGATTTTTTCCATTATGTCCAGCTCTAGCCTGGATGCTGACCTGACCTTTCACCCCACATGTTAATGTTATTGGAAAGAATTCACCTCTATAACAACCACGAGAACTGCTCTAAAATCCAACAACTCTAAACTTAATTTAGATTTTATTACTATATTCGCTGGTGTCAGTGAATCATCAAAAGTATGCAATTTGGTTAAAACATGCCTGACAGACTCTGACTAGAAACGATCAAATTGATTAAATTAACCGCAACCCGCGGACTCTGCACCAGCTTCCAATTAAATATTGCACAGAATGCAAATACTCCTTACATATAAATCACAGCATGCCCTTGCCTAGGCATATATACAGTAAATGATATGCACCCCTACAAGTCTGCATGTACGCTGAGGTCCCATATTATTGATGCATTTGTAATTCCAAGATTAAGACAAACTAATGCTGAACCTTTCTCCCACGGAGCTCCCTTTTGTGAAACAGTCTATCTTCGCAGTTCAGTGTGAAGCCTTTTTTTAACAGCCTTAATTTTTTTTTATTCTATTCTCCAGTTTCTACCACTCACACATACTCACAACCATTACCACAATGTCATTTGTTTTGTGTGGGCACTATGTTGTTTTTCATTTACTCTATTAAGACGGTTTAAGTCTATTAGTCTTTAGTTGAGTTTATTGAAAAGCTGGTTGTTTTTTTCATTCTCTTTTAGTGATCATTTTTCATTGCTTTGCACCTATATGCCATGCAAAGCTGTCTATTTGAGATAAAAAGGTAACAAATGCACTTGCTTGTGAAATGTTAGCACTTTGCAATATTACCCAAGATAATATTTTACAGCATCCACTCTGACACAGAATTAAACCTCTCCCCAGGACTGTGTGGGTGTGTACAGGCTGTGATTGATTGAAATGTCCTTCACTCTTCTATTGAGTTTGTTGAACCCGATAGGGTGAGACAACTTACACCATTATCATTATTATTAGGTGACATGATGGAATTCCCATCATACCCATTCCCCACTTCCAACTGACCGGAGGTCTAATCAGCCAGGTTAACTGAACACACCTGCACCTTTGAATGATGTGCTTCAACTTTCCATGCTAGTAATGGCTTGACTTTCACCTCACAGTCAGCTTTTTTCAAGCAGACATTGTCACCTGTCATAACATCGGTGCTATTAATAGAATTAACAATGGTTCTGTTACATTCCAGCCCGGTCTCATAGAAATACATGACATGAACACGAAGTCTTAACAGCTCATTAAGCGGTAGTGGGCACAAAAGGTTAAAATGATGTACTGGCAACACAAAAATGATGCAAATGCAAAGTCACTGAGGATCTTTTGTCTTGGTAGACACATAAATAAGGTACAAAGAGCGAGTAAGTCCACGCAGGGCAGATGGATGGGTCAAGCAAACATGGACTTTTATCCAGGAGACAGCTGTACATGTCCCGTGTGAAATCAAAAGTCAACATACACTCACCAGTCACTTTATTAGGTACACCTTGCAAGTACTGGGTTGGACCCCATTTTGTCTTCAGAACTGCCTTAATTCTTCGTGGCATAGATTCAACAAGGTGCTGGAAACATTCCTCAGAGATTTTGGTCCATATTGACATGATAGCATCACACAGTTGCTGCAGATTTGTCAGCTGCACATCCATGAGGCAAATTTCCTGTTCTACCACATCCCAAAGGTGCTCTGTTGGATTGAGATCTGGTGACTATGGAGGCCATTGGAGTACAGTGAATTCATTGTTATGTTCAAGAAACCAGTTTGAGATGATTTGAGCTTTGTGACATGGTGACATGGAAGTAGCCATCAGAAGATGGGTACACTGTGGTCATAAAAGGATGGACACAGTCAGCAACAATACTCAGGTAGACTATGCTGTTTAAACCATGCTCAGTTGGTACTAAGGGGCCCAAAGTGTGCCAAGAAAATATCCCCCACACCATTACACCAGCCTGAACCGTTGGTACAAGGCAGGATGGATCCATGCTTTCATGTTGTTTACACCAAATTCTGACCCTACTATCTGAATGTTGCAGCAGAAATCCAGACTCATCAGACCAGGCAGAGTTTCTCCAATCTTCTATTGTTCAGTTTTGGTGAGCCTGTGCAATCTGTAGCCTCAGTTTCCTGTTGTTAGCTGACAGGAGTGGCACCTGGTGTGGTCTTCTGCTGCTGTAGCCCATCTGCTTCAAGGTTCGACGTGTTGTTGGTTCAGAGATGGTCTTCTGCAGACCTTGGTTGTAACCAGTGGTTATTTGAGTTACTGTTGCCTTTCTATCATCTTGAACCAGTCTGGCCATTCTCCTCTGACCCAGAGAACTGCTGCTCACTGGATATTTTCTCTTTTTGGGACCATCCTCTGTAAACCCTAGAGATGGTTGTACGTGAAAATCCCAGTAGATCAGCAGTTTCTGAAATACTCAGACCAGCCCGTCTGGCACCAACAACCATACCATGTTCAAAGTCACTTAAATCACCTGTCTTCCCCATTCTGATGTTCGGTTTGAACTTCAGCAGCTTGTCTTGACCATGTCTACATATGCCTAAATGCACTGAGTTGCTGCCACGTGATAAGCTATCAGTTGAACAGGTGTACCTTATAAAGTGGCCGGTGATTGTAGTTGCGTGACAATGTGAATATAACGTAATATCACGAAGTACGCAAGTTTGTTACTTATATCCCGAACAAAGTTATTTTAACCAAAACCACGATCTTATCTTAAACTTAACCAAGTGGGGGGTTTTTTGTTCTCCGAACCTAACTAAACCATGACCATTTCACAATAAAACTATGTTGCCGGCACTTAATTTTAACACATTTCATGCCCACCACCACATATTATGTTGTTAAGAAGTCGTGTCCATTTCAGGTATCCCACTAAATGGAATTCAGCCATCATTAATTTTATCATTTATACTGTTTTTTCCAAGTGTAAAAATGTCTTCAGTGAAAGAGGCCTTTATGGACTCAAAACCCCAAAATCATCTTAGCTTTTTTCAGGAGGATGGATTAAAGAAACTTGTGCAATGGAGGCTAGTAGAACACAAACTAATACAGAAGTGGGGTGGGATCTTGGCTCTTTCTGCTCTTGTAATAAGAGGACTGAGACATCCGAGTGACACCCTGCCACTATAGATTAAAGATTTGTGCTCTAACTACTCAGCTAAGTGATTTCCCATCGTTGTTGTCCGTGGCATGTACACTACATTTTGATAAATATCCACCGATGCAAAACTTCACCTTTAGTAGATGAGAAAATCAGTCATGCTGAATGAGTGATTTGAGACCCCAGTGCCAGGTTCCTGCTGGTTTCCATTGTAGAAACAATTAGAGACTATTTCACACCTGCTATGCCCAGTGAATATAATTAATTGGAAGTACCCTGATCTACATATCCATGTTGTCAGATTTGGAGAGGACCCATTTTGCTGTGTTACTGTAGTCTGTAAACAAAGAGTTGTTGAACCTTGAAATCCATGTGCGTATTATTACAGAACCATCTAATGTCTATCTACAGAGTTTCCACAGCCATTACCTTTCCTGTGCATCTGTAGTCTTTTTCACTTCACTGAAACTAAAAGTAGTTGAGTCGGCAAATTTTTCTCCTAAATCAGTTTACTCAGCAGGCTGGGATGTTTGTCTGCTTTTTTCCAGGTTTGATTGAGTAAGCTTTGGTAATATATTAACTGGAACACAGAGGGGTAAAAAAAAACTATCCACCGAGTGACACGTGCGTTGCAAAAATACATCAATCACTAATAGGAAAACAACTTGACATGCTAGACGTATCAGCTACTAGCAGTATGGTTAAAGCCAGGCCTTCTGCTTTGAGGCAGAAATGCATTATAAGACCCCCACTTCTTTCTCCCCTGGAGTCTCCTGCAAGCTCACTCCCCAACATGTGTCACTCATGTCTCACGCCTAACAGAATGGGGCCTACTTTGAGGTAAAAACTTTGCCTAAAGCAACCACAGGCACTGAGGAAGCAGACAGTTAACACAGGCACCATAGCTTCCATTAACGGCACAAAAGAGGTGTGGTTTTCTTTTTGCACTACCAGTGTGCATATTTGGATGGTGGTGCAGCTCTGAATATAGCGAGGGAGCTTAATTTTACACATGCAATCATATTTTATACCAGTCTAAACAACAACCAACAGCACACACAGCTTTAGTATAAGGCAGATGTATACTAACAACAACCAAGAGTACAAACAAAAATCCATAACCCAGACAAACTGAACTAAACCCAAGATGTGACCTCGCTCTGCAATCAATAACCACAAGTATGATGCTGATCAACAAACCAAAGCAAGCTGCTGCACAAGCCTCACATACATACACACTGAATACCTAATAAACAGAATACAGTCAGCACACAGCGCAGTGATGCAAGGTATGTTTTAAATAATTACTCACTTTGTCCTGTGAATTCTGCAGGGTCTAAGTGCTTCACCTCATCATATGCAGTAGCACATCTTCCTCAGTGTCCCATTATATAAATTGTCCATCCTGTGTGCTGTGCAGCTTTGCGAGCACCTCTGTTTGTGCTGATTGTTTTTCCTCTCTGAGAGGCATTAGTATTGCCTTCTCCATAGTGCATGTCTATAAAAGTGTGGCGTTTATCTAACAATCCAGTCCATTACTCTCAGGGGAGGACAGACTTTGCAGTAAAACCAGAGGAAAGTCTCTTTGCTACTCTGTCCCATGGAGCTGGTCTGCTGCTCCTCACTAACAACAGGTGTCCCGTTGTGTCTCTCCTTGCTTCCGGTGTCCTCTTAACAAAATAAAAGTTGTAATATTTAGTCGGTAGCTGCGATTTAAACTCCTCTTGCTCACGCAGCTGACGTTAAGTACCGCTTTTAAGGTCGCACGTGATACTTGCATGCGTAATTAGCTCGAGACATGCAGGTAAGCACAACCCGAAATTTCAAAACCTTAAGACAACACTTAAAACACCTACTGCTTTTTAGGAAGACGTTTCTAGAAGCCCCCATAGATTTGGTGCAACAGTATCCCCTGGGATGTGTAAAAGCGTTTGTTTACTGTTTCTCCAAACAAAGATGGCAGCAGGAAGTCCAGTTATGAGATGACTGCTCACCTTCCTGCATCACCTAAGCAGCATTTTTTATTGTTATACCTAACTGAATCAATTTTGTCATATCTATTCCTTGTAGTACTTCATGTAAAATAATGTCTTAAAATATTTTTTTGCTTTACAAAATGTGCAAGGTGGCCATAGGTGTAGATTTCAGGGGGACGTGCAGGGGACACGTGCCCCTCAGTACTTACATCGTGCATTTGTTCCGCCCGGTAAAAATATGGACGTAGCAGAGGATGTTTATTTGGACAAAATTAAACACATTTAGACCATACATTGATGCAGAACATGCACAAATAGGTGCCGGAAATTAAATGTTCAATGCTCAAAACTTTCAACCCCTCCTATCATATGTCCATCCATCCATCTATTTTCAACCACTTATCTGAAATCAAGTCGGGGGGGCAGCAGGCCGAGCAAAGCATTCTAGACGTCCCTCTCCCCAGTGACTCTTTCCAGCTCCTCCTGGGACATCCCAAGGCGTTCCCAGACCAGACAAGATATGTAATCCCTCCAGTGTGTTCTGGATCTGCCCCGTGGCCTCCTACCAGTGGGAACACCTCCAGCGGGAGGCGCCCAGGAGGCATCCTGATCAGATGCCCAAACCACCTCAACTGACCCCTTTCAACGCGAAGGCGCAGCGGCTCTACTCTGAGCTCCCTCCAGATGTCCGAGCTCCTCACCCTATCTCTAAGGCTGAGCCCAGCCACCAATCTGAGGCCACTCATTCTGGCCAATTGTATCCGCGACCTCATTCTTACAGTCATTACCCAGAGCTCATGACCATAGGTGAGGGTTGGGAGGTAGATGGACCAGCTCAGCCCTCTCTTCACCACAGTGGTCCGGCACAGCGCCCACATCACTGCAGACGCTGCGCCAAACCGCCAATCCATCTCATGCTCCATTCTACCCTCACTCATGAACAAGACCCTGAGATACTTGAACTCCTTTGTTTGGGGGAGTAACCCACTCCCAACCTGGAGGAAACCTACATCCTTACTTCCAGCTGACATTACTGGACATACAAGAAATTGAAGGATTACATTATTTTAATTTCAGAACGGTAGGAAAGTCTTTGAGCGAGCTAGAGGTCTGAGATCTCTACAAGACTGGCCATGTATCTCAAAGAAAAACAATTGCATAGCCAACTGCTACACATCTATGGAATTCAACTGTAGTCATTAATGTAAAAATCTAAGTTGTAAAATTATGCAAGAGGCACAAACAAAAGCTGAGCCATTTTCTAATTCAACCACCACCAAATCCTCATTTGTTCTTGGCAACATCTGTTTGCACAAAGGTGTGATAGATTTATGCAGTGCATGCTCCTGCATGGTGCAGAAAGGTGCCAAGGATGAATAAGACCTGCAATGGTGTTGAAGTACGTTTTTGGTATCTATGTTCCTTGTAGTGTGTGTGTTATGTGTGTATGTTAGGTAGGCCTACATATTGTCATATTATAAACCAAACCAATCCAATTTTGCAGTTACAGGTACAGATCACACAATGTCATGATTGAGACTTTGCTCTGAAAACAGTTAGACATGCTAAATAAGGAAAATGTAGCAGATGTAGCAATAATGTGAAAAAGAAGAGTGAAGTGAATTAAACACTTTTAAACATTTTCCCGCTGTGACATTTTGACATGTCACATGTGTAATTACAATAATGACACACACACACACACACACACACACACAAGGTTACCAAATAAAATGCACTCACTTTAATAACGTACAAAGGCAGGTCATCAAACAACTAGCAGACCACAGAGCTGATTCAAGTTCTGGTTTGTGTGATTTGATTACAGATAACTGCATTGCCTGAGCTCCACCAACATGTTCCCCTGCAAATGAAATGGATCCACTCTGTGACAAAAACTTAAAAGAATGGACAATGACAAATTTAAAATATCACTGGGTTTAAAAGGTGCCCGTTGTGAGGAATGACTCTTGCTAATGCTGGCAAGGTCTCCACATTCCTTTCTCATTTGTACTTTTCTGTTGTAACACACTGGTCATTGCAACTATCGTGCCAGAGCATAATTAGTCACAGAGAGCAGGAGTTATACAATTCGATATATCATTTCTGCAATTACACATTTTCCCCTGCCTTTTATCAATGATGCATGGGCCTTTTTAGTCGTCATTGTGAAGGGTTATTATAATTAACTGTTCTCCTCACATAAACAATGCTTATCTATAATTATATCTGTGTTATCTGTAGCTCCATTACAGTCCATTTGTGCAAACACATTACAATACACACCTCCATTCTGACATCAAATTGCAGGACATGTTAATTTGCAAAGCTTCATATACAACCACATATCTTCATCTGTCCATGGTGTATCACTTTATTATTTCCAGGCTGCTGGTTAATGACTTCATGGGTTAAAGCCTAGGATATGGGCTGCTGTGTGTAATTTACACTGCAATCCCATCAATCTGTGTAGTATCCACGTTGTAGCATGCCCAACACCCCCATTATTCTATCAACAACCTGTCAGAGCAGAGCAGAGCAACAAACAGAGGCAGCAAGAGAGTGTGCAGGACAAGCACAAGCAGCTCCAAATTAGAATACTGCTGTTTTTTCTGTTGCAAAGGCCTCACGTGAGTTCCCGCATGCCTGAGAGAACGGGAGTGCATTTGGATTTTAAATAGGAAGGAAAGGAAATATTGTGCTGTCAAAGGCTTGCTTCTAGGGAAACAAACATCAAACGTAAGCGTGTCACTGTGTGACAATGTACCTCCTAGGGGGGGAATTGTGAGACTTTTAAGAACTGAAACTTTAATAACTCTGGAATTACTTACTCGGTTTTGACATGAGGTGCTCTGTTTGAAAAGGTGTGACTCAAAATAGGCAAGAAATGTTCCTATTCATGTTCAAGGTTGAAATTTAACTGGATTCATTTGCTGACCAAAAATACCTCCCTCTCTCTTTCGGCTGCAGTGTTTCCTCTGTCACAGAAATGTATTCCCGCTCTCTGGGTAGAGAATCGTGTTTAGCCTTATGCATCTTGCAAAAATCTGAAGTCAGTTTGATGCACCCTCTTCTGAATTAATGGCCTAGATACATGCTGCATCTCATGGTAGTTTAGTTCACAATCTATATAGGTCTAGATACAGCAGCAAAAAGCATAAACCTACAAAAAGAGTCACTCGCTGTGCACATTTTCAGTCAAATAAGCCAAGTCTGTGCCACACGGAGCCCTTTTAGGGCAATTGTTAGATTATGTCCAGCAGATTATTTGGGGAAGTAACTGTCCCCAGGTGTTCTGCACATTCCAATCTTATTCTCCACCCCCGTGATGCTCGACTGTAGAGATTAGGCTCAGCGTAAAAGCTCTTCCCTCAATGGAAGGAAAGGGGAAAAAAGAGGCCCAAACAGGCACAAACACACTAAGTATGTGTAGCCAATCAGCTTTCTGCTTTGCTTGAGCATGCGGTCCCTCTGGGCCCGTTGATCCAGGCAAAGAAAAGTCCTCTTCTTCCCCCCCCAGGACCTGTAATACCTGCGTGATGAGTGCCACAGTGCTGCCAGCTGCAGCAGCCACACTCAATCCCACCATCTCAATGCACCACACACAGAGAACACACAGGCCTGAGAGCAGCCGGGGTAGAACACACTGAAGCTCTTTGCAGCCACCTGCTGTGCGTCATGTAATACAGCACGAGTGGATACCCTGTATTGTATGGAAAAACTATTTATCTGTACGTGGTGTTATGTAGATATAATGTGCATAATTATGGCTGCATATTAAATTGATGAAGCTTTATCTTACAAGTGTGTAATTTCCTAATTACAACCTAGGATATTTCTTGGAGAGAAATTTGTACTTTAGTCCTAGGCACAGGGCAAACAGAAGCACAGAATCCGACAGGTTAGGTAGTTGCAACAAGTTTAAAAGCAGCTGAGGATTTGCAGAGGAATGCTAGTTATACACAATGTAATATATGTACATTAATTATTCATAATTGGACACATACATGTCAAATTGTACACTTCCCCCTGAAAAAATAAAACATTTTTGCATGTCCAGATGACCTGCTGTGCTCTGAAACTCTGCAACCTACACTGGCAAATAACTGTAAATTGCTCAGTGGAAGTGCCAAATCACACAAAAAATTCCAGATGAATATGTTTGCTCCTTTTTAGGGAAAGTATTGGAAACTATGGGACTTGTAGAATCAAGTGTTTAAAGTCTTAAAATGTGGTCCAGACAGAGACACACGTACTGGATCTTATCTGCCAGGCATACCAGATTGCAGAGCCTTGTGCTGGGGAATAAAAGACAAAAGCCTTGAGCTGTCAAGGGTCTGAAATAGCTCATGTCGAGGCTTCACAGTGTAGACCTCACTTGTGTATGCGCGATAGGTCAAATGTCTTTCAAAACAGAAAATCTGATTTTTATAGTTCAGTTTTTAAAGTGACTTAATTAGGTATACAAAGGTCAAAGGTCCTGACTTTGCATTTCGAATGCAGACTTTAATGCTGCCTTGGAAGCGCTGTTTAAATTATAGCTGCTTCATTAGTGGATGAGTGCTTGTCATGGATGATTTGCATTCTGCATATCAAATCGCCCATCTCAAGGAGAAAACAGCATCGCAGTGCTTCAGAAGATGATCAGGGATCCATTCTCCATGCTTTCCCCCATTAACACCGGGATGGTTGTCTTTTGTGATTATTACTTCGTGCACACAACAATTAGCGGTGTGGTCTCTCTTGTGTGTTTTTTATTAATGCAAAATACTGTTCACACACACAGCAGTAAATGACTCCGCTGCATAGGTAAATTTAGTAATTAATCTTTGAATAAGTCGCAGATAAAAGGGCAAAGGAAAGGCAGTCTAGCATGAAATGCCCTTTACTTTCTTTGTGTTGTTGTGGTGACATTGTGTTGTATCTGTATGATCAAATATGCAGATATTTCTGCCATTTAAGAGATTGATATGACTTTGGCAATGTCCACAGATAGCATGGTTCTAAAAAGGTGTACATTTTAGTATTTAAATATAAAAAATACATATTTTATCTTTGTATTTGCTCAACATGACACATATGGCCCAAGAAATTGCAGTCTATTGGTGAGACTGTGAAATGGGAGTCCGACATATATTTTTAGCTGATTTATTTTTCATATTTTGCTGAACTGTAAGAATTTCATCTTGACTTAGGTTGTATTTTGAGCTTTACCTCTCCTCAGTGCCTTTAGGTTTTTAGCTTCAGATTGATTCCCTCTTCGCAGAGCTTGTAGATTTTTTGTCTCCGTAACTGACTTAATGTCAAGATCCGGAAAAATGTTCAAAACACATAATTTCTCCCATCATTCTCTTTGTTAATTAAGATTCATCAGCGCTAATTCACTGTGGTAATTTCGTCAATGAACTGCTGGAATGGAAGATTAGTGTGTCGACTCCCCACCTCTTTAAAATACACAGCAGGAAATGCACAGCAGGAAATACAGCAACGGAAATCTTTTTCTTCTTTAAGGATCTGGGTTTTTACACAATAATTAAATGCTAATTCAAAAAGACCTGACCAAACCTCTGGACTGACTGAATGACTACATTTGGAAATGGGCAATGCAATCCATAAATGTCTGGGCTTTAGCATTTGTATTCTAATACAGCTGCTTCACCTACTGCTAAGAAGGTCATGAAGGCTACACTTGATCCTTTACTTTTAAAGTAAGAATACCGCTGGCACTGTCTGCATGCATTTTAACCTCAAAGGAGAAACTGCAGGAGGTGACATCATGTAACATGAAAACAAAGCAGCTGCAGAATCTGAGCGTACGATTCATTTAATGCCACTTGTGCAAAATCATCATTTGCATGTTTCCCTGCATCTAACACCACCACCGGAAACTGATGTGAGCACGTAATTGTACTTTCAATGTGTGACAATTATCTATTTTAGAGCAAGCTTCTACTTTTCAGTAATAACAAGCAGCATATGTGCCTGCCTCTCACCCCTTTTAATGAACTGTGGGATCATGTGGGAAACAATGATTTATTCTGCATACGTGCTGCACTCCCACACCTCAGTAGCACGGAGAAAAACCTTGTCAGTATGTACTCCACCTTCTCAGCACGTGACTGATGAACATCTCTATTATAATCATCTTGATTCACACTAGGACACTTTCCCCCATTGTCAGATAATTAAGCTGATTTAGTCACACTTGAAAACACAGAGGCTGAGTGAGGGTAGTTCTCTGAACACCACAGATCTAAATAAGTTTGTTTAATTTGAGCATAAAGAACTTTGAGTGTGCAAGATCAGTGAGATTACATAATGTCTCATCAGTGTTGTTTAGTGTTAAGACGTGTACAGCAGGAATAAAATAAATAAGTACATTGTAGTGTAGGTTAATGCAACCAGTTGGAGTGAGGAACAAGACTTATTGTTCAGTTCAGTGAGTGTTAAAACTGTATGTAGTAGTCAATTTTAGTCTGTATTTTTTTGTTGTCCTTCATTCCCACCAGGTGTCCATTCGCCGTACACGTACTCTCTGCTTATAGTGGTATTCTTTCAGGTGCTTTTTCAAAGCATTTGGAATGGGAAGCATGTTAATGCCATCGTAGGTGGTGCAGCTGCTTATGACTGCTCGGCAGATGTGCTGCAGGGAGAAGGGCTGTGTGCGATGGATGGGATTAGACAGCAGGGGCTCGAAGAACATGCAGGAGTTGGGGTCCTTGTAGTGCTCCAGCAGTCCCGTCACCGTGGGCGCATGGAAGACACTGGGGTCGTGCACGTCGAAGCTAAAGTTGTGGTTCCACTGTTCAATGCGTGCATGTAGCGAGCGGCAGTAGCGGCGGAAGCTAACTGAGAAGAGGTAGTCCTCCTGGGCAGAGTCACGTAGAAGGAAGGTGCCTTCGGGCTTTCCCTCTAGCAGCGTCTCTGCCTCATAGCGGTCCATCACCCCCCAGTAACACGGGAGGTTGGTGATCTGCAGCAGGTCTGGAACTAAACAGTGAATGTAATCAATCTGAGTGTGGATGCGGTAGCCGTCGTGAGATTTGGGATGCTCACTCGGAGGAACTACGGCTCTAGAGGGCACGTTGGTCGCTGTAACCTCTGGGTCAACCAGAGTGTCGGGGATGGTATCACTGGTGTGGACAGAGGCTGATGCTGAGGCCACCACTTCATCCAGAGTGTCCAAACAGCTCTGTAGAAGGAGCTGGTGCTGCTGCTGTCTTTGGAGAAGAAGCTGCTGTTGCTGATGAGTGGAGGCTCTGTCAGCCCCGGACAACTCATTCATACCATGAGCCAGCTTCGGGCCGTGCTTGTAGAGAGGGTTAATTTGGGCCGTCACCTCGAACGTGTGGATCTCTGCATTGGGTGGTGGCTCAACACCTTGTTCGATGCTGATGCGCCTGCGCTCTCGCAACCTGTCATCAACGTCCTCCACCACGGTGGCCATTGCTGGAGTAGGGGCACTACACACTACTGCAGAATCAAGAATGGGAGGCTGGGTAATGGGGGCCGTGTGTTGCTTAATGAGATACCACTTCTGAGCCAGTTCTGATCCTACAGGGAAAGGGCAGTCATCCAACATCAGCTCACTGAGATGGATCTTGCGCCTCGAGGAGGCACAAGCAGTGGATGACGAAAGAGCCTGTGGAGATGGCGCTGGTGTCGCTGCACTGTGTGTCTTTATTGGGAAACACTGCCCCATTGCATCTTGGATTTTTTGCCGGAGAGTGCGACTGCTGCTTGACCCTCTGCCCTCGCCATCACTGGATACAGGTGACTCTGTACCAGAGCTAACTGTTCCCAGTCCTGGCTTGGCTATTACTCGCTCTTGTCCTAGTAATGAGGCAGCGGCTTCCAAGCCCTGCCATCTCCAAGTCTCCTTCAGGGGAGAGGAGGAAGATTGGTCCCTTGTCTCGAGGTCACTCAACAGCTCACCATACTCAAAGCCATCACTGACGGGCCTCTCAGCTGCTGGATCGTGGGAAGCAAGGCCTTTTTTCTTCCCCTTTCCACCTTTCCGTCCACTGCCTGCATCTCGCCTCTCCTCTGAGCGGCTCTGTCTCACCTTGGGACGGGCCCCCCTCTCTCGATCTTTCCCTCGATTCCCTGACTCCTTTGGTAATGACATGATGGATTATGTGGTGAAAAAGCAACAGTGAGGCCTCTTCAGGGAGCTGTCAAGGGATGACGTGTAATTGAAATTAGCTTTTGGTGTTGACTTTCCCATCCACATCCCTTGATTGAGACGTCACTATCACTGTCCATGCATTGTGGCTTTATGGAGTAAAAATGACCTGCAAAACAAAAAAGGAGTTCAGTTTAAAGCCTGCGGTCAACTTTTTAAGATCATTTATTTTCATATTATATAAAACTGATACAATCTAACCTGACAGCCCTGCTCCAAATTTTGCCTTCGTGAAGGTCATTATGTTCACTTTTTGTTTAACCCGCTTTAGAGATGTTAATTTTATAGCTGCAGCTGACACTTACTGTCATCAGCATTTAATCTGTGGACTATTTTCCCCACTTAATACATCAATCTTTAGGTCAAGAAAACAGTAAAAAATATCCATCACAATTCCCCAAAGCCCTCGTTGCCATCCAAACCTTAACATATCCAATTTAAAAATCAGAGAAGACTATGAAAACTTCTGAAGATACATTTGAAAAGCTGTGCCCAGTTCATTTTTGTCATTTCTGCTCTGAAAAATTACTTAGATGATCAATCTTCTATCAAAATAGTTGGAGATTAATTTCCTGTTTATCAGCTAAATAACCAATTATTTCAGCTCTACTTGATTTAACTTTATGGTCATTTCGGAAGCCATTTTTGGTGTCGTTGAATTGCATAGCATTACATTTAGGAGGTGTTTTCAATGTGTGGATACTTTTGAGTCTATCTATAAGATGGGAAGAGTTCACACTCATCAGTATACATTGAATTCAAAGCACATGAAGCAACTAAAGGACTTAAAGGAAGCAAATACTAAGGCCAGCACAGGCCAAGCTTTGATTTATGCCACCACTGTGGCCTCTGGCTCTAGGAGGAAGCTGTCCGTGCTGTAAAGTTGCCTGCATGTTACCTTATTTTAGCTGTCAGCACAATCAATTCAATTCAACTCTTCAATACTTTGTATATCCTGCCTGAAACTGACAAACAGGTACACAGATATGTTTACTAGTTAAACCATCCACATCTACATGAAAGCACCATAACTTATGATGCTTTTCCTACAATTTAAAGCTTCTTCTAACATGCATGTAAGTTATGTTGAATTCATAATATTATGACTAAACATATGCTGGTGAGAAACCCATAGGCTACCCGGAAGGCAGTGAAGTTATGAGGCGGTTTTGACTGTGATTTAAAAGAAAGATCAAGTTGACAGGAATCTAACATTACAGCACTGATCAGTTTAAATTCCCTCTTTTTTTAATCCAACTCTTGTGTCAAACCATTATCTTGTTTTTGCCATGAAAAGAGCATGAACGCTCGGTATCAGGGATGTGGCTCTGTCCTCCCACAAATAACGTCAACTACTATCAAGACAAAGTGGACGGTCGATTACAAACAGAAATTCCCCAACTTTTTCCACTACCACTCAAGCTAACGCTAGCTAACATTAAATACTTGCGAAGTGTCAGCTTCTTCAGGCATATTCACGACTTAAATCACCCTTTACAGTAAAAGATATCAAGCGATAACATTTACGTTAGCTTCCGAGCTAAACTCGTTAGCAAGCAGCTGTTTATGTTCGGGAGGCTAAGTTAGCAGGGCAGCTAGCTAATTGCTAACTTGGGTATCGTACTCTGCTGTGGGAGGAAAGGTTAAGTTGTGTTTATGTGAACTTATTTCTAGCTTTTTCAATAGTGAGACAAAATGCGAGCATACCTGAGTTGTTGGTGTGAAGTTTCCAGACGAAAGAGCTCCGGTTTCTTCTTAAATAAACTAATGACGTTAACAAAAAGGCGGCTAGCTCACATTAGCTTGATAAATGAACTGCTGATAGCGCGCAACCCGGAAGTAAAAAGTAATTGGAGTAATTTCTCCAGGAATGTCGGGACATAAAAAGAGAAGGCTGTAACATGACAAATGAGAGCAATAAAAATAACTCACAGCTGACTTTTAGCAGCTGCTAAAAGGCGTGTCCGATGTGCGACAAAGTAAACAGACACAAACACAAACCACAAGTGAAGTTGCAAAAGAACTGAACCTCTTTATTTGGACTGTCAATGATCCGACGGATGCTGCACTCCAGACCATTCACACATATGAGTGACAGTAAAAAAGTAGAGTAAGCATGGGATGCAAAAAGGTTCATAAAATATTAGAAAATGTCTGGGGAGTCATCAGAATTAAATATAAATTGTACAAGAGAAATATATGCAATGTAGCCTACAGCTGGCTGCATTAATTTAATAATTATGCCTGGCAGGGACATTAACATGATCTTGGGACCACTTGGTAGACGTCTCTATATGACACAGGCTCTGTACCTCCTAGTGGATGCTTGGTATGTGGAAAAATACACCAGGCTTAACTTGTTAAGTGCATTTACCCAACTCTTTTCATGCATCACTGGAATGTAAACATGGAGTAAACATATTCCTTGGCCTGTTATTAGTGTTCTGTTTACTCATAATCACATAATTTGTGGCTCAGATAGGCATTGTCACCCCCTGCTGCATCTTTATCACGCACAGACACTCGCAGAAATCTGCTGCACTGTACCTCTGTGTCTATTTGCAGCAATATGTGTAGGCTGTCCAAAGCTACAGAGGCTATGAAAAGGATAATCTGAGCCATTTGTAACATAACACAATTGATCTACAGTATATTGAAGAGTTAAAAATAAGATAGCCGATTCTTAAAGTTATCAGCATTGTTAACTCATTGAAAGTCCTCTGCGGGCATGAGTGTGATGCTTTTTAGTAAGTCAGATCTATCCAAGAGCCTGCTCTGAAGAAATCCATGACTAGAATACTACTCAAGACCATTAAATCAACATATTGAAGATGCTGGAGCTGTGCATTTCAGGCACCACATGAACAGTTTTCAGGACATGACAGCTAACCTTTCAATCACAAGGCTAGGAAAGCTTTTCTCTCTATCACCACTGCATGACCAGAAAAGCAGGTGTTACATGCCTCATACAGTTATCACTTTGAAAAAAAACCCAAAACAAAACAAAACCTTGTGAGACTCCATGAATTAGGGGGGTAGAAGGCTTTGTTTTCAGGCTCTACCCAGCCAGCTCATGTGCGAGAAGGCGTCAGTTCTTTAATGTGTTACATAGTGAGACAATGGAGTATTCATGACATCGCATAACATGAATTGGGCATTATCCCAGAGAGATGTAAACAGTGACATTTAGGCGGTATAAACATACAACATTAGTTGCAAGATTTCTGCTTTCTAGCTGTTGATGTCTCTGGGCACCATCAACCACCATGTCCTCTATCTACAACAGTGCTGTATTAGTGTGGCAAAACATGCGATTATAGAAAATAAGCATAAGTTATCAATATCAAGGGAGAGTAAAAAATACAATTGGAAAAAGATATCTGTAAATAACCATCTTTACTAGACAGACCTCCTATGGCTCTGCTGAAATAAAATGTGAATTCTTATCCCTGCCTTATGATGCAACCAAAAGTGATCCAAAAGTTAAGACCATATTACACATACATGCACCTCCGCTCTGCCACATTCAAAGACAGAGGCCGTATAAGACAAGTTTTTGATTCAACACTGATACCACATGATAATGTTAGGGTTCTGAGACTGAAAACACATTGAGACACAAACAGAAAGTATGGACATCATCAAGCACCTTGAAAAAGTATGATTCATCAAATCATCACATTGGCCGTTTGAGGAAGAGGGCACTGCGAGGGTGAGGCGCTGCGCTCTGGAGCATTTATTACATGAACAAGCTTCATTTTCCAGAGCCAATCATAAGAAGGCCAGGGGGTTGAGATGGGTTTCATTTAGTTTTCTCAGCCAGCATTAGAGTGTAAATTGAAAACACTCTACCCTCCTCGCTTTTATCAATTCAATATCAAATCAGCTCTCACCAGCCCTTATTCACCCCTGTGGGGATTCCTCGGCACAAAATGAGATTCATCATCATTTATGTAGTAGGGCATAAAATAACAGAGACAAATTGCAGCTGGCATAAATTATTCGGACTGCTGTTCTTTTTTTTAAAAAAAATTATACCATTCTCTTGCATTTCACTACAAATATCCTTCTCAGATTAACAATCGCACAACTCTTCTCTTTGGCTTTGTACGTTTAGAGGAGGACAGTCGCTTCTGCTTTGACTGTGTGTTCGGGGAAAACAACCAAAGGGTATGCCCGTGGTTGAGTTACAAGCTTTTCCTCAATCCTTTTGGTCCTCCCTTTCTTGCCTTTGCCTCAAAATCATGTCCTCTGGAGAGGGAAAAAAAGAACCAAGGAAAGCTGTTTAAATTTCAACAAACACCAGTCGTCACTAGCACTGGTTATATAACAATTAGTCCGGCTAGGAAGTGTATTGGTATCCGTGTATCAATACCTGTCAATAAGTGGAACCTCAGTGAGTATATCCTAGGGCCAATTACACTTTAGTAGCTAATATCAAAGATCATTTAATGAAAGTGCCTTACTCCTGGCTGGACATTTTCTGAATCTACACATTAACTGGTGCAGGGGCTGTGGCTGTCAGTGTGTTCTGGTAAGAAGCCTTGCTCTAAGGCAGGAGAAAAAGAAGAGTAACTCATAGGGCAGAACCCCTTTAAGACAGCACCAATCCACCATTTTTCTCTCAGACCACGGCAAACTGAGCCACTGCACATCATGTCACAGTCCTGCAGGTGACATGGAGCAGTTAGCTTTTTTTTCCCCCTCTGTCCTGCAATATAATAATCATCTGTATTCCATTTTTAATAAACTTAGTTGTATATAATAAAGTACAAAAATATTAGAGAACATATACACAGTTTTTTTGTCATTTTGTAGTGACTGCTTTGCCTGGTTTTCTTAAGCATACGTATATCTTTGTGCTGGGTGATGAGGAACTGAGCAGGCCTCAACTGACGTGTAGTTTTCCTTTCTTCTTTTTCATATTGTCGATGTCCGGTCTGTTCCATCTGAGGAGGAGATTGGAAATATAAATGTTTGAAGACATTTACAATCATAAAAAATACCATACCATTTACATTTAATCTGATAAGGGTAGTTAACTTTCAGACAGCTCTACTCCCTTTCTCCTTTTTCTCCCAGGAGCAGATTAAGTCATTGATGCCTTTTTATGTGCCCATGAATTTTTTTACATTCATTGCATGCATTTTTATGTTATGTCAACCACTGATGTTTGCATTTCTTTTATTTATTAGATCTGTTTCTAGATAAAAGCAGCTCCTTTTATACATTGGGGAATTGCTTTGTAAATAGTATAAAACTGAATGTATAACATCTCATTTGTTTAAACAGTTGTGGATAAATTCCAGTGTGTATGTCCCTGCTATTTGAAAGTAAGCCAAAGTAACTACATTTACTTGCACTTATTAAATTCAATATATATGCAATATGTCACATTATCATTAAAAGATGGATGAAGAATAGGATTTTCTGAGATATTATTTTCTGGATATGATTTTCAGGCTGTTGAATGAGTAGATTTGCTTTGATGACAATCAGCAGCTAGCTGTCCTGTCTTTTCCATATTTTGGCATGATTACTGCCATTTGCTGACTATGCATGGCTGCATGTATATAGTATTATGCCTAGTCACTTTGTCACATGTAAACAGCCTGTAGGGTTATTAAAACGGACAACATTAATCTGACTATGCATGGCTGCATGTATATGGGAATATTAGTCCAATAGTCACTTTGTCACCATGTAAACAGCCTGGTAGGAATACTGTCTTTTAGGAATAAGGGCAAAAAACGGAATATTCTGTGCATGTAAACGTAGTCAACATTAATTTTAGATTGTTCACACAGATACAATCCTATCAAACTCACAATGAAGTGTTCATGCAGCAGGGATACCTTTCTACGTCATTCACCGAGTAAAATAATACAGAGCTACCGTCCCTTAATCTTCTTTGACACGATCATGCAAATTTTGTCATTCAAGTACACCATATGATGCACAGAGGTGAGTATGTGTCATTCTCTCTCCACAATAGGACCCAGACTGTGACTTGACTAATGATATTGTATAATTCAGATGCTATGAAAAATTAATACACAACATAACTAATTAAATATGAATGATAAAAGTCATCAGACTTTTTTTGTCTCTATTGCGTGGGAGAAGTTGTGTGTGAAAAATATTGTTATCCCTGATGGACACAAACTGTTCACTAAATCCTTTCTGTCATGACCTAATTGTAAGAAGGTGTTTTTGTCTAGTTGGTGGTTTAGTGTGAGGTTTGCCAGCCAGTGGCCTATTTAGTACTGAGCTGCTGAGGACACTTACCCCCTAAGGCATGCTCTGTCATACTGAGGCACAGTGACTCCAGCGTGGGGTTGATCTCCAGGTCAGCACCTGGAACTTGGCATTCTGTGGGAATGAGTGGAAAGAGTCTCAGATTAAAGGAAGAGTGAGGTTCATATTATTGTCAAATTTCAATAAAATCATTTTTTTTCACACTCTAAATTTAAAAAGCAACTGTATTGTTTTTTTTCATTCAAAATAAAGAATGTCCAAGGAAAAGAACAGGTGCAATTATAAGGACACTATTATGCCTTGTCATGATTAAAGATCAAGTGTATAGGATTTAATGGCATCTAGTGGTGAGGTTGCAGATAACCTTAACATAACTACAAAAATGTATAATTTTAATTCAATTAATACTCCTTTAAGTGTGCAGGACTCAAGGGGGTAACTGTAATTCTCAAAAGTATTTTTAATAAAACATATTTATTTCTATTAAATTACAATGACTTTAGTATCATCTGCACAGAACCAAACTATGTACAGCACACCAGCACAGTGGTTTCATTACTCACTCTATTTTCCTCACAATGACAAAGTGCTATGGTGCTAATGCACTGTTCACACATTTCCTTAAAATAAACTAAGTGCCAAGTAAATGTTACAGCACGTTGGAAAGAACTCGGGGTAGAAAGAGTGCATAACTACTGCTGAAACATGCCATGAACTGATGAACAGTATGATGATCAGTTTGATCAACAAGTAATTTGCAGTCATGATGCTGTCTGATACAAATAAAGGTGAGGTACCCAAGTTACATGGCTTAAGTCAAGAGTGTGTTGTGTGTTTTGTGTTTGGCGTGAGTCGCAGCTAACATTTCACTTGCTTACAAAACCAAAGTGTAATCAAAAGCGGTCACTCAAGACACACTTGAGCTATATTCTGATGTCAGGAGTAAACTGTCATTTGTCTCGAGTGGATGCAGACGGGATACATAATACAGGTTTGAGGAGGGACGGAGTGTGAGTGAGCTTGAAAGTGAAACCTCAGAACACAGGCCAGCGACGGCCATTTGGGTGTCAAGTTTGACCCTTGACTGATCTTTAACTCAGGTGCAAGACTGTGCGGTGATGAGTGACGCCTAGACATGTTTTGAAAGGATCAATTTGGAGAAGCCAGAGGAACACATCACTAAACTCTGTTGAAATACCTGTCTCTTTATTATTATTACAAAGTACACATCTTTTAATAGAACAGAGAAGAGGGATGTTACTGGAGTATCATCCAAGCATCAAGTGAACTCCTAGAATCTTGCCTATTTTTTTGTCTATGTGTATGTGCTGTATCTGTTACAGTAAACTTGGAAATTATGAAATAGTTCTGTAATCCTTTTTTTCTATAGTGAGGTTTTATAAGATAATTTGTACTGAACTTTAAAAATGCAATACTATGAAATACCTCTTAATCAATTTTAACAACTGATGTGAGTATGTGCACTACAGGGAGTAAATTAAAAGCCAGGGAGGCAGCAAAGTATTTAGTTTTTCTGGGGATTATTTAAATTGAAACAAAACAGCAAGGTGCTTCCTGGTGGCCAAATGGTTGGGGCGCACATCTCTGTTTCAGTTCTGGCCAAGGGCGGGTGTTGACATACCCTCCTCTCTCCCCTTGTTTCCTGTTTTTCCTGTCTGTACTGCTTTATCCAGTGAAAGCAAAAATGCCAAAAAATAGTGTTAAAAAACAACAAACACCTAGATGTGAGGTGAACATCGCATGTCGTGTGGGTGCTAGGCACGTCAGTTCTAGTTACTGAAGCATGGTGTACAGACAAAGGTGCTATAAACAAAACATCATCCTATCAGACACAGTCCTGTGGTTAGAACAGAGCCTTCCCCATTTAAAACTAAAACAACAGTATAAAGTAGCGAGAGCCCCTGGCTGCAGACATGGAAACTGTAGCATTGCTGGGTTCATACATCTGTTTAAGTTATGAATTTTTGGCTTTCATACAGAATGCTTTGCGATGGAAATGTTCTATGCAGGCTCTGTTGAAAAATAGCAGGACCATTACAGATGAATTTGCAATGCTCATGTCTGGCATCTGGCACACAAGACAAGGCAACCATAAAGTTATGTGTATTGTACAAGGTGACAGATTGTTTATTGCTACATGCCGCTATGCTGTCTTGTTATTTTGCCCTTGGCACAGCAGGAGAGCACCTCTCTGACTTGGCATCTGACCAAATGGCCTTTTTTACCTTTTTTATCAAAGTTGTGTAGCTTGAGTTGCTCACAAAAGTCACAATCTGTCAAGTGTGCCACTTCTAAATGATTTCTGTCCCATTAACCATTTCCAGTTTAGCTTAAAAAATTAATTCTACTTTAAAAATGAATGGAGTCCTAGATACACAATGTGAAGCACACAACAGTGTGAGAAAATGTGAACAGGAGATTAAGAATGGCAAGACTTACAGATGTAGTTTTGCCAAAGAATACAGTATAACGAAATGTAAACAAAGACAGGAATAGACTTATAAAAGAGAACAAGAGGCTTTAACTCATACAATACCTTGCTGCTGGAACATGAGCATGGTTTGTGGGGAAGTGTGGACAGGGAGTGAGTGGGTCCGCTGCACAGAGCTGCGACTCTGACTTGGCATGCTGTTACTGCCCCCAGGGTTGGCAAACCACAGGTTCTATAGAGGAAAACATAAGTTCTCATTAGGGAGATGCCACTCACCCTCGGAGGCTGACGGGGATTTGCTTATCTTTCAGCTAAGTCATTAAACAGGATCTCTTCAAGGTATGATAATGAATCAATTCATATCAAAATGTGATCCCTAACCTTGTGTGCTGTCGTCGTGTATACTGATTAAACTGCCAAAATCTCCTGTTATTTCACTTGTTTTCCTGTCAGAACAAATGTTTACTAAGGCCTATTATGACTCATTGGGCATGACACCATGCAGGTCAACACCGTAAGACATAGTGAATGTTCAATAGGGCTGGCATGATATCAGATTTTCACAACACGATTATCGTGGACAAAAGATTTCACAATGACGATATTATCTCAATGTGTATAGAAATTTTGAAATAATAATAATGCTATCAGTTTGCTTTGTTTCTTTTTCTGGCAAATGAATAACACTCAAAATACAAGTGTAGGGAGGTGTTGGAGAGAGTGTCTGTAACTTTAAGTGTACAAAATCATTCAAAAAGAGCAACCACATTGCTTTGGGGAAGGTAGACAAAGCGAGAATGGAAAGAAACGAAAATGATTTAAGAGGCATTGGACTACTTATTATCGTGTGTATTATTAACACAATATTGATATTGTGTTGATAATACACATGATTACTTATTATCGTGTGTATTATTAACACAATATCAATATTTCATAGCTTAGTCACAAAATTCAAAGTCATGTTACTACTTAAAGCTGTGTAGTAAAGGTTTTCCTTCAGCTTAATAATAATAGTATGATCTGTTTTGTTCACAATTTCATGTGTCACATACTGTTGTTGAAATGCTCATCCATTGACAGGAATACTGACTTGTCTACCCTGGCCTGCCAGCGCAGGATTAGCGAGTGTGTGGCGTGGAGATGCTCCTCCAATCCCGCCGGGACTCAGAAGACCGATGCGCCCGGCTGGGAGTCCACGAGGAGTCATCTGGAACTGCCTTTGTCCCCGCCGCCCTACAACTCCACTCACAGAGCCTGCTGTGGGTAGGGAGTTGGACCCATAGGTCCAGCTGGGTTAAAAAAAACAAACAAAAAAGAACAAACATCAGAAATCAATGAGAGCTAAGAGAACTGTTAAGGCTCCTTCATATGAAGTGGTGCTTTTTGAACGGGGAAGAAGAGAGTGAAAGAGAATCAAAGTAAAAGTTAGACAGTAGGGGTGAGTGCAGGGAGAATGTAACATTCAGCCTGTCTGACATCTCCCCCGCTGAAGAGGGAGATCAAAGGTAAAGAAGGCCAGCGGAGTCTCACCCTTTCTGTCGGTACACAGGCATGTCCAACATAGCTTTCCGAGGGAACAGGCGGAGCAGTTTGAGGACCTGCTGCTTCCAGGAGACCAGCCTTTTCTTGTGAGTTTCTGTGAAAGCCTGCCACAGAGAAAAAGACAGCAGAAGAAAAAAAGGCATCAGAATTTCAAAGAGCACTAACAGAGCTTCAGCAGATGCTTCTGGAATTTGTGATTTTCAAAGGAAAAGTTTTTTTTTTCTTCCTTTCAGGAGAAAAAACACTATTAACACTATTTTTAATAATTTAATATTTCTAAGGCACTATTTATAGTGCTGTTAGACTACCAGTGGGTGCATTTACAACAATGCCCAAATGACCTCATGTCCTCACCTCGTGTGTCAGACACTTCTCAATGAGCTGAAGGTAACAGCTGATATTCTCCTCATCTGGCCTTGACACTAGCAGCTGGGTGCATACTGAAACAAAAAGAAGCCTGGGCTTATTTTATATCCATTAAGCACATTTAGAGGGTTCTGAGGGAACTGTGTGCACGTGTAATCACTTTCAATCTGGGAAAAAACATCTTACTCTTACCTTTACCCATAACACGAGTGAACTGTCCCGCAATGTCGCCGTCTGAGATGGGTGTGGCTGAGGAGTCTCCATCACAGGGAGGTGGGTTGTGGGACTGGAAGCCCTCTGAGGCCGGCTCTTTATCTGCTCCTGTTTTTGTGGCATCTGAAGTGGAGGTGGCTGTGTCCGGGGTGGTGGCTGCGTCCAGGGCAGTCTGTGATGCACTGGGTGGGCTGTAGGCCTTGATGGGTGTGATGATGATCTGTTGCAGCTCTTGGAGTGCGTTACGCAGGTTTCCCCCTTCCAAAATATCCTGCCATGAGATGATATTAGTGTCACATGTCGTATAAGCAACTCAGAGATACGCTTTGTACAGATTTCATTGAGTCCTGCTCTGTGTCTGCCTCTGTGCAGCATGTAAATTTCTCCATGTCACATGACCATTGAGTGCATACTCAAGTGCATTTTTGATTAACACAAGTGAAAATTCATCAAGGAAGAACACTGTTATAATTTTTTTTAGCACGGGAAGACCAACACCATCTCATCTGAATTACCTTTTCTAAAGACTTGAGCACACTCTGCCTCTCTCGCAGTTTCTGGATACTTAAGGCGATCTTATGTCGTGCTCCTTTAGTGACATTCTAAAAAGGGGAGAGAGAATGTAACAAGACACTGTGAGAAGCAGGCGAATCATTTCTTGTGGCAACACAAGTGCAATTTATACAGTTACTAAATAACAAACCTAATCACCATTTGTTTCATTAAAGCCAAGGGGCAGAGGCAAAATCACACCATTTGTATGTTTGACTGGCTCAATATAACTGTAGGGTGCATCACTTAATTTCATGCCTCATTGAGAGTTGATGTATCATCAGGTTCGAGGACAGTAATGTTCACAAATTGATAAGGAGGGTGGAGTAATCAAAGCCCAGCCCCAGAGTATGTAAAAGGGAGGCTTAAAAACCTGCGACTCCAGGTGGTGCTCTGTGAGAATCATCATCTCCTCATAGGTCATCTGGGAAAAAAGTGATGCATATTTATGAAGGCGGAGACTCTTCAACCATGCGGGAACATCTAGAACAAATACACACCAAGGGACAAAAAAAAAAAAAGGGATGTTACATTTCGGCTTATATCACCACAGCTGTTGGCTGTGTGCGGCTGTTACCAGAGCAAAATGCTGTGAGCGCCCTCGGCTCAGTTCAGTTATGAACTCTGACCTTTCATGCCACTGCCATCCTCCTGGAAGGTGTTGCGAGCGGAGCCCTGTTCTTCTGTCTGCTCGCTGCCTGAGGAGGCAACACTGCTCTGGGGTGAAAGGGGTGCGTGGTCTGTGAGAATGAAGTTCTGTCGACCCCCTGCGTCATCCTGGCTAACCCACTCAGAGCCACAAGCCTGAGGACTGGAGGGAATAACGGACATGGACTTCTTCAGAGGGCTAGGCTGCATCTGCCCACCCAGACCTGGCAAGGGAAACAATCAATTTTAGGAACAACAGTAATTTTTGGAAACTCCTTCAGAAGAAAATTAATACATGTTAACACTAAGACCTATGAGAAATGCACACTGTTTTCACAATATGGTAGATGTCTACAGTGGTCTCACAGTGGTCTCACAGTGGTCTCATATCCCCCTTTAAACCTATTTCCTCATGTTTTCACCCATTTCTTAAAACGAGGAGAATGAGAAACAATACCTGTGTTATTGCTGTTGATGGGAGATGACATCCCGCCTGGGAAAGGCATGTGTCCGTTCTGGCCTGCTGGAGACGTGCTAGATGAGGGGGACTTGTCGTGCCAGGCGAGGCCAGGGTCCAGAGCCTCAGCAGAGCTGGGCCATTCATCTGAGCCCTGACGTGGGTGGTAGGGGCTAGAAGGGGCCCGGGGTGCGTAGCCACTGGATAGGTGCTCCTCCAGGTGGTTGAGCCACATGGCCAGAGAGGTGCGGTCATCCAGTGTGGTGGCAGGGTGGATGAGCGCGTAGGACAGCAGCTGCCTGCTTTCTTCTACAAACAGGCTACTCTCAATAGTGTGACTCAACACCTTCTGCAGCAGCTTCATGTACTCACATTTGGCCTCGCTGTTGCGTGGCTGCAGCAGAGGCAGGTGGGACAGCAGCAAGGACACAACCTTCTCCTTTGGCTCCTGATGCCACTGGCTGACAATTGCTAATGATAAAGGGCAAACAGAGAATTTCACCAGCCATTAATCTTTTATTACTGTATGAATTAAGGTCTTCTTCTATTTTAGGAGAAGATAGAACAAATAGTGCCCCATAATCATATATCATTGTTAAGATATGACAAAACACTCTCATACAACAAAAATCTCTCAGCTACCTGCATTGTTGGCCTCAGCTTCTAGGATGTGGATCTCTGTGCAGTCTGCCAGCCAGTGTTCAAGGCAGATGTGTAAGAAGCGAGCCTGGGTGCGGGACACCCTCTTCAGGAGGGACAACAGTGCCACCGTCTGTTCACACTCATTCCAGCCCTTGAACCAATCTGTGAGGATACCTACCTGGTCTCGGAACATCATGGCGTGTCTCCTCAGTAAGGAGAACAGGAATGTGTGGATGGGGAGGGGGGTACTGAAAAGACTGCTTTTGCAGACACAGACAGTATCAGTCACACCCCGCACAGCGGGGTTGTATTTGCAACAGTCCTGGGATCCCCTCAGACTGGACCGAGGGGCCCTCACATGGTTCAGGTGCAGACACAACTGCAGACACCGATGTCGTGTAGACTGTTGGGAAGATGTATTTTTATGTGAGGCTGAAAGTGTGTGTCAACTGTAGTTTGTAATGACACAAACAGGAAAAGCTTGGTTTTTCACTCTGGCATGGTCAGGATCACATCATCTGCACTCTATTAAATCAACAAACAGAGAAAGAGAGAAAACTTAGATGATAATTCAACCAATGTCTACTTCAATTTTAAAATCATAACCAAGATTAACTCGATCTATTCATACCACAGAATTAGTACTGGAAAATCTCTCTCGGTGTTTTAGACAGACATTCCTCTGCCCCAAATTTGCAAATAGGAGTCAGAATTTTCATAAATGATGGAGCTGAATCATCAGCTTCAGTGAGTGACAAACTGATTACACAGTGAAAATACGTAAGATAGTATATAAATAAGAGATTATGTCACACACAGCCAATATAGGACAGACATACAACTTCAAACTTTTATAATAGGCAAAAAAAAAAAAAAAAAATGGTGAAATAATATATGACATCAAATTGAACTTTTAAACTTTTCCATACAAAATGAACTCTGTAAGTATGAGAAATACCAAGAAATATCTCAGTTTTAACTGTGACTGTAAGAATATTATTTGAGGTAAGCTTTTATTTATAACTTTATCACTTCATACACACTCTCCTCATACCATAATGATTAAGTCATTCACAAAAGGTGTGCCAAACACCTTATTCTAAAGATAACAGTCCAGGTCATTAAAGCTGAGAGTAATGCTTACCACAACACACTAAAATAGGCTGCTATCCAAAGACTAAGGGCTGCCATTAATGCCATGTATTTACAACAGCTAGTTATAACTCAAAAGGTAGAACACAAACATAGTCACAAACCAGTTAGGGTATGCTAACATGCTGCCAAAGCTACTGATTCCCAATACTAAACGGTAGCACCTGTAACATTGTCAGATATTATTTTGATTATACAACAAACCTGAGTGTCTGACTATGGGCTCAGGTCAGCAGACTGTTGTTACGGTCACCCCTGAATTAGGTTTACTAAGTTGAAACAAGCTAACATTACATCGGGCAGCCTAGCATTAGTTAGCAGTTAGCCAGAGTTAGCCAGGCCCAGTGATGTTACCCCCGAAGCAGACTGCTCAACACAGTATAGACTTTTAATAGCAGAAGTATCACACCAAGATGTTTCGATGCCTCATTTTACCACGCCAAAAGTCACGTGACCACCCCAAACCAGGCCTCTTAAAGTACGCCTCAATGTTCAGCTATATATTCTGCTTACAGTGACTCGTTGTGTAGAGCAAGTTTTAACTTAACAAAGTCACAATAATGAAAGCATAAGATCGCTAACTAACTGTTTCATCATGGTCTCGGATTTAATCCACCGATATTCAGATGCAATACAAAGGGCTTGTCCAGCAGGTGTCGCCATTTTTGACTGTATCAAATGCTACGAAATAGTGAACCATTTTTAACACACAATTGCCTCATAGTGATTCAGTGCTTTAGAAAGCTTCGTTTCCCCCAACACTAGTTTGGTCGGCCTCGTCACTAATAAGGGATTCAAGATTTGTATTGTTGTTTTTTCGTTAACAGTGTTGCTAACCATTTTCTCCGTTTCGTACTTCAGTGTTAGCGGTGCAAACAGGGACGTTAAAACGCAGTTTTTATCGACAGCAGGTTGTAGCTAGTTGACTAGGCAAAGTTATGCGAGTTGTGATTAACAAGAAACAGACTCAAAAGGTTTGTTGTTTACCTTTGTCAGTTGTCACTGGTTAGCGAGCCAGGCTAAAGTGCTAATGCATAGCTAGCTCGACGGTAGGATAGGGAGAGCTAAGTGCTAGCGCTAGCTTCTTAGCTAGCAAGTTTTGCTAATAGATGCAATAACGTTAGCTTAGCTGAAAGAAGCGTAGATTTCGATCCCATACGAGGTATTCCTTAAGGATATTCCGTTACGGTGGCAAGCTTCCGTGGTTTCAAACAGGCCATGGTAAATAATGTGTGTACAAAATGTTTATTGCAATGCAGAAAATAGAGAGTGTACGCCTGGAGAAATCTACTTCGATTTTGAGTTGACGCAAGACGTGAGTGCGACGTCACACGTCTGGACGATACGTAATGTTTTGTCCCGCCCACTGTCTGGTAAATAAAAAGGCTCCCACCCTGACATGTGAACATGTAAGGCTTGAACCCCGAGTTGTAACCCCTGTTCATGGACGAACTGAAATGAAGTAAACATGTCTTATGTTTTTCTTAAAGCAGAATTTGGCGCTATGATCATGGTTGTATGAAAAGAACAAAATAAATCCAGACCTGACAAACTAAGGGACTGTGTGTTACTTATCAGAGGAGGTTGGTGGCTGGGATGTGACTAATTTTTTTTTATTTATCATAACCCTCCCTGAAGCTACAAGTATTTTTCCTTGAGCCTCCCTGAGTGACTGGGGGGAAATGCATGACCCTCCCTTCACCATAAATAACCATATTTTTTAATATTCACACCAAATGTACAGTAGGTATTGGAGCCAATGCAACAAGCAACCAGCACAGGAGTGAGTTATCCCTAAAAAAACCCCCAAAAAAACAAACAAACAAAAAAAGAAGCTGAAATCATAAACAAAATCCAAATCCTCCTTACAAATTGCATCACCACGTAAGCTGTTGTGCACTTCAGCAGAATATGGGTGCATGACCGCCACACAAATCCAACAAAACTTAATAAGCCTACACACAAATAGCTTCCATACACACATCACAGCGCATACAAAGCCAGCATTAGCAGCATGTGCATATAATTACAGTTCTCCCAAATAAACCTGTAACAGCGTAGCAGCAAATGCCAGAATAATATCAGTAACCCGGCACAGCAGCTGATTTTTAAAACTTACCCTTTGATGATTGAAAGTTTAAAATTAGATTTGAAAATCCTGGAGTTATCCTGTTTGTATCCCGATGGAAGAATTTGTTGCACATATAATGTGTATGAGGACTGTTGGAAATGTGGAAATCTGATGATAATTTCTATTTTTACAGTTTCTTACTATGATAAATAGCATAATATTGGTGATTTTTTTTAAAGGCAAACATGCCTCTGGTCTGCTGGGAGGTTTTGGGGCTCAGATGGTATTTCAAATAAATACAAAATGCAAATATTTAAAGTTGTATGTTTCTCTCTTAATGTTATCAAGTGAGGTGGCTGCAGCTCAAGTGGTTGTCCAATAATTGTAGTAAGGGAACAGAGTAACAGTAACAGAATTGGCAGTTCAGTGTCATTTTTCTAGCTTCTCAAAAGTGAGGTTTTGCCACTTTAAAAAAGTGATAATTTTCTGCTTTGTATCATTGTAAATTAATTATCTTTAGGTTTAGGCCTGTTACACACAGCCAATTACAATACATCCTCTTGCGCTCTGGGAACATTCAGTGGAGATTTTTCAACATTTTGGAAAAAATAATCAACAGATCATTCTGTCATGAAAAGAAGTAACATAAAGTGAGGTCACTCACCACAGACAAAAACTGTTATGTTTAACACCAAGACATACACATGAAAACACGCACATGGCCTAAATGTCTTAGGGACTGTTTGTTACTTATAAGAGGGGAGGGGGTGCTGTAAAATAGGGGAGGCACATCACATATTTTCTAAGTATAGGGGAGGGATTTATGTTTTTTATTTTGGCTTAACATCTGTGCCAGTTCATTTTTCTGTTGATGTAGTAACTCATTAATTGACTGTTTCAGCACCAGGGCAAACAATCCTGTGTTTTTTATGTAGGGAATACTGACTTGGGAAACAAGGAAGTCATTTCAGACACAACCATAGTTGGAAATTATAAACAGATAAGAGAATTTTAGAAAATAGAATAAAGATAAGGATCTCCATAAAGTGGATGCTGTTGAGGGTAAATCAACACCAAAAGACGGAAGAGAAAACTGCTGTTGCATTAGTCTGAGTGGGCTGAGAGCATAATGTCTTCTGGCCACAATCAGCTGTCACAGCAGCTGTTTGCTTTCAGCTGTTAATGACAGAAGACGCCACAGCACGCACAGAGGTAAATGGAGAAGGACCTGCAGTGACATCCAGTGTTGGGAAGGTTACTTTTGAAATGCAATGGTTACAGATCGCAAGTAGCCCTGTTAAAATGTAACAAGTAATGTTACTATTCTGATTACTTTATCAAAGTAATGTAATGGGAATTCTATTGATTACTTGTTAACTATTTGCCTCCAAGAACACTGCAATCATCTGCTGCTGCTGGTTTACTGGAGGTTTCCAGTAACAGCCAGGAGAAGATGAGGGATGAAGCCTTTGTCAATTACACCCCAAAGTTATGGAACACTACATATATCAGCTATCACTACATATAGCTCACTAAATATTTTTAAAAGAAAGCTAAAAAAGAACCTGTTTACTTTAGCCTTTAACTAGCTCTGCCGTTCCTGATACAGGTCTGAAACTCTTTCTATTTACACGTATGATTTATAGTTTTACAACTCTATGATTTTATGAATCAGTTAATCCATGTTTTAAACTGTTTTAGATTTCCTTTTATATTAAATTGCCTTGTCTGTTTTATGTCCATTATGTCTATATAATGTGAAGCACTCAGTGTTTATACTGCCCTTATTGAAAAGCACCTCATGCACTGCACTTCTTGTATGAAGGTGCCATATAAATAGAGATTATTATTATTGTAAATGTTACTATTAATACTTTTCTAACAAATATTTTAAACTGGGCAATAAAGCTAAAAAATGGCTACACCAAAAAAACACCTTTGTAATCATCAGCATTTTGATTAGTAACTGTAATTTAATTATATATTTTTTTATAGTGACTGCAACTGATTACAATTTTTTTAGTAATTACTATGACAAATAACTAGTTACTTCCCAACACTTGCCACACCACTTATTAGGGTGGGGCCAGAGCTGCAGCATGCCTACATTTTTCACCAGCAGAGAGCAGTAACAGTAGTGTTATACTCTGACAGGAACATATTTTAATAGAGACATTTTACTTTTGATGCCTATGATTTACTCCATATATTAAGATACTTTTTCTCACATGAAAAATGTAAACTTACCGTACAATGTTATTATTAGTTTGAAGGATTTGAGGAAACTTTCAAGCTCTGCAAGTTTCTATTTAATGTTCATGCCTGTATCTTAATAGGAAGTGAAAGTAACCCAAAGGGCACCAATGAAACCACTTCACTGTCTGTGTTAAACAACATATGGTAAAACTGAGCCTCCTACACTTTAAATATTATTAATTTATTAAACACTATCTCCACTGTCACTAACATTCATACGTTTATCATGCATTTCTTCCCTTGATGCATTCAGGGTCCTGTGTACAACCCTGGGCTGAGCCTGCACTCCGCTGTCACGTTGTGTAGTTGAAAACAGGAAGCAGCACTGGTGCTTGCTCCACCGACGTGCCTGCATTTCCCCTGTCATCTTGAGGAGGCTCTTGACAGTCGGAGAGAAACTGTCAGTCTGTCGCGAGTTTGTTTCAACAGGGAAGTGTCACCCGGAAGACAGGCAGGCAGAAAAGGAGCACTTTTTGAGGATGGTAGGTGAAACTGATGCAATTGCTCGAAATGTTTTGCTTGTTTTGTTGAATTTTATTGACTGTGATAAAGTGTCATTCATACGTAGGCTATGTGTGTATTTGTTTTTCTTCACTATGCCATTGCGACACAAGCCGACCATCGCCCGCGCTGTTTCACACAGGAAACTGCATTCTTGCATGTTGCAGCAAAAACCTTTCCTGCCCTCAATATGTCAGAATAGTTATGAATGTTTAATGTATCCACGGAAGGGGGATAGAGACCTCAGCATCTGAACAGATGTCTCTTACCCCCTTTCTTTGTTTCTATTTCTGGCCTGTAGACCAATCCACATAACTTTATCACAAGCCCAGGAGCTGTTATCATGTTTCTTGGTTTTGAGTGGTTTTTTTTGTGCCATTTTGCAGACAAGCACTCTGGTTGTGTGTGAGGTGGATGAAAGTCTGAAAACTAAACTGGAAAAGTTTAGGTTTCGAAAAGAGACCACCAATGCTGCCATACTCAGTAGGTATCACACACTCATTATTAACGTCATAGTTACTTGCATTATGTCCACACAAACAATATAACCCCAGTTCCAAAATAGATGGGATGCTGTGTAAGAGGTAAAAAAAGAGAATGTGCAAATCTTTTTTTAACTTCAATCCATTTGAATGCAGTATGACGACAATATATTTAATACAACACTGAACTGTATTGTTTTTTGTAAATATACACTTATTCTGAATTTGATGTGTGCAACATGTTCCAAAAAAGTTGGGACAGGGGCAGTAAAAGACTGGGAACGCTGTGGAAAACACCAGTTTCAAACATTCCACAGGTAAACAGGTTAATTGGTATCACATGAAAATATCATGACTGGGTTTAAGAGAGGCATCCTCATAAGGCTCAGTTGTCACAAGCAACGATGGTGACTTTTATGAAAAACTGCACGGGCAAATAGGCCAACAGCTTAGGAACATTTCTCAATGACTAGTTGCAGGGAATTCAGGGCTTTCATCAAAACGTTCAGAGAATCTGGAGAAATCTTTGCATGTAAAAAGGCAAGGCTGAAAACCAGAGTTAAATGGCCGCAACGTTTGGCCCCTAAGGTGGCACTGCATTAAAAAAAACAACATGACTGTATAAAGCAGTGGTTTCCAACTGGTCCAGCCACAGGGTCCAGATTTCTCCCTAGTCGTAAGTTCAAAGTCCACGCAGTTAAATGCATTCAGCGTCATACTTGTGTTTGGCCATGTTGTTGAGCTAGTTTGCTGTCTCTGTCAAGTAGCTGTCCGCTTTTCACTCAATCAACAGCAGGGAACGGCGCTACAGAATAAAAGCTCTGTATCGGAAATTCACTGTATTAAAGATAAAGTGTGTTTTTTACAAAGCTGACATGTTTGTGTGTCACTTGCGGTCCATTCAAAAGGGACCTGCGCCCCACTTTTGGACCATGACCCACCAGGTGGTAACCACTGGTATAAAGGATATTACTACATGGGCTCGGGAACACTCTGGAAAACCATTGTCAGTAACACTTTCAGACTCTTCCATGCAAAGTGAAAGGTATATTTCTCTGGGCCAAAGCTCATCTGAGATGGACTGATGCAAAGTGGGAAACTGCGCTGGTGTCTGATGAGTCCACATTTCAAATTGGATGTGGTGTCCTCCGTACTTAAGAGGAAAAGGACCATCATTATTACCAGCACAAAGTTTAAAAAATCAGCATCTGCATGTGTGTTAGTGCCCATGGCATCATGGGTAACTTGCACATCTGTGAAGATGCCATGAGTACTGACAGCTACATACAGGTTTTGGAACAACATATGCTGCCATCCAGACAATGTCTTTTGTCTTTTTCAGGGACATTCTCGCTTATTCCAGCAAGACAGTGCCAAGCCACATTCTGCACATGTTAACAGCCTGGCTTCACAGTAAAAGAGTGCAGATACTAAACTGGTCTGCCCACTGTCCAGACCTGTCTCCTATTTAAAATGTGCAGTGCATTATGAAAGACAAACTGCGACAATGGAGACCCCGGACTGTTGTGCAACTTAAGTCATGTGTCAAGCACAAATGGGCAAGAGTTTCACTTTAAAAATTTCAACAAGTACTGTCCTCACTTCCCAAACACTTACTGAGTAAATAAGAGATGTAACAGAGGTAAACATGCCACTGTCCCAACTTTTTTGAAACGTGTTCAGTTTAAACATTAAATATCTTGTCCTCAAACAGTACTCAATTGGATAAAGGTCAAAAAGACTTGTGAATGATTTCATTCTCTTTTTATGTATGTTTTGCACAGGGTAAACACCATATCTGATATAGGTCAGAAAGGATTTACAAATCATTGCATTCTGTTTTTACTAACATTATATGTCCCATCGTTTTGGAAATTGGGGTTGTAAAATCAGAACTGAAAGCCTTAACAATCATTTTTATTTCTTAGTGAAAATAGACATGGAGAAACATCTTGTCGTCCTTGACAAGGAATGTGAGGCAAGTCAAATTTTGTGATTGTTTTTTTTTTTGGGAGGGGTGGAGGTGGGGATGGGTGTTGGTTCATTCTGTGTTAAAAAAAAAATCACCGACTTTTTCTTTTAGGACATCTCACCGGATGATTTGAGAGAGGAACTTCCAGAGCGGCAACCCAGATATCCTTCTTTTACTGTCTTGTGTATACAGCAAAATCCTTAAATTCACAACAGTGTTTTAACTCTGAAAAGAAGTTTTAAATTCCTTGACAGTGGCGTACATTCATCGTCTACAGCTACAAATACGTCCACGACGACGGGAGGGTGTCGTACCCTCTCTGTTTCATATTCTCCAGTCCAGCAGGTATGTAACTGCAGTATCTTAAATCAAAGTAATCCTTCTCCTTACATTTAATTATTGTTCTGCATCAGCTCAGTTGTACAACTTAACAGGGTCTCTTCTGAAATCTTTTTTATTATAATGTATTATAGCGATGAAGGTGGTATTTGTTGGATTTGAATGTTTGGTTAAATTAAAGAACCCCTGTGAAAACAAAGTCAATTTCATTTTAACAGGATGTAAGCCAGACCAACAGATGATGTACGCAGGCAGCAAGAATGAACTGGTCAAAACTGTAGGGCTCACAAAGGTAATTATCTCCAAATTATGACCTGTGTGTTTTATCATTACTCCATTGTGACACTTACTGAATGTAAACCAAACCGAAACTAATTTTGAATCGACTAAAGTTGATTGGCAACTTGCTTAGCAGGTTATTCATGCTTATGGATTTGTGATGAGTTATATATCTGAGCTTCTTTGAGTTTTTGTGGTTTCTTATTCACATTTTGAACGTCTTATTCTCTGCTTTACTCTGAGGTCTTTGAAACGAGAAGTGTCGATGAGGTGACAGAAGAATGGCTGAAGCAGCACCTGTCGTTTTTTCGCTGAATACGTGTCTCCAAAGCTGTCAGTTTTTCTTTGTGAAACATGCCTGTGGATTTTTGTTTACAACTGTTGTGCATGATATTTCTATTAAAAGATTTACTGTATGAAAGGAAGTTTTGATTTATCCATTTTGCAGTGACAGTCATTTTAGACATGAACAATCTGGACTGAGCATCAGCTACACAATTTTTTAAATAGAGCAGAGACAACAGTCCTGTACTTCTTTGGGCTGATTGAAAAATGATTACATTTATGGGATTACTTAGGTTTCCCTATATCCGTCAAAGAGGGAAAACAATAACTTTGACAACTGCGATTGTTACAAAATGTCACCTGCATTTTAATATCAGTTTCAAAGCCTTAACACAATGACAAATCAAAAGCCGAGGGGAGAAAGACAGTTTCACATGATCCTGTACTGAATATCTGACAGACAGAAACAGAAAATTGGTGTACGAATAGCTACAGGTGCAAGAGTTAAATCTACAATTAAAAACTGCACTGAAAAAAAAAACGTCTGCGGCATCCTGCACACATATTTTTCTTGATATTTGCGATCATAAGAAACTACATCCCAGGACTGAGCTAATATTGATATTACAGTCAACAACAGGGCAACGTGGCCAAGTTTGGTGCTGAACATACAGGTAAGAAAAGTCGCCATCACTATGTTGTCCGGACCACAGGCCTTATTCACTGTCACTGGCATCACTGGAGTCTGAGCCTCTCTCACTTCCACTTCCACTCTGAGCCCGGGTCCCTGAGTGGTCACTGCTGCGGTCGCTGTGCGCCGGAGAGGCGCTGCGACTCCTGCTGCCTCCTCTGTTCCCTCCTTCATCCTCGCTCCCGCTGCCCTCTTCCCCGCTGCTCCTGGCTGAGTTCTTGTTGTTCTCGTTGTCCTCGTCGCTGTCGTCGTCGCTGCCGAAGATCTCTTCCTCGTCTCGCATTTCTCTGGTCCTCTCCTCGCCACTCTCGCTCCCGCTGCCGCTCGCCTTCCTCCTCCGCTTCTGTCTGTCCTCATCCTCTTCGTCCTCCTCTCCTCTTTGTTCCCGGTCTTCATCTTCCCTCTCAGATTCACTACCAGAATTCTCTGCCTCGCTGCCGCTGCCCTTGTCTTTGTCATCACCTAAAGAAAGCAATTCAGATGTCACAAATAGAAACCGATATAGACCTGTAATCAAAGCATCACAGCTACTACTACTACTACAGTATATCCAGTGGCCACATAAGTAAAAATTAAATGATGAAAAGGTGCAGTGGTCGAGAATAAAAGAAAACTGACCAGAGTCCTGCACGTCCTTATCCATGTCCATGTCTTCCTCCTCGTCCTCTGGCTCATGGTTCTCCAGCTGAGCTTTACGGGCTTCCTGAGAGTCACAATGAAAGGCAATCAGTCATCAGTAAACGACTACTGTCCAAGACTTCAAGTTCAGGGTTCACATACATTTTTATGGACAAAATGTCAAAACTTTTCCATGACTTCAAGGACCCATAATAAATTTTCAATGACCATTCACAACTTAAATCGCAAACAGAACTGTATAGTACACTTGACTCCAGATTTTTATAATATTAAAGGTAGTCCATGGAAAGTAGAGCTTCCAGAATAGGGGAATGACAGCCAACAATTTCATTGGTTTTTTAGAGCACATTGGCACTCCAACTATCAATTAAACCATAGGCTGCCCAGGTCAATTGCTCAATCTCAAAAATACAGAACAACTTCAAAGTATTCGTGTGCACAAGTATGGAAATTTTGGCATTTATGACCCTAGATGTCAAATCACACTGTCACAACATTGTTTTCTTGCCCAATTGCCTGGCATTTCTTTTTTAATTAGATTGAATATTGTATTAAAATTCTATTCAAACAAAACTCCAGTTATCATCTATCTATGAAATATTCAAGCAATATTACATTAACAGCTAGAGGAAAGATTTATTTGCCATTATGCCACACAACAAACGTTTCCAAAATCTTAAAGGATTTTATGAATTCCATAACTTTTCCAGGCCTGGAAAACAGGACTGTTGAAATGTATGACTTTTCCAATATTTCCATAACTGTGGAAACCCTAAACCTTGTAGATGATATAAATATAACAGTTCCAGTCATTTATTTAGATTAATTGAGCCATGTTGTAAAATATTGTTAATAACAAAACACAGGCACACACTGACAGCATAGCAGTTAATCTAAATATGTCTGTGGTTTTAACAAATCACCTCCCTCAATTGCAATCATCAATATTTAATCTGAAACCTATGATAAATATCATTTCATATACCTCTGTGGTTTGAAATAAATATAAGGTATAAAATAAATAGTACCTTTTAGTTAAATAACAAAATAATAATAGGTCAGTCACTAATCTTAATTCCAAGTTCTCCTTCCAACAAAAAGTACTGTCCAATAAGCGGTAGAATCACCTAAAAGAGAAGTTCAGTCTAACTAACTTTAAGAACAAGATGAAAGTAACGAGAACACTTACCTGGGCTTCGAGCTCCTTCTCGTTCATGTCTCTGTGCTTACACACCAGCACAGCATTTGTGGTGGACTGTGCTCCAGCCTTGGCTCTCCTCTTGCTCAGACGCACTCTGCAGGATAGAAGGCATGCTGTCAGAGGACAAAGCCTAACCGTTTCACATGGAGGTGGTGCCGTTTGTTTTGTGAATTGCTAATTTACACCAAACTTTATAATCTAAAGTCGAGGTACAACAACAAACAAGTCTCTTCTCTGATCAGTGACTCACCTTGTCTCCAGCTCGTTGTAGTAAACACCATCTCCATCTCTGAAGATGAAGAAGTAGTTCTCCTCGTAACCCTTGCTGGCTTTGTTCTTGACGTTCCAGTTGTACTCCCTTGCTATCTTGTAATCATACCTGAAACACAGAAAATAAAACGCAGCATGACTCCCTGATAGACAACTTAAAACAAGCTAAACAAAGCAACAAGGTGATTTTTTTTTTTAAATGCATGATTTTTGTAATGTAATATCTCTACATACAGATCCTCAGGCATGTAATCCATTCCCTCCTCAAAGTCTCTCTTGCGCTTGCGAATTGTTTCTTCATTGGGCAGGAAGTAGGCCACAAACTGATTTCCTTCCTCATCCATCATACCTCTGTATTGAAGAAACAAGGAATTAGTGTTTATGCAAACATGTTACCATTTTAACAAACATCCACGCCATAGATATTTTGTGGATACCTGATCATGGCCTGAGACATCATTTCTACGCCAGCTGGTCCTGACATGTCTTTCGGTGCAGGGTCAGAGTCAAAGATGACCTGAGCACATGGGTTGATCCACATCTGGGGAAACAGGAAAAGTGTATAAAACATAATTATATAAATCTGCAAAGTGCTAATTTGTTAGATAAAATTGACAAAAAAAAGCAACTGGAGCAGACTGTTTTTTAACGCTCAAACACACACAGACGATTTGAAATTCTATCCCACCTTGAAGTCTGGGAACACAGGTAGTATCTCCACAGGAGTAACTCTGGGTTTACTGTAGTGCTGTGAAATCTGGAATGAAACAACAACAACAACCATCTGTCTTACTTTTTCAAGGAGCAGTGTGTAGGATTTAGGGGGATATACCGGCACAGATGGAATATCATCTAATAAGTATGTTTTCTTTGAAGTATAATGACCTGAAAATAAATCCTTGTATGTTTATTACCGCAGATTGAGCCGTTTATATCAACAAAGGGAGCAAATCCTCATCCACAGACATGGCAATGTTGCACAGCCATGTTTCCTCAGTAGCCCAGACAGGACATACTAAACACTGGCTCTAGATAGACAGTGACGTTTTCACATTGGACGCCACAGTTAGCAGCCCCTTCACAATGAAAGTGTTGGAAAAACACTGATTTTTTTTCAATGTGAAACTGCTTCATTCAATCTTTTTACTAGTCTAAATAACCTGGTTTGTTTGTTTTGGAGAGGAGGAGACCTCTGTGGATAATTCTGGTCACAGTAAAAACCTCCTGACTGTGTGGATCAGCAATGAGGTGATCGCACATTAAATTATCAGAGAAAAGAGGTAAGCACACATTAGGAGGTGCAGGGCTAGTGGCCTGTCTATGACAAGCTGTACAGCATAGAAGATACACTGAACTTATACATAAAACTTCTTTATTTCATTATTTTACTGGTTTTAATTGTGTATCCCATTTCTTTTGGAGTGGAGGAGACCTCTGCAGGTAATTTGGCTCCCAGTAAAAACCTCCTAAACAATGAATACTGAAGGAATTCAACGCAGGAGAGGTTTCAGCTGATTGCAATCTGCAATCCTCACCATCAGATGCCAATAAATCCCCCTAAGTCTTACTTCGATTTCCCTTAATTTACATGAAATATAAAAAAAAGCTGTTAAACAACAGAGATTTGGGCACCCATGTTATCATTCACTCACCGATTTCTGTGCATCCTCAAATGTTTTCTCAATAGCAGAGATCTGGCTGTCTCTGTCCTTGTAGATTTCTTCTTCTGTGAACTGCTGTTTGACAGATACACCGATCCTAAAGACAGAACATGTCTAGGTTATACACACACAAAATCATCTACTATTAGGTCACCACAAAGAGAACACATTTGGCAAACTTACTTGACTTCCACTTTCTCATTGGAAACACCATATCTGTTGAACTCTGTAGAAATATATTCTGTCTTTCTCATCCACGGGACCACTTTGGCGTGCTGCTGTGACCTTGTAGGGCAAAAGAGAATGTTTAAACAGAAACGCTTCACATGAATCCATAACAACATAACGCAGCCTTACCTCTTTGAACTGGATGGAGCCTGGATGTCCTCTTCCAACAGTTTTTCATCAGCGGGATCCAACAGTACTGACAATATAAAAGATATGTTCAGTCTACAAAGACATTTGTTAAAACAGGGCAGGGTAGTCACTGAAAAAACTGTGACATGTAACTGCAACTGGATGCTTACTGTTGGGGTCAATACGGTAGGTGTCTGGGTTGATGAGATCGATGGTGACCCCGAGGTCGGGCTCAGTCAGGAGCTCGTGCTTGTGCTGCTTCTCTAGAGAAGTGGCTTTATACTGTACAAACCTGCCACAACAGAAAAACAAATGTCAAGCTGTGCCCATGTTCACTGGTGTGTACTCAAAGGATGGAGAGGCTGGATGTTTACCTGTGCTGGTCAAATGGATATGTGATGAATTTGGGGTCAAAAGGGATGTCAGGCAGGCTGTTGCAGTACTTCACTCGACAGACCACCCCTGACCTGAAATGGGCAAGAAAGTACAGGACATTCACAGTTTTGCATATCTCTGTGATACTTTTAAAGAGGCACAGTCAGAGTGTACAGAATTGTACCACCTCGATTCCCAAAAGCTGGGGCATTGTGTAAAAAGTCAATAAAAATAGAATGCAATGATTTGTAAATGCTTGACTGTAGATCCTAAGACTGTCTGTTGGAAGAATGGGCCAAAATCCCATCTGAACACTGAGAGACATAGGTTCCTTCATGTAGGAAGCGTCTTACACATTTCAGTTTGCATGTTCAGTACTACCTGCTCTAGAAACACTGTAGAATACTGAAAGGATTTATAAATCAATGCATCCTGTTTTTGTTTATGTTTTACACAGCATTCCAACCTTTTTTGAATTGGGGTTGTAAACATTTAACAGTGCTAAATCCACTTACCTCTCTGGAACAGTCCTGTGAGAGGACGGCCTACTGAAAGAGAAAACAGACATTTGTCAGACTGTGATATGTTTACGTGAAAGCCCACTGATAGTGTCCAACTGTGGTATTCACTGCTCTCTTTAAGCTTCTCTAATATTCATAAGACATCAACTCCATCAGATGTCTTACTGAGATGACATCTATGCTGGCGAAGGTGACACAACTCAGTTCTCTTTAATAATTGACTAACCTAAATATGTTGTCACATTTTTGTATTGCAATATTAAATTTTAATATAATGTCACATCCCTTGTTGTCACTGATGGTGTCTGTTGAATTCTAACAGAGCAAAATAGGTCTTTCACAGTTATTGTTTTAATGTTGTTGGTCAATTTTGTCACAGAGTCTCACAACTTCTTTTTTTTTTAATGTTTTCTATGTCATAGCTGATTTCTATAAAAATCTAAAACATCAAAAAGAGTAAATTAATGTTTGAAATGTGTTTCTGTGTACTTTCAGGTTTTTTTAATGTTTGTGTACTGCTTTCTATTTTATTAGAGATCAGCTCCGTCATAAAGAAGTCACTTCTGTCAGATGGATTTAAAAAAAAAAAAATATATATATATATATACACATATAGTCATTAAATAAATGTTCATCCGGGTAAATGAAGTGAGTTTAAGACAACAACAAAATTTGGTGGTACACCTAATTTGTGTGCTTTGTGTTCTAAATAACAGTCAAATTACATTATTAACAGAAAATGTAAGTGGACAACATTATAATGGTATTAATTTCTTGAATATACATATTTAAACTCCAATTATACAGCTAAATTAATCAAATAATCCTGTATACAATACCAAGACTGTGTGCCCAACACAGTCAACAAAATTTAGCGGCAGAAAATAATATTTAAGAAAATAAATAAATCACTGGGAGGTTGGCCCATGACAAGGTTTAAAAGCCAAGACTGTAAAATTTACTATTCCAGCATCATTGAAGAGTTAAAAAAAAAAAAAAAATTTAATAAAGGGATGTAACGTTACAGTGATAGTAAAGACTTTCTTTTTTCTTTTGATTCTATGGGAACTACTGTAAGAGACTTTTATATTGACAAATAAGGGTATAAATATAAATAAATAAATAAATAAATAAAAGATACATACGGTTTTTTCAGTTCTTATGAATGAGTGCGTTAACGTTACTTGGTTACAGGCTAACCTCGGCCATCCTGAACAACGGTTAGCTAACATTAACACAATGTTAGCCAGTTTATTAGCCTCTATATTTAGCTAAAGTTACTACAACTAGCTGGATAGACTAAATTATCTTATCTTACATAGTCAATGAACGCTAACGGTGGTAATTTCAATGCGCTACCTTAGCAAGCAGGCTGGCATAAATTAACTTGGCACTTGCTTATGTTTAGCTAGCTAACTACCTAGCATTGTTAGCTAACGTTGTACACAACTGACAAGTGAGCCTCTTGTAGATGCTTTGACATTAACTCTATAACATTAACGTTAACATAAACTGTACAGGGTGGACAGCAGCTAGTTTAACCACACTATAAAGACCTTATTTTTGAAAACTTACCTGTGGCCGTCTTCTCGTTGAGACTGTGTCTGTATCGTTGGAGCCATGTTTGTGCCAAACTGCTCGCAACTGAAAGCAAAGTTATTTGCTTGCACAAATAATCAACAAAAATACGCCCGATGACAGCCTGAATCCTTGGCCCAGGTAAAACTGTAAACAACTATTAAATGTGACTTTAATCACAATGTGTACGGCATTTTTATTTCTACCCGGGAGGACAGCATAATGACCCGGTGGTGTATCAGAGCCACAGCTCAGAGGAGCAGGATCTTTATTATGGGCGACCCCTGCTGCCCTGGCATGGGAGGTATTATGTGTAATTTTTAATGTGCCACACTCGTGCCACACAAAACCTTGCACGAAAAAGTGTTTACGTGTATTTATAATATTGTTACAAAACATCAGGGACATTATTTGTCTCAGTAACAACATACGAATAAAACAATCTTCTGGTTTTGTTCAAAAACAAACCCTAGCTGAGACAAAGAGGGAGTATTGTCAGACCAATAATCTCACAGGTTTGCAAATAGATTTATATTTTAAAACTAAAATTTCACTTTTATTTTTTTCTGGATATAACATTAACATAATGCTTTGAGAGAGGATTTCTACCATGGGGTATGCTTTCTCCAGTATTTGCCTGTCTTTAGACACACACACACACACACACACACACACACACACATTACATGTTATTCCTCTCTGACAAAAATAAATAAACAAATGAATCTTAACATTAGGTCCCTTTCCAGGGTCCTATCTGTGATCCTCAACAGCAGATGGAGCTATTGCAGCTGCCTCTGAGGTGGCTCAGTAATCACAAGGGTATAATATCTGTCATGTAACTGGACTGTTTCCAAGATTATGAAGATGAAATAACATTGCCAGTTTATTTACTGTAGGTGATGGGTTTTAATTGAAGAACATAAAATTGTTGATTAATATATGAACTCAAATCATCTTTCTGCTGTGTTCATACTCGTGTCTAACCACAAGTACATGGCTCCACCACCTCCAGTATTCAAAAATCTCCTTGTTTAAACTTGTGGCATCAAACATTTAAATTTTCTTTATAAAGCCAAATATCACAAATCACAATTTGCCTCAGACCACAGACCTCAGCTCCCACCAAAAACCCCTTAAATGGGGAAAATAACACGAGACAAAATATCTGAAAATTGTTAATAATATTCATATACCTAACCTATAAAAGATTAACTGCAATCTGGTATTTACAACAAATGTATCACCACACAGGACACACCTCTTCATATGGGATTTCGCATCACTGATATTTGCAAGCATATTTGAAGCTATTAAAATTCAATTTTATGTTGTAAATCTAGTTTATGTTATAATATTTTATGTAAGAGTAAGCTAGTAACTGATCATCCCTAAGTCAGCCACCCACCAGTTTTACCAAGGTCCAGTCTGGCCTCTCTGCATTTCCATGGGAGTAGCATCAGTATTATATTCTGTATGACACAATATGTCATGCAATGCCATACTATAGCAACTGAGTCCACACATGACAAAAAAAGTAAATGAAAACACGAGGCAAGTTATACTAAAATTACTTTATTACAGCTGATTTTCTGTTCAATATCCCTCTGCCAACACAATGGTAAATATAATACAAACAAAATAGTAAATTTGATCTTATTTTTATTCTGTTTTATGAATCTTTTTACACAATTAAAATCCACTTTTAGTACTTTACCATCTCTTACGTAGTATCTTTATAATCTCTCTGACATTCAATAACACGTTCCACCATCTATACATTTTAATACAGGTTATGAGTTGTAGTGGTAATGTGCCAAAGAAGAATACTGACATCTTCAAAGAAATGCAATCTCTTTTCATAATTTGCCTGTCACCGTGACATCATTTCAAGCCTTTTTTTTTTTTTACTTTGGCCACTAGACCACACCCAACTTGTTTTTGTGTTTCATACATTTCATGCCATCAGCCCACTGATAGGTAAAACCATGACGATGAGACAACGCAGTGGTATCTGGGATTGGCAACTCAGGTATGGCACAGTGTTTGACCATAGAAAGGATCGCCTTTTTTTTTTTTTTGTTGCCGATTCTCGTTCTGTATCCCATAAGCTCTCAGTCAGTAGGATAAAATTTGACATCAACGTTAAAGTTTAAAAAAAAAAAAAAAAAAAAAAAAAAAAAAAATAGTAATTCAAATACAAAATAAAATCCAGGTTTGTGGAGAGATCTTGTGACCGACAATGATTGACAACAATTTCCAGACTCCCTCACATACAACATTGACATGAAAGTTGAACAAAAGTTGTGCATACAAACTTAAGGTTGGCATGTATGTGAGGTTCCATTGGCCCAACATTCAAACTCTTGGCCTTGGCTTTTGACTTAAGGTAAGATTCCGATAAATACATTCCCCTTTTCTCTACCAAATATCAATAAATCAGAAAAGAAATGATGAATATAACCTGCTGTGTTACAGTAGCTGGAACGAGTCATTCGGCATTTTAAAAAACTAAGAGTTTTGGGACCAAACCATGTGTAACTTGATATAATGCATACTTTCAAGGATAGGATATATACATGTGGAAAATTAACATCCCACCTATTTAAGAAAAAGACCCCAGCATTTTTGTGTCCTCAAATGTGATAGGAATATATCACAGTATGACATTCAGAGAGAGCCAGCATCTGAAACACGGTGGCTCCGAATCAGAGTGGAACGGGGACAAATGATCAAACGTGCGGCGAGGGAGAGCAAACTCTGCAGTGATAATGCTCAGAGACGACCGTTTGACTAAAGAAGTGGCATTTAAAAGGAAATGACGGCAAATACGTGTGTACGAAGCATTCTGTCTGTGTGCACAAAACCGAGAATATCCTCCATTGAGCTACGTCCAGATAATGAAAGGTTGGCTAATATCAGTGTGGTCTGTCAGTTAAATAAAGTTAGTTTTAGAAATTATTTCCTTAAAATGTGAGTTTAGTTTTTAAGTGTTTTTCTTTAATAAAATATACACATATGAACATTTAACTCCAGCTTTGTGATTCAAAAGGACCGAGCATCCTTAATATCTCTGGATCATTATCCTTAATGGCCTTTTCAACAAAATGTTTCAAACTCTGTGTGGAAATGTAACTTGAGAAGAGAGGCTGTTAAAAGGTTTAAGGGCACTGACTTCTCCAGTGATATTTCAACCACAAACCAGAGAGAAGGGAGCGAGCACAGACAGATATTATTAGAGGAACTGCTAGAGCTATTAAAGGAATACCTAAGTGCTTTTTGCCACATTTATTTTGGATTTGGCTGCTTTCACAGAGTGTGCATTGACTCGATGTATATGATACAATGTTATCATGCGAGCATGTGCTTGATTCAGTCACCCTTTCTTCGGGGTTCTGACGAGATGGTGTAACATTTATAACTTAGCACCTTTTTAATTTTTTAGTGTCACTAAACTGGGCCCCAACATTTCTTAACAGTGTTGTAGTTTCTTAGTGCCGAGCCTGCTGTCATGGTCATGACAATAACCTAAAGCTTTCTGCCTGCACATAATGGACTCTCTTCAGTTGTTTTACAGAAACTGAAAACATGTCTAAAAAGCCTGCAGCATCCTCACGCCCTGTAGTCAATCAAAACTCTGCATAAACACACAGAGGAGATAATAACAACAACAGCTACAGTTTCAAAACACTGTAAAAGATACAGAAGGAAGGGGGGGGATGCTTTCACTCACACTGCACGTCTCTGTCTTGTCTGTACTTGGGAAATTGCTCCTAAAATCACAGCACGAGTTAGCTCCTCAACTTAACTACATACGTACCGACGAAACACTCATCCACCAGGTGCTTTGCGAAAAAGAAGTCAAATATTAATTTTACACATATTCCGCTGTATAAAGTGCTTTGAAAAAGGCAGCAGTTTAAAAAGGCACTAATAAAAATCAACAGGTAAATACTAGGATTGTTTCTGAAGGCAAATGAGTCTCCTTTCCCCCTCGCAGCTCCTCCTGTAAATGTATACAATGTCATACTCTGTAACACGGGGGTTTCTAACCCCACCCCTAGAGTACCACCTCTCCAGATCTTATAGACCTAAAAATATAGTTACAGATAAACACAAGTCTATTCCTCACCATTTATAAGACTTAAACCCACTTTACTGCATACACAGTGAATATACTGATCTGAGAGAAGTGTGTGGAACCTCTGAAGCTAAAATCAAACTTAACATGCGCTGGCACTGATTATAAGCTGATGATGAGATTTAAAATATTAAACTATAAACATCTGAGACCAGTTTTCATAATCAAAGATTAAAAGGCACTGTAGTAGTGTTGTAGCATAAGCCTGAACGTTAGTCTATTTGGCTCTGAATTTGTAAAGTTTTGGCTGATGAGCAGGAAATCAGGAGAAGTAAAACAATTAAATAAAAAAGGAGGAGTGAAATTTATCACAATGACCATTACAGCAGGCTGGTATCACATCAGCAAAGCCTCTTTAGTTAGGTCCGCTGAGTTTTTAACCACCGTCAGAGTCGACCAGTGTATAACTGAATATGAATTAGGAGAGTGAAAGAAGGGTGTCCCCTCTTACTGTGATTGTTTGATACCACATTTCTAAGGACATAGCTAACACGTGTCAAAGGCTTTTTTAACAGTGTTTCATGTGCAAAATGAGAGCAATGGCTGTGAATAGCACAAAAACATATATCTTAAAAATTCCCCAGGAGAGAGCTGTAAATAAAAACAAATGGGAGTAATATGTGTTGACACTCAAATTGCTTATGTAACATAAATTTAAGGATCTGTATGTGTGCCGATAAACTGCCGTGAGGACGGTCTGCGTCTCTTCCAGCCCTTTTGACCTGAGCAACATTTATGTCATCGCACATCCACATCTGTACACGGGAGAGACGGGGGGTGGGGGTGGGGGGTGGGGGGTCGCAGAGAGGAAACAGAGCAGCAGAGCTCAGCCAATGCTCCGTTCTGCTGTTGAATTCTACATCTCCACGCTCAAATTCGGACTCCAGGGCTGACAGGGGATCTATGTGTAGGAAAGGTGGGACCCGTTAGATATCTGAGAGGTGACACTGGTACTCCTGCTCATGCTCTGCTCACTGCGCCCTCCTGGGGGTGTCCTTCCCATTGCTTGGGGGCTGTTTTGTACACCTCCGCTGCTGCGGGAGACCAGGGATCCTGCTGATGGGTGGCCCCACGGTGATGGAGCCCCTCCTCCCTGCCCCCAGCCTTGCTGCATAGGTGCCCCTCCCGGGCTGGAGTGATAGTGGTGATGGCTGCCGTGGTGGCTTGACCCTGTGCTCGAACCGCCACTGCCCCAGTGTGACCCTTGAGAGCCCCCAGGTGGGTGCTGCTGCTGATGGTGACTCCAACTTGCTGGAGCCCCCGGAAAGCTATTGTTGTGGGCATCTGGGGAGATGTTTGATAGCACCATGTTGCTGAAACCCAGGCGCATGCTCTCTGAGTCAAAAGCCTCGACCTCTCGGGCTTGACGTTCCAGCAGGCTGCGGATTCGCTCTAAGCGTTCATTTTGCAAGGACATCATCTCCTCCTCAATCTACAGCACAAAGTAAAAAAAAAAAAGAAAAAAAAAGAGAATTAGTAATTGACAATCTTTACAAATCTTAGTGCTTTATAGTTGGCAGATCCATTTAAATGCACTGCGCTATACTGGCATCCATCTACAGTGTATATGTAGCAAATAAAAACCATAATGTAAAAGGTTAAAAAAAAAAACATTTTCACACCCACTGTTAATCTGTCAACCCTGTTAAGGGAACACAAATGTGTAAATAATAGAACTAATGAATGCTAAGTTCCATTTAGCTGCCCTAGTTTCAGGGTTTTCACCTATCTTCCCTTAATAAACCTCTCCAGGAATGAGTTAAACGTTGTTCTGTTAATGCTGTTGCACCTGTTAGGGCTAAAAAAATATATCTATATCATTTGCACTGGTGCATACACACTCCGCTGACCGCACATAAATCCTGGCAAAGTTTTGCCCCCCTTTAACCAGAGCAAGTCTAATAAATTAGAGTAACTGACAACCTGTGTGAGTGCACTGGGCTTTTAGGATGGAAGTACTGCCAAATCTCAAATGTTGCCAATAATCATAAAGCCAGACTGATGTAAATCTCCACAAAAGAATGATTTATAGGAGGAGAACCTTCTGTTCCAGCAGGGCCCTTCGGAGTGAAACCCTCTGCTCCAGGTCCTTCCTCTCACGGTCGTGCTGGGCATCTGTCTGCATCTTGATCTTGCTCTGGTAGGCGTTGAGAAGCTCCAGCTCCTGCTGTAGTTGCATTCGTAGGCCTTGGCACTGAGCCTCCTGAGTCTCATCCAGACGGAGCTACAGGAACAGAGAGAAGATCAGGATCCAGCAAGTAAAAAAAAAAGACATAAACAACCATAACTGATTTGGACACATCCTTTAAATGTGGTAAAATGTAAATTGGGTGGCACCTTTATGGTTTTATTTCTCAACTTAAGGATTCTGCATTCCTGGAATTCCCAGACTCACCGCCTGTGTGGAAAGCATCTCATTGATGGAGTGGTCATACTGCTCTGCCAAGATGGCAAGTTTGCGGTGCTGCTCCTGCTTCAGCCGTTTAAGGACAGCCTTGTGCTCTGACTTTGGTGTGGTCTCCAACAGATGGTTCCTCAGTGCTTTGTACTGCCTTGTCTGGATCTTACATGTGTCCTGGAACTGCTTCTTGATCTGTAGCTCTTTGGACTATGTTACAGGGAAAATTATAATTAGAAAATAATGTATTTCACACTCACATCTCGGCTTATTCAAAAAGAAAAACACGTCCACCTGACAAATGGCCGATCATACAAGTGCCAAGAGCATCCATTCATTATCAGTAAAATAAGAAGTATCTGCTGAATATTCAACGGACACGCACGCTCACAGGCCGAATTCTCACCTTGAGGCTCTTGGGCTGCTGGCGAACTTCCATAACGTGTTTGCGTCGAAGTTCCCTCTCCCTCCTCTTGTTGTACTCCTGCTGATTGGTGAGCTCCGTCTGGTGCTGCAGGCGGATGAGCTCAGCCCTCGTCTTTTGGATGGTGTTGAGCTGGCGGAACTCCAGTTCTTGCATGGACTCATGGTGCCGGAGAAGCATGGCATGTTCCAAGTCCTTCTGGGTCTGACGCTTGTTTAGCTCCTAATTACGTGCACATGGAGGGACAAACGACAAAAGAGATGAGACTGTCACGAATCAAAGATAACTCAATTTCAGGTTGTTAATCGATTAATTAAAGGTCAAGTGTGTAGGTTTTAGGTGGAAATATTGGCAGAAATGGCTTATAATATTTGGAACTATGTTTTCATTAGTGTATAATGACCTGAAACTAGGAATTGTGATGTTGTTACCTTAAAAAAAAAACTAAACACTGGCTCCAGATATAGCCATTTGCATTTTTGTGTCGGCCACAGTATTTCTCATACATGCTGGGCCAAATAGGAGAAGTTTCACATCTGCAACTTCATCCCTAAATCCTACACACTGGACCTTTAATATCTGTAACATTTGAGACTCAGCAGTACAAAGTAGGAGACAGAGCACTGACCTCACGCACTAAGTCCTGTTCAATATTGTGGCGAGCAATCAAGATCCTCCGTTTGAACCTGCGGCACTCCAGCTCCAGATACTGCCTCTGTCTGCGCTGTAAGTTGGCCTCTTCCTCTGCTTGGAAGTGTTGGAAGTTCTCCTTCTGCTTGGACAACCACTCCTGCTTTTCTTTCTTGGGTGTTGACTGGTTTTCATTCAACTCCTAAACAGAAGAAAGATTGCAGATCATTAGTAGAACAGACTTTATAGCACTGACAGACAGCTATTTGCTGATAAACGTATGGAGCAGGAATGCCTGGATCCCCCTACCTCTTTGAGTTGTTCCTTCCGAAGTTTGTATTCCCGTTTCTGGGACTCCAGGAAGCTACTGAGCTCCTTCTTCTGCTGACTCTGAATATGATGCTGGAACTTCTTTTCGTCATTGGTAAAGGTTTTTGCCTGATAGAGAGATGCACATCATAATCAGTTTACATAAAATGATAGACAGTGCTTTGTAAATCTTCAGTCAACACTTAATGAGTTGAAAGCGTACATCTTTCTCCATGGACCCCTGGTGCTTCTTGATCAATTTCTCCATCTCCTGGGCAAAGCTGTTCCTCTGGTTCTCCAGCTCCTTGTCCAGGCGAAGTCTGTGCTCATCCATCTCAGCCTTCAGCTTGTTTTCCAGAGCCATCAGCTGCTTCTGGTGCTGTCGCCTCATGCGTTTGTAGCCTAATATTTGCTCTCTTAACTCCGAATCCTGCTCGTGCTCCTTAATCTGGCGAGTGAGCTGGCAAAAACAAGGCAGAGATTCTCTTAATACTGTTGTGGGAGAAAGAACATGTTTTTCACATACTACGTGTACGTGCGCTAACAACACTGTGGGGAAAAAATGGACAACTATTTTTTAAAGTGCATAAATACTCAAAATGACTACTTTCTGACCTTAAAGCAAAAGCATTCAATGATCAAAAAGAACATATGTCAAGAGATTTTTGCCTTTGAACAACACACAGATGTGGGAAATTTCTAGCAGCTATACAGAGAGTCATTTATCCATTTTCTTATTTGATCTGCAAGTATAATGACTGTATTATTACCACTGAGGCTGTGCGTATAGTAGCAAAGTGTTCGCGGTTCCGTTTTGGCCGTGGAGTGTGTGCAGGCGGAGACTGTGGCTCAGTTGGTCGGGTGTTAGGCTCTGTCTCTTTATTATATGTCTCTTCCTCCTGGAGGGAAGGCAAAAAATACACAGAACATGTGAACAGCAGAACAAAATACTGCAGAGATGAAACTTACTTCTCATGTTCATGTTACTATAATTAATTTTAAATAGAGTACAAAATATAACAGGACAAAGCTGCAGGTCAGACTGGAACCTGAACATCTTACTGGTTTGAGGTGTATCACAGAGCTATTGGACATGACTGTGTGGTCTCCCTCCATGTCCACCTCGCTTTTGTCATCGCCTGCATCTGTTAGACTGTTGACGGAGCTGCTCTGGGAACTGGCACTGATTGACATACTGGGTATGGATTGGTTGCTCCCCACGCTATTCACTGTACCCGTCCTACCCACACTGTGTTCTGGCTCCTAAAAGTAACACACACACAGCAGATAGTAACACAGTTATAACACAGCTCTCGTATAACATAGGATGACACAATACTATAAAATACAACACAGCTGAGCTAGAGACGACAGAGAACATGACAGACCTCCTCTTCATCTTGTGCCTCTGTTGTGGGGCCGTTGTGGGCTTCCTGAAACAAGATCTTCTTCATCTTGCGATACTGCAGATTGTCAAGCTCCCGCACTGCATCCTTAGTCCGACTTATCAGGTCTATAAGAACTGACTCCGGTCGCTCACGTTGGACAAATGCATGCTGGGGGATGAACACATGAAAAGAGGTCTTGTATTAAAAGCCCGATTTCTAAAACATAATCTGTCGTAGCCATTTTTTGATTCTTACCTTTAAGAGCTCCTCAGAGTTTGGCCTGTCCTGGGGAATTTTCTGAAGGCAAGAATCTACAAAGTTTCGGAAATAGTCCGTCCTAAAGTTGAGAAATGAAACGTAGAAAAAGGAGGTAATTTTAGTTATTTTATGGACTCAAGAAATAATACACAAAATTAAATATCACAATTGTTTTTAATAAATGCCTCGATATCGATATTGCGACAAAATTTAAGGGTCAATAATCGGTGGTTTCACAAAATATTTATACAGTGAGATTTTTGATATATCATCATCAGCAATATGGATATAATGACTACAGGGAAAAGAATAGAACAACTACAACAATCTGGTAAATTCAGAAAATAACATCACTTTACTGTTACGAAGCCTTTCAAACCATGACAAGACAGTCCTAACAATGTCACAATATCCAAAATCTAAGACAGTATCTTGTCTCATATCATGATATCAAAATAATACCATTACATTGCCCAGCCCCAAACCAGCTCTTGGAAATTTAATGCTTAACTCACCATTCACTGGACTGCAGCGTGGGGCTCTCATTCTGTGCTATATGGTATAAGGCACTCATTGCATTCATGTTGAACAGTGGAGGCTTCCTCTCAGCTGCAGCCCAAGTAGCGGGTCACATCAAGGAGTCAGAAAAAAAAAAAATTAAATTATGAGCGGAAGAAAGAGCAACATTACTCAGTTATTAACAGTGAGCAAAACGAATTCTGGCAATGACATGTTTACAAAAGTGTAAAATGAGATAGATGTGGATGCAAGCCATACAACAACAAATGAAATCTTAGATGTGTATCTTGCCATATGCTACAGTGATTGTACCTAATTCAATGCAGGTTATTCCCAAAGACCAAATGTCCACCTTTCCATCATACTGGCCCTCATCCATGGCTAAAATGACTTCTGGGGCCATCCTAAATAAAAAGCAGTCAGCAAAATAAATATACGTAAATGGCAATTTAACGACAAATCTGCAATAACAGATAACATGCATGTTTTGTTACGTACCAATATGGAGTCCCAACAAAGGAGTTGGCGGGACAGGCGATGGAGGCGGAACCAAAATCTGCTAGTTTTACCTGCCCTGGCTCTGTCAGCAAGACGTTTCCTGCCTTGATATCTCTGTCAAAACACATAAGAGCAAATGATTACAGCTCCGCGCAGAAGACAAAACGCCAGAGGGCATCAGCCCAGTATGCTCCCAAACACTTGAAACACTCACCGGTGAATCATGTTGTGGGAGTGAAGGTAAGCCAACCCCTGAAGAGCACCATGGGTAATTGCAGCTATTTCCACTTCTTGCAGAGGTTTCTTGTGAACTGGAAGGGATACATTCACCAACAGCAATGTGAATCAAGAGAGAAGTGATGAGGATAAACTTGAAAGGGGGGAGACTATCTTCTCTGCTTGTAGCCATGCAGCCTTGTGCAATGATCAGGAGTGCAAAGGTTTTCAACTCACCTTCTAACAAATCTGAAGCAGAGCCCAGACAGTACTCCATTACCAGCTGTAATGAAACAGAGTATGTTGTCCGGCTTTGTTTGTCTTTATCAATCAGTGATTAATACATTTTAGGTATCATGCTCAATCTTACCCAAGCAGTGTGCTCTCGCAGGTAACATCCTTTGTACTCTATGCTGTTTGGATGTTGTATCCTCTGCAGGAATTTCACCTCCTTGATGATGTCTTGCCATTTCTGTTAAAATCACACAAATTAGACGTCAGTAACAGCTAACAAAACAAAAATTGCAGTAACGACTGCCTGTTAACTTGATATAGGTGAGTGAAAGCTATCATACCTCAGTGGACTGCTTTCCACTGTAAGACATCTTCTTGATGGCCACCACCTCATTTGTCCGCACATCCTGTGCCTGAATGACAAGTACATAACACATTGGTTTGACTGTGTCCTCCTGAGATATTCTGAAATGTTATAAGGATCTAAAGAGCTTTATGGTTAAAAGAACAGTTGCTCAGGCCTGGCCCATAACCTTATATTGTAAAACACTTACAAAATATACAGCACCAAAGCTGCCATGTCCGATCTCACGAAGATCTGAGTAGAGCTTCTCTGGGTCTTCCTTGAAGAAGAGCTCAGCAATTTCGGGGTCCTTCAGGCTCCCCGCCCGACTGCTGGTGGGCATACTGGGGAGATGGGGGGCAATGCCGCTGCCGCCAGGAACTATCTGGGTCTGCGACAGCGACTTGAAAGCCCCCACCGATGGCTCATCTGCAGGACAGTGGTCTCATATGTGTTCAGAACTAAGAGAACAAGGAAAGACAAGAATTAGTAGACTGGAAAAAAAACACAACAGTAGCACAGTAGTACAAGTTGATGTGGATGTTTTGAGGAAATATAAACAATTCTCTACATTACTATTAAGTTCCTTCACACTGGTGATATTATGCTATATTCACACAGCTCTCTCGTTGTACATATGTGTGTAGCAGAGCATATTAACCAGAGCGAGGAAGGCTAGGCAAAACATGAACTGAACCATGATGTCAGGTGCAAATGTGGAGAATGGCCAGTTGGAAATCCTGAGGTAGCAAGAGATAAGTCTCCTGTTTCCATAGTAACAGAAACCATGGTAAGGAAATCAGTGGGCTGTGTCCTGACAAACTCCCCTCACACCTTCACTGATGGGCATGCAGACGGACAGATGTGAGGAGGACACAAAGAACCGTCTCGCAGCTGTCAATTTCTAGCTCGAACAAAGAAACCAAACTAACAACACGCTGCTTCACTGCAAGACAGATGCCTGAACTGAAACAAAGCATTCCAGTGATAGGACTACTTGTTAAACCTGTAAGTACTCGGTAAACACACGTTCTCAAACATACCAAACATTATCCACATAACCTTCCCACAATTGATTAAAGGATCAGTACACCAAAAATCACAAAACACCTACTCCCAATTATTTATAGTTGTTTTTTTAGCCATGTGTTTGGTTCCGGTTTAATTTGTCATAGTTTTGAGATATCCACAGCTGTAACATGACAATACAACCAGATAAATAATTTGTTTGTGGTGCCTGCTCTGTTAAAAAACTGAAAAAGTAGTGTGCCTTCCCAAAAACATAACATCCTGGGTATGTAGGATACCCATCAACCTTACTGGACAGGGTAAGGCTGTAAACACATTTTCGTCTGACAGTGAAAATACTGAAAATATCCACAGTACAGTGTGTGAACTGGCCTTAGGCTACCTCAAAGGCTCTTTTAACGCTTTACTATTAAAGAAACTGACAGAATATAGCCCAGGTCGACAACTCCACTGCCAGACCTAAACTTTTAACGATTTTCAGCCTATTACATTGTTTGTTACACAGCTACACTGCTGTAATACAGATGTAGACTGTAAAAGATCACTGAGGAAAGTTTACTGAGTCCATGCGGCTCAGATGATCAGCTGCAAACAGATGCAGAGCTGACGCTAGAGTCACAAGACTTCTTTCCAAGCCTGGGAGAAACAGCCCCCAGTTCAAGCAGACATCTTTTGTCTCACAACAACACTGAACAACTCACTATTCCACACAGATGCAGCCACGGCCCTGAAATAAAGCCTCATTACCATGTGAGACTGTGCCTCTTTATTGCCATTGTTCTTTACTACATTGTTGCTCATGAATGAGCTTTGTTGTCATATCTCATGATGGCATTTTCAACAGGGGACATGTGAGCACAAAAGTGAGTGATGATAACTGATACCTCCATAAAACATCCTTGCGTTCTAACTAGCGCACACATATGCACAAGAATGCAGCAGGACAGGACAACAAAGCTGGAGGGCTGGAATTCCCAATGTATGCCCTCACTGCACTGCATTTCCTGTTCGCACAGCTATAGGGAGGTAGGAGGAGGCCCTGGTGAGCATTTTGAGTAGTGATTATCTTTCTTGACTTAACAGCAATGACATGCCTATAGGCAAGTATTGCAATTTTAGTCTAGACACAGAGAAAGGAAGTTTATAAAGCTTTCATGCAATGCAGTTCATTTATCTTTACGAAATGCCTTCACTTTTAGAGGCAAGTACGCAGTTTACACTTATCAGTAATGGTGGTCAGTTAAGTCATTTCCTTTTGGCAGCCCAATCCATTGCACAAAAACACAGTCACACAGTGTCAACCACCAGTGTTTCTTTTATCTGTACCACCCATGTCAAGGGAACAAAAACCAAAGACGTATGATTGTGTACAGGCCTATATTACAGTACATTTATAGAGTAAGACAGCAAATGGGCCTAATAAGAGTTAATCTGTGTGGGAGGTTGACACTTGTACAGTAGCTTTAATGCTCTAAAAAATAAACCACCATCAAATGACCAATGTTTGCCCAACACTGTCGTGTCTGGGGTAAAGGAGCAGCCCAGTCTTGCCTGCTGCGTTATATCCTATGTTACCTGTGGCTAGGTAATGCCTCACTGGAGTTGCAACACAAGTGGAATTAGAGAAAGCACTTAAGAGGGATTTTCTGAAAGTTGTCAATCTCCAACAGCTGTTTCTACTGTCAAACAAGTAAATCAAACCGACTGAGTCCGAAATGTAAAAACCCAACAACACTATCATGTGTGCGCAAACAAATCAGAGGTTTCAGGAGCTCCCAAACTAGCCAACGTTGGCTGTAATGTTAGCTACACACCAAACTTAACGTTAGCTAGGCTAAGTTACGTGTCATATGACTTAACAATACAAGCAACATACGTGACGTATTTACAACAGGACTAGCGGATAAACTACGCGACTGATATAAAATTAAACTAACTTTAAGAGTCACTAACCAGAAATTGCTAAATTAGCAAGCTAACCTGTGTGATGTTTGCTAAGTTAGCTTAGCCAGTTAGCTGAACTCACCGTCTCCTGACAGGCCAGGTTTCAGCACTGTCGAGAGTGTCGTGTAATTCAAAACAGTTTGGGATTATAAAAGTCTTCTTCCTGTTTCATCCCCGGCGCGGTGACTTCCTCCGCTGAATCCTGGTGATTCTTGACGCTGTCAGTCGGTTAAAACACGCAGATTTGTGAATTACTGTAGGTTAAAATCCCCACCCTCGAAGTAACTGGGGTGCCAGAATAGTCGAATCCCACTCCCAGGCAGGTCCAAAGATGGCTGCCGAGCGCTCCACCGCCGCCTCCCTTCGCGAAAATACGGTGGCGAGAATGTGAGGGAAGTTCAAACACTTCCAAAACACGCAGAAACAAGTCGCGACGGTATCCGCGATGTCGTTACAAGAACTGGATATTTTAACCTAGCACACTGGCATGTTAACTAATCATTTAGCTGTGTAGTTAAGCTGTGGCTGTGCCCGACTGTCCGTCTTCCTTCGACATACTGCAAACAGCAGTTCCGCCCTGCCTGTTGGAGTTGCAGTAAACTCTGTCTGACCCAAAAACATCCAGAGGCGGAGACACCATTAAAAAACATCCAATCTATCATACATATTGCAGTAAATACATACTCCACTCCTACAAAACCTTTTATTCATTAATGGCATTGTATTTTTCCACATTTATTTCTGATTTAAATGACTCCACTATGGAGATACAAAATATATTAGGCTATGTTTCAGTAAAACATGCTCATATCTGAAGAGTAGAATTAATTCTAATTGTCAGGTTATACTTTATCATATTGTATAGTATTCATAGTTAGAGACCTTGTGAGTCTGTTGAAGGTTACATAAGAGTAAAGTTCATAGCCAGTCCAATTTTTTCCCCATCTGGCTTTCTTGAGAGCATGGACATGATAAGTAGCATATTTCATGATATTCTGCCAATTGAATTATTTCATATTATCGTCACTGTATTGGCTATTTATTTCCTATGTACAAGTGGACATTTTTGGCTGGATGGTGGCACGAGAGAAAAGGTCAAGGGGTCATGAAAAACATGGCCTAACAGGCTGTTTCATTCTCATTCAATAGCAAATTGTCTTTAAGCAATGTCTGTACATTTTGGTTTATAAATATATTTTTTAATTTTCTTTCTTTTTTTTTTTTTTTACCTTGTATTGGCAAAAAAGAGGGACAGGCAATTTAGCAATTGGGACTAAGCATAGAATATATAGCCTATGCCAAATTTCAAAACACACCAAATTAGTAGGCCTACTGATCAATAATTAGCAGCATCTTAGGCCCAGAAACATATGAAAAAGCATTGACTGAAACTCCATGATAATTTGGGGACTTCATGACTTCATTCCATTTTCTTAAACAGGTTTTCTAAAACACATAATTTTTCAAGCACTGTAATGCAGTGTTGGGGAGTTAAATGATTTAGATGATTTAAATTTTTTTTTTGTTTTGTTTTTTGTTTTTTTTACATTTTTGTGTAGCTAACTACTCAAACTACAAACAACTTTGTGGCAATTACAAAGTTCTACTCAAGTTGGCTCTTAAAGGGCTTTTGGATTTGCGTAGATGTGAGTGGAGGAGGCTGTAATGCTTCCTCTTCAGAGGGTGCCACAACTGTTTTGCACAACTTGGAGCTTCTTCATGAGAAGAGGAGATCCTTGAAGTGACAGTAGCGGGCTAAAATTGCCCAATTTGAGCCCATAATAGCCCTTACTGAACTGAAACAGAGAGCAGATAAGGTTGGCTATATAAGGCATGGAGGACATGTAGGGGGAAAAAATAGCAAAAAGAAAAAAAAAAAAAAAATAAGAAGCAAAGATCCAATAAAAGTACTCTCACAAATACTTTTGTGAGATCTTAGAAGTTCTGCATACATTCCTTGCACCTTCCTATTAATAGTCAGTGTTGGGGAGTAGCCTAACTAGTTACAAATATGACATGAAAAATTAAAAAAAAAAAAAAAGTAATTAAGTTACTGTTACTGATCAAAATGTTGCTTTTATGTAGAATATAACCGTATATACTCTTTATTATACTGACAAACTTTTAGACTAAGTTTGTCAATAATGCAGCAATTAGTAATTACCATTACATATTACATTTTAACAGGGTAACTAGTAATCTGTAATCTATTACATTTCAAAAGTAATCCTCCAATACTGTGTTTAGTGGGGTATTTTATTTTATTTTTATTTATTTTATTGTGACTTGTGTAACAAGTGGGCACTTTGGTATAGGCTCCTTTTGTATAGCATATACATTGTCTTTTGCTGTAGTTTAACTTCTTCCAGTGTGAGCATGAGCTTGCAAAGCCATGCTTTCAAATTAGCTTCCTCAACACTGCTGTCATGTATGTTGTATGCTCTAACTGTGCTTGTGAAAGTATATGCTATTTTAAGCTTTTGTGATTGAACCAATATTGGAAAAAAAGGAGCAAATATTCACTGGCAGTTAAGATACCAGTTTATTCACACTATCTCAGCATATGGCCCATAACAACACGATTTGAAACACACACACACATTCAGAGGATGATACTTTCATGGTCCACACCAAGGAGTTAACCTCTACAAATGCATGTATTCTACTTTTAGCTACTAAGCAGCTTCTGTGGGGATCCTCAGCAGCAGGCTTGTTGTTGAAAGGTCAGAGTGCGTGTCAAGGACGTCTACTGTGCTTTTCCTGAAGATTTAAACCAGATTCGTCACCAACATCCCAAACTCCATAAGCATAGCTGATCATCTTAAGACAGGGATATATTAAAATTATTACTGAATTGTTTTTAATTTCTATAAAGTTTATGATAATTGAAAACATAAATCCTGGCTTCCTCAAAACTGGATTTCCGAGTGTGACTGTGTGCACAGATGGTACTTACATCATACTTATGGAGTCCTTCATCAGCAAACTAGGAGTATGCATTTTTTCCTCTTCAGGCAGTGCATGATAGTCAGCTTTTGTTTACTAATTTATTCTCTGAATTTGGTGTGCATGATGTAACAGTGTAAAGAAGAAACCCCTGCAGCCTCTTCCTCTATTTCACCCCCCCCCCCCCCCCCCCCTTTAACTGTCACTATCTGCATGGTAACTCAGCTTGTACAATAACCTGCCTGTTCCAAAGCCAACAAATGGCAAAGTTCTACTAAAGTTGGCTCTTAAAGGGCTTTCGGATTTGCTTAGATGTGAGTGGAGGAGGGTGAAATACTTTGACATGCTTCCTCACATGTGTGTTGCACAACTTGGAGCTTCTATATGAGAAGAGTAGATCCTCGAGGTGACGGTAGGCTTAAGTGCCCATTTTGAGCTCATAATAGCCCTGATCAACTGAAACAGAAAGCAAATAGGGTTGGCCATATAAGGCATATACTGCAAACCACTGAGTTGACACTTTATCCTACAAATCTGTACACTGTAACATGCAGCCAATCTAATTTTAATGTTAAATAAAGTTATCTCATAACAATAATTATGATGTTGATGGTGACGTTTAAATAAACTGCATGTAAAAGAAGATTTTTTTGTGTGTCATAGGACACATTACTAATCTACCAGCAATGTAATTACATCGTCTTCTTCTTTTTTTTTGTTCTTCTCTTTTCACCTGTTCTTATTTCCAAAGCCTTCCTCAAGGCCACAGTGTTTTCTGAATATAAAAACCTCTGCATTTTCACTGAAATCGCTGATGGTTTTTTGTTGTTGTTGTTGAATTATGTTTTTGTGTTCTGCAGTAGCACAGGGTACAGAGGATACACAGAGCCATGCTGGTAAAGTTACTGAACAAGATAAAGCCAATGATCGATCATTCGTTACACGTTAGATTTGGAGTTGAGGACAGTAGCCATGGCAATGTTCGAGAATGTTGTGATGTTAGAGAAAGCATTTAAGCTCAGTTCCACTGCATGAGTGTTAAACAAAGGGACACACTAACATACAGATGATGCTCTGTCAGGAACCTGTTCTCTGAATGAGCAGATGTACAAGCTGCATGCTCAGTTTTGACTGAGGTCCTTGAGGAGGCTCCTCATTTTTCTTCTCTTGCCTCCATCTCTGTACCTTCTGGATAATTTGAATTGGGTAATTGGAAAAGAAGCTGAATCACTGTAGTGATGAGAAAGAGAAGGTTGAACTTCAGGATGGCTGGATGATGAAAGAGAAATGCAACTTTTCAGAGGTGGATTTGAGCTCACACATCACATACTTTATTATTTGTTATCACATTAATTCATATTTGCATATAGGCTACTGTAGAAAGAAAACTTTATTTTTTTTCCTTTCTGTAGGATACTGTAATCTACAGGCAGTGCATATAAAGAATATGTTAGGGTCTTGTTTTCCTTGGCTTGTGCTTAAATCTTATGCAGTAAACACAGTAATATAACTTCCAGTATTAACCTCCTGAGACCCGGTGTCCTCACATGAGGACATCTCATTTTGGGTTTACCTAACCTTATACAACATTCACCTTAACTTAGACCTGTGGCATAGTTCGTGGACACTTTTTTTGTGCCATCTAGTGGCCCTTGCGGAGTGCTGAGAAGGTTTCCGTAGGTGAACATGCGAAAAGACAATTTGCACCAAACACTAATCCATGTAAAAACAAGATGGCAGCCATCTCTGAAAAGTCAGTCTGCAGCTGAACCCAATACAAAAGTGGACAAACTCTATCATATTCCATGGTTGAAACTTGTTTATTTATGATTACTAATGTTTGTAGTTTGATATGGAATGTAAATGTGTCTAATTTTAGTAACAGTAACAAGATAAGACACTGTCAATTAGGAAGCCTACTCAGTCAATTATTGGTAGATGTGAGTGGAGGAGGGTGAAATACTTTGACATGCTTCCTCTTCATTCCTCTTGTTAATAGTTATGGGGTCCTACTGATCCCAAATAGCTAGGAGAAATTAAAAATGCAGACCCCAAAAAAAGTTCGGGTCTCGGGAGGTTCATTCATGCAAATGAATGTGGAAAATAATGTATCCCACAAATACAATGTTCACATGATCATGGCTAAGCTTTTATTTTGAAGAGAAACCTCTCCGGAAACCCTGAAGACACGCCCCTGTCATGACGCCAGCGCGAGTACGGAAGTAAACTGCCTGCCTTTCCCACATGGTGAAAATGGCTGCGTTAGGGGAAAAACAACAGGGCCACAGACCCGGCGTTTATAAACAGAAAAATAAAGGACACAAACATGGCAAGCACCGGACGAAAGGTGAAATTGAGAGAGAAAACAAAGGTAAGCTGTGTTCGGTCTGAAAGTGTTGATATGACAGCTGCTGTTAGCTCGTGGCTGCGGTCACGGCTCTGCAAACACACGTGTTGAGATTTCTAGGGAATTTGGGGGTAGCATCAATTCAGGAGAAAATATGGTACATGTAAATGAACTCTATACATTTCGTTGTAAGAAACTGCTAGAAATCGCTCGCGTCTCGCTTTGTGTTTGTAACTAACCTGATGGTCTGGACTACATCTTATACAGTTGACCTATGACCATTTAAAGCATGGTGGAGCCAATCAGAGCTCCCAGATATCCCAGGAGTAGAGGAGTTGTCATACAACCTGGGCGACTTTGTTGTCTTTCTTTTTGTTATTCTCAAATGTTTGAGTTTTTAATACATCACAACATTACATGCATTAATTTTATCACCACATAATTAAATTAAAATTGCACTACAGCTTAGACTATAAATACAATGCCATTCAGTAAATGAACTACCATTAAAGTGTACAGGAGCCCATCATACAACAACACACAGATATTAAATTGAGAAGCTAATGCAAAGTTAGGAATAGTCAACTATTTTGGCATGGAGGGGTTTATTATTTACATGTATCTATTCTTTCCACATACGTGTGTACATAATAGTCCTGTCTGTTCTTAACCTTGTTTGTCTACCTTGTTGTCATGGTTCCTAGCTGTTATGTCTATTTCTGTGTGGGTACATGGCAGCAATGCAAAATAGCAGAGTAAACTTCCTTGTATGTGTTAGAGCTGCAGCTATTTAGCTAGTTTAATTGATAAGTTGTCAGCTATTAAATTAATCAACATCTAATTCTGAAATTGATTCATTGCTTTGAGTAATTTTTTGAAGAAAAAAGTAAAAAAAAAAAAAATCTGATTCCAGTTTCTTAATTTGAATGTCCCCTGGTTTCTTTACTCTGCTGTGAGAGTAAACTAAATTTAATTGGATTGTGGACAAAACAAGGCACTTGAGGACATCATCTTGGGCTTTGGGAAACACTGATCCACATTTTTCATCATTTTCTGACATTTTATTAACCAGTCAAACGATTAATTGAGAAAATAATCAACAGATTAATCAACACTGACAAAAAAATTTAGCCGCAGCCCCAGTATGCGTACACTCAAGGTGATTCTGATTGAGTTACACACTGGACATAGAAACATTTTAAACTGTCAGACAAACTGCTGGTTCAACTTCATATCCCACCCACAGAATCTGATCCAGTGTTCATGTGTCTAAATCTCCAGTATTTATAATAGACTTGTTTGTCACCTAAATATGAACTATCCCTTCGCAGGCTCAGTTAAGTTGAGAGAGGTGTTTGTCAAACTTTGTGCTAATTTTTGAGACAGTAAATTGTGGTGTAGTTGTGTTAATGTCAATGTTATAGTTGCAAAGATGAAACAAAGCATGGCAAAATGTTCCATCAGATCAACACTTAAGTAAGAATTTAAGAAAAAAAAAATAACATGATAAGCCTCACAAAGTCAAGGCAGTCCCTGCTGCACGGCTGCTGTGTTGGATTGTGCTGAACTTGACAGGTGTTTTAAATATATTGTTCTCTGGCAGCACAGATATTGTAGACATCAATCATAACCTCAATAGCCTTCAGAAAGCTATGTGAATATCCTGTTCACACAACGACTACATATTAACTGCAGATTTATTGACAGCTAATAGTTATAGCCCATGTTTTACCTAAAGGACGAGTTCAAACCCGACAACAGTGAAAATGTGGAGTTATAATAAACTTTTACTGTTTGTAATAGTGAGTGATTGACACAAGCAGAATGCATGCAAACCATGCAATTTACTGCAGGGTGGTGCATGATGCAGGATAACAAGAGGCAGGAAGTTCTTTTTAAGCAGCAAGGTTGTGTTTTGTTTTTACTGTGAAAAGCTGAGACATCCTTTGGGGCTTTGTTTTTCATAAAGTGCAAATACGATGAGATATGCACACAAAAGCATCCGAATCAGCCTTTGAAAGTTTGCACCTACATATATATTGCATGATCTTGTGTTGACTTGTTCCTCAGGGAGAGTGTCAGTGACAGCCCTCACCAAAAAACAGAGGAAAGAGCAGAAGAGGATGGACAGACGTCACAAAGCCAGCCAGCTACGCAGGAATAAGAAAGACATGGTAACTTTTAAAAAAAAAAAAATCACACATGGATTAGTATTCTTTGTATTTGTGCAGAGTTGAAATGTTTCTTCTCTTCAGGTCCTGACAGAAAAGCGACGTCTCGGCACGAGGGACGGTCCTCCTCATTTGGTTGCCGTGGTGTCCCTCCATGCTGGAGTGGACGCTGGTGCCATTACCAAACTGCTGCGTGGGGAGGATGCTGGGGGTGTTGTACATCAGGAGCGGTGCATCAGTGGCATCAGTGACAGTTTTGGGCTGATTCTGCCTCGTTTTAAACAAAGGTTCACCTTTCTAAGTCATAGTACGGGTAAGCACTGAGTGATATGGAACAGTTGCTGCAAAAAACTCAACTGTAGTGAAGTTAACTTGCAGTTAATTGTTGCATTGTACTATTTTGTCTGTATTTGGGCATTGTGTTGCCCCAATCTGAAGCATCTCTGATGGTTTCTTTGGACAGCTGACATGCACTCCCTGCTGGATGTGGCAAAGATTGCAGATAGCCTTGTGTTTGTGCTGGACTCCACTGAGGGTTGGGACAGCTATGGAGACTACTGTCTGTCCTGCCTCTTTGCCCAGGGCCTCCCCAGCCATGGTGGGTATAAACCTGAACATGCTGCTAGAGCTTTTAGACTCCTCCCTTGACACTGGGACGGACTTGTTGCAAAAAATTGTATGCTTAATTTCAGATTTTTATGGTGTACATTTTCTAAGCGCTTATCTCTCTGTCCCTAACTTCACCCCACGCAGCGCTGGTGTGTCAGGGTGTGTCCGATCTTCCTGTGAAGAAGAGGGTCGAGTCCCGGAGAGCTCTGTCAAAGATCACAGAGATCCGTTTCCCCGACACCCGTCTCTTCCCTCTGGATTCAGAGCAAGATGCCACTCTTCTTCTCAGACACCTGGGCACTCAGAGACAGAGAAAGCTCGGCTTCCGCTCCAGACGTTCCCATCTTTTGGCTCAGCATGTCACTTTTACACCTAACAGCCCTGCTGAGGGGACAGGTGGTGGACCAACTGGTCTGGGCACCCTGTGTGTCTCCGGCTACGTGCGTGGCCGTCCTCTGCAAGTTGACAGACTGGTGCACATCAGTGGACATGGAGACTTTCAGATCAGTCAGATTGATGCTCCATCAGACCCTCTTCCCCTCAACTTAACAACAGCCAGACCAGCGAAGCCTGGCAAGGGTGATGTTGACATGCAGGTAGGTGAAGAGACTTGAAACATCTCAGTAAATAATAATGTCAGCCAGTATTTTTGGCAACATCATGCTTCTGTTTCATAATAGAGTGCACTATTTACTATGCGGCATTAACTACGACAACATTTAAAGCTGTTGTGATATTTATTATAATAAATAACCCAAGCAAGCAAGCAAGGTACTTGAGCAAATTCAAGTGTCAGATTTTCATATTGTTGTTCAATGAATGAAAAGAGAGGCTGACGGGAGGCGGCAGCAAAACATATTCTAGCTTTTTAAAAAAAGGACCACCTGAAAAAGTAGTGTACACTATGTTTAGATTATTTTACTGCTTACCTTTGGCATCAGGCAGCTCTTTTGGATAAGGAACTGAAGCTGTTATCTATGCTTCAAAGACACCAGAATCCATTGACAGAAACTGTAATGTTACCTCACAGCACATGGTTTATTCGCTACCTCAGTTGTTTAGTCAGTTTGTTATTGTGTGACTTTCAGTACCAAACTCATTTAGCGTCTACAGCAGTATGTGTTTGTATGTAGCAACAACATAGTGCAGAAATCTGCATCACGTCACATGGGAATTTTTCTTTTTAGAAGAGCATAGGGAAATATCATTTTGGGGCTACAACAGACGTACTTCAACCAAAGTTTGAATTTTCGGGTTGGGAAACATCAGGGACGCTACTGGAAAGCTGCAGAGTGAAGTGTAACCGGTGGCCTCTAGTGTTGTCTGTGTTATGTTGATATGAAGAGGCCCAGACCACGGATATCTTTGGAGGCGATCTCTATTTAGTCCTGACAACTGACAGCAAGAAACAAATCCTCCGTCAATTACAACCATATAACTTGAGCCGATACACAAATTAAGTGATACAGGAATATGTTAGTATATTATACAATATGTGTAGGCTGAAAAATGAACTAATAAACATAGCTTAACAGCGCTAAAACAAGGAAGTTACTACAAGAGCAGTGTCTCTTACTCTTCCATGGAGTACAACAGCAAAACGGGTGAGGAAAGGCAGGAGACATCCCTTTATGGGCGGGGTACCCCCAAAGGTGAACATATGGGTACAGATGGAGTATAAAACGTTCCACATATTGACTATGGAGGCCAAGCATGTCAAGTAATTACAACTGAACCAAATTTTGTGTAATTATAATACTTAATATAACAAATGTACATTTGACTTAGTTGCATTTATTACTGCTGTATAATTGGCCCTGATCCTGATATAAAAACCTACAAAATAAATAAACAATGGAGCCGCCCTTTACCCTTAACATTTCCCATGTACCTCGGTCATCTGTGTTTCCTGCAGGATGGAGGTGAAGAGGAGGCTCCAGTGCGGGTCCTCATGAAAGCAGACCCATCCCGCAGGGAGAGCCTGCAGGCAGAGGCCGAGGTGGACCCCATGGATGGAGAGCAGACATGGCCAACAGAAAGCGAGCTGCAGGAAGCTGAAGGTGCAGAAACAGAATGTACACATAATAATATTTAGTAAGATGAGGATAAGATATCGTTCAGTGTAGGGGTAGAGGCTTCATTTCTGTCAGAGCATGAGATGCTTTTCTTGATTAAAATCTAAATCTGTTTTAAAATTGTCTGTAAACATTAAACCTGCCACAGTAAGACAGGACTCTAAATGTTCCTGTGACGTTTCTCTCTGTTGTTTAGAGGCCAGGAAGAACAAACGTGTGATGAAAGTCCCCAAAGGAACATCCGACTACCAGGCCTCGTGGATCGTTGACGAATACGAGGAGGAGAACGGAGAGATGGATGAAGAAAGCAGCGATGAGGATGACGATGACGACGACATGTTGGACGAGGCCATGGATGGAGAGGATGAGGACAATAACTCTCAGGTACATGTTTGAAGTGCTTTTGAGCGTTTGAAGGCTTTATATCCAGAGTGGAGAGAGACGAGTGGATATGAAAGGCAGAGATGTGACAAAGGTTCATGGTCACACTTGAACTGTTTATGTGAAGTCCATGCTCGATATCTTAACTTCTAAGTCACGGGGCCTTTCACAGGTACACTCACGACAAAAGGAAGCTTAATGCTTGTCATCGTTTTGTTTTGGGTTTTTTTTTTTGCATACTCTATATCTCAATAGGTAGAATAATTCAAGAGGCAGCATGTTTGCATAGAGGGTCAAGGGACAGACTCCTGAGCTCACATAGGCTTGAACAAAGCAAGATGAAATGTGTGTTTTGTGTTCAATTCAGGGCATCAACTACCTTAAAATTTATCTGTTTATTGCTTTGTCAATATATTTAAAGTCAAAAATAAGGTCAAATTCACAAATGCATCGATTCACAAATGTCAATAATCGATTATGTAAATGTTTGTTTCTAACATGTCAGTGTAGCACGGACAAGCTCAAGTTAACTTGTGCTTATTCATCTTCACAAAAGACAGCAGTTGCAAGCTTGTTTTAATTTAATGTCTAAATAATCACATTTGTGAGGCGAACATGAAGTATATTGTGAATACTTACCAACACCATACCCAGAGAGACGAACACTAAAACGAGAGGAGCAGCGATCAGCCTGTTAACTGGCAGACCATCACACACTGCAGCATTAACCAAATAAAACACCTCTCTGCTCAGTCTGTTTTACCTTAAAAACCCTGCGCCTGGCCTGCCCAGTGTCTTGGCTTTCACCAGCGCTAACGGAGAGAGAGGCTGCTCCTCTGCTGGCATAACGTAAATAACAACACAGCGGCTGCAATGGAGCACTCCACCTCCCCCTCATGTTATTTTCATACACACAGAGTAGACTATAAGGTGCTTTTAAATTAATTCATTCATTCATTCATCAGTGCAGTTAACTTTCTAAAATAAAAAGGATGCGGACCATATGTTATTGAATAGATAGTGAACTGCATGGTGTTTCAGGGATAATATTACCTATGCAGGCCTGTGTATATCCCATATATATGTATATCCCATAATGGACAAGCTTGAGCATCTGCAGATGGATACAATCCAACTCGCACCCCAAGGTACAAAGGTGAGGGTATGGAGGCAGGTTGAAGGGGAAAGGGACCTGGACAATCACTGTATCCAAGTAAAAATAATCTTTATTTATTGTTTATTTAATTATGGATCACCAAAAATACAGTCTGCTTCATTTTATAAGAAAGAGAAACATAAACCATGTGTTGAAAGCAAACATTTTGATGCATTGTGATGCATTGATAATTGTTTTATTATCAAACCGTTGCCTTCTGAATCATAATCGAATCATGAGGTGCCTGGAGATTCCAACCACTAGTTAGCTGTACTATTTTAATAGGAGGAGGTACGGGGAATGAAAGGCGAACTGTTGCAAAAATTAAGATTTCTCACTTAAATAAGTTCTAGTTGGTGGATCAGACATATGCAGAAATAAACACTGACTCTTGCTCACACCATGACTCCATCAGTTTCTCCTCCGTTTCCACAGTGCAAGAGAACTCGCCTGAGTCCCCTCCATGTTTACTGTCTCCCAGTTTGCTGCTTCTCGTTTGGTGCTGGAGAGAGCGCAGCTTTTCTTCTGTATTTGCATGAGCCAAGACTTCTGATAATATTAAAAGTTTGATTTCGTCTAAACGTCAAAATGAGAAAACAACAGACTGAGTTTTATGACCACCTTACACCAAACAATCGAGATCCTACACACAAACTGAGGTAAAACTCTCATGATCTTATTCCGACATTGGAAATTTGTCTGCAACACTGACATCGCTTGAAAAGTCATTTGGTACAAGGCCGGCACTGGTTTGTTCAGCTGTTTCTTGTTGCCATAGCAACAGTGTGGCAGCAGTCAGACAGTCAGTGTTACTGAGGATGATGAGGACAGTAATCTGCGGTGTGTCAGCGCTTCCGGGGCGGGAGCAGTGCATACGTGACCCACGGTCAGTGCACCTTGTAGCGGGGAGGCACTGTTTGTTTTCTCAGTGTCTGTCTCTGGCCTGTAGTGCCAGGCTGCTCACCACAACAATAGTGTTTGGAGCAGGAGTCCCGAGAGAAGCCTCCTGTCTTCCTGTCCTGTGAACAGAACTTCCTGTCTGGACGGAGGGAGAGGTCGACCATTTATTTATTTCCAGCTCTGCTTGAAAAGAGGTCGGGGAAACTCTCCTTATGCAATGGGTTCATTACGATTTGTGATTGTTATTAGCATGTGTTTGATGTCAAGGTGAACGCACAGGAATACGTATTTCGGAGACGGTAACAATAGGGAAAAGGGTACTTCAAATGATAATGATTATTATTATTGCAGCGGGGATGTTGGAAAGGTTGTGAATCAGCCCCATGCTGAGTGCTTCCCCCTCATGTGTCTGGCTCTGCATGTCATCTGCCAGCTAAGGGAGCACTCTTAAGCGTGTCCTCTTTGATGAATCATTTCCTCATACAAATATATTGCCCAAGGAGTTCAATTTCTAGATAGTGTAAGAGTGAATGTCTGGAAACACTGTAGACAGTCATTTGTAGACGCACTGGGAACAGCACAGCATTTGAATATATGCAAACCAGGAGTTCCCATAGTTTGAATTCTGGCAGCTCCTTATCACATTCACACATACAGACTGTTGTTATTGTGGCTGGCGTGGTCTTGTTTATGTTTGGCTCCGATACAGTTTCTATACTTAGAATCTCTTTGACTGCACTTGTGTTCCCAACATGTGCGTCTGGTCATTGTTTGTAAAAAATGAGGCTGCAGTTTGGAAAAAGGGGAGGCAGAAAGCTGCACTGATGAATTAGAAAAAGGTGTGTATGTATGAAAGTAGCTTTGTGAAACAACATGATACTTAAACAGAACAGCAAGACAAACCTGTTTGTCATTTGATATTGTATGCTCAAAAAGACTGAACACTGCAGTCTGTGAGGTCACAGCTCATAGTTTGAACATGGCAAGCCACCAGCTGTGTTGGTAAAGTAAAAGGTCAGTTCAACTGGTTTACAAAAATGAAATCTCTCTGGTGATTCAAATACTTTTATATTTTCCAGGTTTTGAGATACATATAACAACTCTGAGATGGCTGCCTCCTCTTTGATGCGAGAGGTTGTGACCATGCTCTCTGATCTAAAACACCCTTTTCTGGCAATTTTAATTGATAGCATGTAGTCAGGGGGCTGACTCAAAGGGTGTTGTTTTAACCCCTTGTAACCTGGAGCGACATCACTTTTCTTGTGCTGCTTATAGAGGCCTTTTGCAAGTATTGTAAATAACTTTTTAAAACCCTGAGCACACTGTTGGGATTTCTTTCAGAAACATGGAACATGGTAAGAAATGTCCCACAAATTACCAAAAAAAGACATTTAGAAAATTATAAAAAAATAAATAAGGAATTGTGTTTATAATTATTGTTATTATTACATTTAAATTTGTGTGACGGAATTATTATATTTTTAAGCACTCTTTCCTTGTTTTGTTTTTAACTTTATTTTTTTGTTTCTTGCTTGTATTTTGGGTCGTTTCCTCTTAAATTGCTCATTGCTTTCTTCCCATGTTTTTAAAAGACATCAAGCCAATTAGTTCAGGTTTCAAAGGGTTAAATCAGGAACTACAATGTATCTCACAATGTCACTAATTGAATAATTTTGACCTAGCAACTTTTTAACTCTGGTAATGGTCACATCTGTTGTTCTAACACTGACACCAGTATTGGAATTGCCTCCAGTACTGCCATAAATGCTGTATTGGGTATTGGTGAGTCTGTGAGTCAAGACACCGATCCGTTGCTATGTCATTTAATAATAACTTTTTAAGTATTTTACACCCAAATAAAACAGCACTTTCCCCAGAAATCAAATATTTGTTTTTTGCTGTTCTAACAGAAACTTACAGAGAAAAATTGTCAGTAATTTGGCAGTATCTTACACTGGAAAGTCCCAGCTGTAAAAGGCAACATGTACAGTATGCAAGACTTTAGTTTCCAGTGTTGGCACTGGTGTTGCTTGCTACTAAATTGTGGCTGTTTTTTTTCAAGACTGACAGTCATTAAACAAAGGGTTTAACTTGAGCCATGCCATACAACAATGATAGCAATCATTTCCCATCCATTCAGGGTTAGTTCCGTTATTTTTTCTTTAGTTTTTGACGCAATGGTATCTGGTTCTCTGTATTGGCCAATACGTAAGATCAGGTATCGGAATTGTTATCGGGAAGGAAAAAATGGTATTGGAACAACTCTAGTAACATGTGGGGGGACAGGGAAGATATCGCAGGTAATTAGAGTAATTGTACTGTATGCTGTCTGCTCAGGAGCCGGGTTCAGACTGTGCCTCAGAAGAAGAGGAGGAAGAGGAGGAGGAAGAAGAGGTGTGCTCCACAGAACGAACTGGAGCAGATCAACGCTACGATGAGCACATTGATGAGGCTGCAGAAGAAGAAGGCCTTAAACGCTACCGTGAGGCTCGGGCCAATGAGATGTTTCCTGATGAAGTGGACACACCCCTCGACACGGCAGCTAGAATCAGGTCAGTTCCGGGTCTGTCGTGTTGAGTGAATATGCAGGTGTTGTGAATTTGAGACAAAATTTCCTTATACAGTCTGATCATTGCCACATTCTGTTGCTGTCCTGTGTGTTCAGGTTCCAGCGCTACAGAGGCCTGAAGAGTTTCCGCTCCTCGCCCTGGGACCCCATGGAGAACTTGCCCCTCAACTACTCACGCATTTTCCAGTTCCAGAGCTTTGAACGCACTCGCCGCCGCATACTGGCAGAGGCTGCAGCAGAGGAAGAGGGAGCCATGGTAAAGAAAGAGAGAAAAAAAAGAGCGTCTGTCTTCATTTGTCTGTGGACTTTTGTTAGTTGTTAGATTTGTGGCTTCACTGACTCTGCTGCCCTTCCTGTTTCAGGTGGGCTGGTACGTTACGCTGCACATAATCGATGTGCCTTTCTCCGTGATGGAGAGTGTCCAGTCGGGCAGACCTCTGATTATGGTGTCTCTCATGCCCCATGAACAGAAGGTAAGAGCAGTGTTTTTGACACCCGAAAGCTTTTCTGTCTGAATGTATAACCGTCAGTTTGACACAGAGTCACACTGACAGGGCGCTATTATTGTTATTGACTTCTCTGACCTCATCGTTTTTTCCCTCTGTGCGCAGATGTCAGTGATGCACCTCTTGGTGAGGAGACACCCCAGCAATACAGAGCCCATCAAGTCCAAAGAGGAGCTGGTGTTCCACTGCGGATTTCGGAGGTTCAGAGCATCTCCGATCTTCTCTCAGCACACTTCAGGTAGAGCACTTGTTATTTAATAGTCAAGCATCCTCCTGTTTTAAACTTAATCTCTTCTTAATAAACAACCAGTAACAAAGTCTAACATTTAATTGCAATGATTGCAACTTTGATGGAACATCAAATCCCCAAAAAGCTGATGGACATGATTTGGTACTCTATGAGTTTAGTGATGTCCTTATCTAAAGCAGCGTACAGTCACTAAGCAGACAGTAGGTCCAGTGTCTTGCTTGATTTTCTGGTTATAGACCAGCATCCTGATGCAAAGCCAATCAGTCATCGTTCGATAGCGAAACATATTTGCTGCTACTTCTATTCAAAAGTATATTGGCTGAATGATTGTAGACGTAGGTGGTCCAAAAGTGATTTAGCCGCTGGATATACAGTAGTGAATGAATTATTGAGTGCTGGACTCTGCTCTGCTCTTCTCTAGCTGACAAGCATAAGATGGAGCGCTTCCTGAGGCCAGATGCCCCCACCGTGGTGTCGGTGTACGCTCCCATTACCTTCCCCCCTGCGGGAGTCCTGCTCTTCAAACAAAGGAATGACGGTGAGAGGAAAAGTTGTGTGTATACTTGAAAATAAGTAGATTTCATTTGTGGTCTGGCTGCCTTGATTTTAAACTTTTGACCATCTATTTGTGTTTGTCCGTTTTATTCGATAATCCACTTAAGCTAATTCTGTGCTGCATTGTGTTCTTGTTATTGTGTCTCTCTAGGAATCCAGGACCTGGTTGCTACAGGCAGTCTGCTCAGCTGTGACCCTCAGCGCATCATGCTGAAGAGGATTGTACTGAGCGGACACCCATTCAAAATTAACCGGCGCTCTGCGGTTGTCCGTTATATGTTCTTCAACAGGGGTAAGAGGATGTCGACATATTTTTATTACTGTCACTACAGAAAAATGTTTGACGTCTCTGTGATTTTAAGCCTCTTCTTTGGTTTCGTTCTGCGACAGATGACATCATGTGGTTCAAGCCAGTGGAGCTGCGAACAAAGTGGGGTCGGAGAGGCCACATCAAGGAGGCTTTAGGTGAGAAAATTAAAAAACAAATCTCAGTGTCAACAGCCTCTTTAAGCAGTATCTGTTATCTGTAAAATTCTGACTGCTGTGTTTCATTTTTTCAGGAACACACGGTCACATGAAGTGTGTATTTGATAATCAGCTGCGCTCACAAGACACTGTCCTGATGAATTTGTACAAGAGAGTGTATCCTCGCTGGACATATGACCCCTATGTGCCAACGTCTTTACCCTGGGTCAAGAGAGAGATCACCATGGAGATGCATGACTCAGACATGGAGTAGTGGAGGAACAACACAATAAGGATGCAGGACATAATAACAGAAATATTCTACTTCAGTGTGATCACATCACATTTCAAAAAATGTATTAAATATAATTATTTTGATTCAAAGCATCTCCCTTGTAATTGTTGTTTATTGTTAACCATCTTGTTCCATTTTGCTATCAAGCCTTGAACCAGCTGCTGCGTCTCGTTTTGGCCACTAGATGGCAGCGATGAATAAGTATTCACGAGGCTTCTTCACTACTTTGAGAAGCAACTTAGTTCAAAATGGGTCAAAAATGAGTAACTGCCACTGAACAAATAGCTGTGTGTGTGTGTGTGTTGAGTACTTTATTATGATTAAATGAGGGCCGTTACCACAGCAACTGGCAGGTCACTAATAGTTTTTACATTAGTCATGTATCCAGCCCATTACACTGGCAACTCTTTGAAGTCATGCAGATGTGGCTGTACGCCTGCAGCCACACTGCAATGCACTAAGTGGGACAAAATCATTATATAGATAATGTTTGTGACATCTGAGGAACTGTAACTGTGGAAAAAACGAACTCCCAAGTTGCAGTTTTAAGCAAAAATCCATGTCAGTAATATCTATGAATGACTTGTGGCCTTAGAGATTTTGACAAATAGCAGCTGTCAGGTTCATTTATTTAAACAATGTTTTATCTCAAACATGCCTCAGTGGACTTTACAAAAAACAGGCTACCAAGATATAATCAATCACCAGTCTTGGAATGAATTTAATGCCGTGTAAAACAACATCAAGCACTAAATACAAGACTTTTAATGAACTTTTTCAACTACATGGCAACACAAACATTACATCAGTGCGAGTGCGGGACAGCAGCTTTAAAAACTACTTGTGTGATTCATTGATAGAATTTACAAGTGTGCTTAAACTTGTATGAAAATCTAAAAGTATTTATAGGACTTTGCTCACAAACAGCATTACACACCCTGCTCTCTCTCTCTCTCTCTCTCTCTCTCTCTCCATGGTGGTCTGGCCCTGACCTGAAGCCTCCTCTTCTGCCCTCGTCAACACACACATACACAGACTGGGATCGTGACCTGTTGTTTTCAAACTGAAGCTGAAATGCTTTGTGTCCTTCCCTGCCCCGTGCTCTCTTGCTTAGGAAAACACCGATTTATGAATTGCAGCATTTATCATAAAACTAAGCTCTTGCATGCTTGCAGCAACATGATTCATCCTTGGGCTGTGTTGGGACTGCACCGCAGAGGCATGCCAATATGTCTGGGAAACCAGAAGGTGAAGACTTTGGGATGGAGAGGAGAACATGATCCCAGAAAACGAAGGGGAACAAAAGTTCACTGTGTGCAAAAAGCTGCAGAAAAAAGATAATACAATCGAGAAAGACTAATGGCTCTATTGCCCATGGGGGGCATGCTCGAAGCTCTGGACAGTTTTGTGGTAACACTCAATTTATTTCTTACTTTACTTGCTTTTTTTTGTATGAAGGCAAGGGCACAGTAACAGTGATGTGTTGAACACATCTTGTTAAGGCTAAGGGGAGGGGTGCTCTGCTGGCCAACAGTTCATGGCGAGGGGAGGGGGAATTCAATACCCCCTTGATGGAGAATGCTCTTAAAGTAACACATGTACAAAAATGGTCCTGGGTTAGATGCACACACTACATTTTTCCCTGACACTATCAATTTGAAACAGATAAACATTTAGCTGTTTGGGGACCAACTGCGACGTGGTAAGGCTGAATCCAGCCCATAAGTGAAGTGTGTGTTTGGCACAGGCCACCGTCAGAAGACATGAACGCTGGTGACTTAGTGCTGTTTGGATCAGGAATGTCTTGTGGTTCCCAGTTCACTGCCACCACACTTAGTTGGCTCCCACTGAAGATATAATGGGTGAGAGATTTTTCCGTTGGATGTGGATAAAGAAACGGAAGGAGAGAGATGGGGCAGTGAGGGAGTGAGAGATAAGGGAAGAGCCAGTTGATGTTCAGCATGAATAAAACCAGAAGTGGTGGGAGGAAGCAGTCAAAGGAATGCAAAAAAAAGGGGGATGCATAGAATTTGGAAATTAAAATAAAAAGTTAGTGGGTGAGAGAGAAAGAGAGAGAGTGAAATGGAGGAGTGTGAGAGTCGAAGGCGGTGTGGGCGAGGGAGTAGGAGAGCGAGAGTGGCTGGCGTTTATGGATTGCAGATGTGGCGCTATGGGGTTTTGGCAGGGGCCATGCGCGCCTGAATCCTGCACCGGCTGGGTGGCACCGGGGTGAGAGGGAGGTCACTGCACCGCAGCACACAGCCCATAAAACACTGAGAGTAGTGGGGGAGAGGAGACAGAGAATAGGCCTCAAATACACACTGGGCCCAGGACTGCAGGGCAGTGGGGGTGAGCAGATCACACTTTGGGTTCGAGCACGCACAGGCATACCAAAACACCCTGCATATGTTGAGTCAGGCTACCAATAAAGCCATAGGTTAATGCATAAGAGTCAGAGTGAAGTGGAGAGCTGATAAGCTTATCTCAAATTTAAAAAGGATGAGCCCTCCCCTGAGCATGAAAAATCACACCATCCTTTCTGTTTAAAGGAAATTTTCCACCTCTGCACGCATTAATGCTGAATTTATTACAAGTGCTTTTGACAAGATTACAAAAGAGAAGCGAGCCAGCCACGTGGAGAGCAAAAGTTTTCATCTAGTGTCTGCTCTCGTAGGTTCATCCACCCACTTACCCTACAAATTCTGCCATTTCTCTTTCCATCCTCATCAATCCACATCTTCATTGAGAAGTAACAGTAGACTGGCGAATAAAGTTAGCAGAAATGCTCTTGGCAAACTGACAGATTTCCTCCTTCTTCACCTCTCTTTCTGTCCCATTTGATGCCCAGCAAAGCAGCAATATGCAGTCCACTGTTCTGTGTTTGATTGTTGACAGAGTTGAAAGTGTTCCCGTTTACATCTACACAAGGAGGTGACCCTTATCCACAGAGTTCACCATGCTACATGTTTCTCCAGTAGCCCAGAACAGATAAACCCAACACTGGCTCTAGATAGGGTCATTTAAATTTTCATGTCAGCCACCTTAGTAAGAAGCACTTCTGCAATGAGCCAGAGTCTGAAAACCACTGATTTTTTAACATAAAACTGCTTTATTCAGTGTTTTATTTATCTTGAGTTATCAAAGGATAAAGATGAGCACACATTAGCAGGTGCTGGGGTAGCAGCCCATCTCCGAAGTGCCAAACAGTGTCACAGACACACTGATTTGTAACTGCTTTATTCAATGTTTTTCCCGGTTTTAATCACCAGTTTTGTTTGTTTTGGAGAGGAAGTGACCTCTGCAGGTAATTCAGCTCCCAGTAAAAACCTCCTGAACAATGAACTCTGAAGAAATTCTAACTGCGAGAAGTTTCAGTTGGTTGCAATTTGCAATCTCCACCACTAGATGCCACTAAAATCCCCACAAAAAATCTACAATTGTAAAAGTCTCTCCCACAGGTGACGAGAGTGAAAAAATTGCAGCAGTTTCTACTCTCCTAACCTGTCGGAAGCAACACTGACATGAGGCTTTTCTCATTTCACAGTTTCTGCATCCTCAATTCCTTTCCTTGCCTTCTCTCCTCCAAACTTAGTGCCTCCTCAGAAGAGGTGGCAAACAAGAGATACAAGGAGAGAGGAGTCAAGGCAACATTTGATAAAATGAGACATCCACACTTCTGAGTCATAATTTTAAAGCAGTGCCAATCAAGTATGATGCGTGGCACAGCTGCATCAACAGCTGTGTGTCAAGCCTCTTTTATTTTGACACAAGGGCCAAAAAGGCCTCTGCGAAGGGTGCACCTGTACATTCTCGCTCATAGCTCCTCCTGCAAGCCTCTTTTCTAAAAATACATTTTAGAAATGGAGACATCCTTCAAGATGGTGCACTGAGATCGATTTATGGATTTCAGGCTGGAGGACAGAGTAGTCAGGAGTCAAGGGGGCACAAAATAGATTGATGACAGAAGACTTTATCCACATGTGCACATCTAAACCTCTGCTGTGATGAGTTTCCTGTCCCATAGGTGGCACCTATCAGCATGTACTCATAGAGGTAGTACTTGTCTGACAACAACTAAACAGCTCCCCTTGTGGAGAATCTGTAATCTGTAGGAGTGAGTTTGTTAGTGGGTCACGAGTCAGTTCCATGTGATACTCTGCATAAAAAGTCAGATACAATTCTCTTATTGTATTTAGGTGACTAAACATTAACTGATAAAAAATAGAAATACTTCAGTAAACTGGTATTATCTCAAAAAATACAGTTAAAATCCTACACACTGCTCCTTTAAGTATGGAACTAAGAAAGTACTGATTTTGTTGCAACATAAAACCAAATGACAGCACCAGTATCAAATCATAATAAAACCAACTTAAACAGGCTCAAGCACTTTTGGAAATACCAGGCTTTGTACCATTTTTCCTGTAAAAACCTTTGAGGAACATCCCATACACTCTCCTGTTTATGTAGGTGCTGCCTGACAATACTTTTGTATTAGGTCAGCTCTGTTTTTCTCTTTCTTTTGTGATATCCTTCCTTCCCTCTCTTGTTCCCCTTTTTCTCCCCCTTAGCCTGGTCCTGACTCCCTGGTTCCTGGGGCCTGGCCAAGGCGTGTGTCCCTGGAGGAGCCAGAGAGGAGATGGAGAGAGGGGGCAGCAAGGGGGTGAAGAGACCGACTCCAAAACCACAGCTGCAGCAGCCTCTCCTTCCTCACTCCTCCTCTAATGCCTTCCCTCCTTGCCTGGCACCCTCCCCAGCTCTGCCATTAATCAGAGCGGATGGGTATTTTGCTGCATGTGTTTTCGTGTGTGACAGAGAGAGATGCTGACTGTGTGAGCGGCTAACTGAGTGTTTATGCGCATCTCCGTGTGTGCTGATAGAGAGCTGGATGGGTCGGCAGTGATGGTATGGAGACCAGGATCTCACACAAAGCTGCAGAGTTCACCCAGAGAACAAAAGCAGGAGGGAGGGAGGTTGACAGACATAAAGCCTGGTGAGCAGATTGGGACTGCCAGTGACTAAGAGGAAGAGGTAGACAGATGATCTGCAGAAGTTTTTCAGCATCTCAGGATGAGACCAAGACATCTAAAGATGGCCAAAACCTTATTTTTAACTTACTGAAATTCTGACATTTCTGGAGGAAAATGCTGCAACAGCACCTGCACACAAATGTAAATACAGGGAAAGTTCATGACCTGACGTGTTAACAAATTACATCAAGGTTTCCTTCAAGGTGTACGCTGCCTCTCTACTCACCCCCCTTTAGCCCCTGATTATCCAGGTGGGAGTGAAATCTAAAAAAAAAGTAGATAAAAATTTCCAACCTGCTCTGCTCTCACCCCCCAACGGGCCTCCCAGAGTGCTTTTCTGCTGACATCACTGCACAGAGACCTGGCAAGCCAATCTCTCCCCTGCTCTACCATTCCCCTCTCCCTGCTTCCTGCCCTGATGATGTCACACACCATATGGTTTTCAGCAGTATCAAGCCGGAAAAGAGATTTAGTCAGTGGAGAGGAGAAGGAGAGAAAAGGAGGAGGGCTGGAACGGGGCGCAGGTCGGACACAGAAAACAAAAGGTTCGCTCTTCCCCTCGTGTGTGCTGTGAGGGGAAGGTGGAGAGGGAGAGGAGGGGGGGGAGGGAGGTGAGGGGGCGAGATGGGGAATGGCTGCACTGTGTGAGGCTAATGAGGAGAGACCAGGGAGCAGAGACCATGCATCGGACAGCCATGTGCTGCACAGACGCCCGTTGGACTGGCCTACGCAGTGATACACACATTGAAACAGAGTCATACCCACACTGTAGGCAGGACGTAGCTAACAAGGCCATGCTGGTAAATAAGGCTGATGTGTGCGCTGCTTGACCCTCTGTGATTGAATTTCAATAAAATGTTTCATAAGGTAAAGAGTTATTTTGTTGTTTCATGTTAGTGATGTTTCATGTTCATATTAGTACAGGTATTTAAGCTGTGATAAGCCGCCAAAAAACTTATAATCAACATTTTTATATCAGCACTGTACCATAATAACTACTTGTAAGTGAAAGGGCTTGCTGGTAGTAATAAACTGACAGAGAATTATAACCCAACTCTGCAGTTCCTCAGTTTTACGAAGCATTTTAGTACCTTTCAGCTCATTTTTTTTTGCTTTTCTGGCTGCAACTTTACTGTTTTGATTCAGTCTTACTGCTCTCACCAGCATCACTTTTGGACACAACAAGAAGAAATAAAAACAACACCACCTACTCAGCACCTACTCACCTACTTAACAGTAGAGAGACAAAGTTGACGACTAGCTTCTGGACATAGTGGAGCATTGAGCTGCTAAAGAGACAGATATTTGCCTCAGGAGGTGATGGTGGAGACCAAACCATAGCTAAAAGAAGAGTGAATATTGGACTCACAATCAACAGGGGGTCAGAAACACAACTTGCAATCTAAATCAACTAAAAAACATGATGATATGTGTGTAAGATAATATGTCTATTAGTCAAGTTCATTCTTGACCTTGGAAACAACTGTTGATTCAACGAGGTTCATTTAGTAGCTGTTGTAGGCTTTAGGTTGTATCACACAGTCTTCCTTCATTCTTAATTTCCTTGTTTTCCCTAAAGTGCTCAGAAAAATAGACCACTGGGTAAACTCCATCAGCTGAAGAAGGTTCTGTGATACAATCAAAGGCTCCAAAACAGCCACTAATTGGACCATGACAGATTGTTTGTCAGCTTCTTACACTCTTTATTTATATGTATTGTAGCCCAAAGAGTGAGTCCTTATGCCTCTGTTCTGACAGGTCAAACTATTTATGTCACTTCTGTCTTAGATATGACACTATTTGCAGAGGCGAGGACTTAAGCCACAAGGCTTGGACTCAAGTCAGATATGAGTCACAAATCTGATGACTCTAAGGCCCGAACATACTCGGGCGGAACGTATGCGGAGCGGACTCCGCAGAGGTCCGCCTAGACCAAAAGTGGACGTCCGCAAGCCCGGCGCGCGCAAAGCTCAGATTTTTACGACTGCGCGGACTCCGCTCCGAGTACCAGTGACTGCTCGGCATTTATTTTCACATCGACGCGCAAGAATTGTGGGTAATGTAGTGTGTTTCACGGACATTTTTACAGGAAACTACAACGTGGAAGTGCGCTCGACTATGGAAGCCCGAATGACTACGGACATTCCTCGCGGAGTCCGCTCTGCTTGTAGAACGCGCGAGTATGTTCGGGCCTTTAGACTTGACGTGGCAAAATCAAAAAAAGACTTGCAACTTGACTTAAGGCCCGAACATACTCGGGCGTACTATAAGCGGAAAATCCAAGGAGTCCGCTTCAGCGTACGTTCCGCCGGAGTATGTTCGGGCCTTTAGACTTTAACACCAATGACTCATGTCTGCACTTGACTTTAAAATACTTGATAGCTTCCCCCCAAGCCCAAAGATTACATGGTATATTTAAAAAGTGTACAATAAATCAATTTATTTTCCTTCATTTTCTGAATCAACTAACGTTAATGTGAATCTTTTTATTTTCTCTAGACAAAGAAAATGCAACAACATACAATAGGACTTTAAAGGAAGAATAACTTTAGAAAGAATGTCTTACAAATCTGTGAAGAAACAGTGATAGACATTTTTTATGAGATGATTTAAATACAACAAAGATGGGACAAAATATATATAAATCATTCAGTTGCAAAGGGCCACTGGTTAGTGCTATATGCTATGAAAATGCAATGTCGGCACTATTTTTTTTAACCAGTATGTTCATTTGCACTTCTTATAACAAGATTGCTTTAACTAATAATGCAAATACATTTAATATATTATTATTCTGTTGTTAAAATTGTATTACATTTGGTGAAGGGGGCTTTATGACTTGCTTATGACTCATAACTTTAGCACTTGGGACTTGGGACAAAGACCTAAGACTTACTTGCAAGACAGTGACTTGATGTGACCTCTACTATTTTGCATTCAATATCATCAAAATTAAACATGTTGCACAACTTCAGACTACAATGCTGTACTCCTCAGTTGTTTTCAGCTATCTTACATTCATATCAGCAGACTCTACCCGTAGTTCCAAATGTTGCTTTAAAGGAATAGTTCAATATTTTAAAAAAATATGCTTACACATTTTTTTGCTGAGCTAGATAGAAGATTGATACCACTCAGAGAGGTAGTGATGTTCTCATCTAACTGTTGGCCTGCATACACTGGAACTGTAAACAACCTCATATACCACCCTGATGAGAGTAAGATATATACCCAAACTATTTGGGGAATAAAACATGGTATGAGATGAGCATTCTCAAAACCATAAACTATTTTGCATTCATACATGTTTTTCTCTATAAAAAAGAAAAGAAAATTCTGATCTGGCTCTAATCATGGCATGATAATTGTCCGTCACCAGCAGATGGGCGAACTAGAATAGCGAGCGAACGCACACAACAGCTCTGCTCATTCAAATGACATGCCTTGCACGCCTGTGCTCTAAAGCTGTCGCAAAACTGCTCATTACAATGAATTAAGAGAGGTCTGTGTGTAAATGTTGAGCCTACCGTTCAATTTTTGGTGGTGAAGGGAATCCGAAGCTGGAGGGGGGTGTGTCTGGTATGGTGGGGCGGTCACAGAGAGCATCTGGAGATATGTGTGGCGATGTCCACTGGAAGGAAAGAAAGAAAGGAGAGAGATGATTGATGAGAGTGAAAGGAAGAGGAGAGAGCAGGAGGCCTTGTGTGAGCGGTTGAAAAAAGTGTGGAGCATTACACTGATGGTCTGTTTCGAGGTGTTAGGATTACTTTTGAACTGTCCTGTCTATTGTCCAGCCTCACTCTATCTCTGTGCTGGTAGACAGAGATGGAGCAATATTAAAGCGATTGCAATATACGTCACTCAAAACTTAAATTGGAATGAGGTGGTGTGGGCCTTAGAGACACGGTGACCCTGCAGCGTATCTGCTCACAGATGTCTGAAAAAGTCAGTCACAAGCACTCAGTGTATTCACCTCCTCATCGTGTTTCCATATCCAGCCCACAAAATCCCCGCAAGATATATATCACATGTAAAACCTGCAATGCTCACACTTGGAGAAATGGTGGGAAAGGTGTGTGATTTAGAGGGTGACAGCAGACTGTTAAGGGATTTAAGCTGTCCAGCCTGCCTTATCTGCAGCTCTGGTTCCTTCACTGAGTATTGGTCTTTGGGGAAGCAGACATGCACGGTCTTTGGGATGGGCTCCCTGGGCTGTGCTTGGCGCTCGGCTCTCACAGCTTTAATTGAATCATTGCTTACAACCAGCAATTTGGAGGCCTTTTCAGTTCATTAAGAGTTCAGCGTTTCAGGTTTGCTGCGCTGCAGATTACGGTATGTTAAATTGTGTTTTGACAGGCTGAAGTTGAATGTCCAGCGCAGGCCTCTGGAGACTGATTGATTAGTGAGATAAAGTTTGTCTGGGAAGACAACAGCTGTACCCAGAGAAACACAAAGGAACTGAAGTCTCTCCTTCTCTCAAATATAGTAATATATACAATTTAAAATACGATTTACATGCCACTTTGTTTGCCTTTAAGGGGACAGTACACCCCCAAAAATCAAAAATAAGTTTTTACGCTATCCTAGTCTAGATTGTTTTGGTATGAGTTGCGGAATCTTGGCGATACTGGCCGTAGAGATGTCTGCCCTCTCTTGAGCATAATGGAACTAGATGGCATTTGGCTTGTGGTGCTCAAAGTGCCAAAAAATACATTTGAAAAACTCAACAGCAATGTCTGATTCTAGAAATCATGACCTGGTTACTCAAGATAATCAGCAGATCTTATGAGCAGTGTCATATAGGAACTATTTTCTTTGTACCAAACTACATCTGCCAACTGTATTACTGTGCGGAAGGAAGTGTGCATCTCACCTTGTACTGTCATGAGAACGAGCCTCTTGTCCATGAGTAGATGCACGCTTCCTTCTGCATGGTGATTCAGTTGACAAGTGTAGTTTGGTAGAGAGAAAATAGTTCTTTCATGAAACTGCTCACAACAAGGTCTGTGGATTATCTTGAGTCACAGGATCACGATTTCTAGAGAGACATTGCTGTTGAGTTTTTTAAAGTAGTTTTTGGCACCTTAACAACCACAAGCCGAGTGCCATTTTGTTCTCTTATACTGGAGAGAGAGCAGACATCTCTACGGCCGATATCTCCAACACTCGGCAACTCACACCAAAACAACCTAGACTGATAAATAGCACTACAGGTATGAGGAAAAATATGGATTTTGGGAACACTTTGTGAACAGCTCTGTCCTTCTGTTACTTCTATACAATGCCTATCTATCCTTGCCATGTGCTAGTTTATCAATATGTCTGCTCCTTAAGAGCAAAACGAGCTCCCATTCTTTGCTGTAAACCCTCCTTTTGTGTTGTTACCAAGGTCCAAGCAACATGTGGCAAGCTTGTTATTTATTGGTTATGATGCTCTTGTAAACTATTCACAATCTGTGCTGTGACCCTCGACCTCCATGTAGTCAGAGAGCTGCGTGACGCAGTTTGACTTTAGTAAAACCTGATTCAAGGCATGTTGTTGCACTTAACGCTTTGCCTGTTATTTACTGATTACAAGGCTATTGTAGACACGTTGTTACTGCCAATAACACTTAAAAAACACCCACAGGTTTCACTGATTAGTTGGATTGTTGTTCTGTAATGAGCTTTTTGAGCTTTTTGTGACAGAAATGTCTGCATCATATATCTTGAATGAAATTATTCAGATAAAATATTTCTTCATTTTCAAATAGTTGTAGTTATCCCGAAACAGGAAATGTGCAATATATCAATATTTAGAGCCAATAATCAGATAAATACAAGTAGCACAGAAGTGCAGTTTACACAGGGCTGTTCAACAACACCACCACCCATAATGACTGTTTTTATTGTTATTGTTTGTAACGGCGCATAACTCAAGAACCGAGAAACCAAGCTACGTAAATGACAAAGTCTACCTGGCATGCAGCATGTGACGTCACTACGTGTTTCCTTCAGTGGAAATAAACTATTTTGGACCATGAATCGAAACCTGCTGTCACATCCTTGATAGAACATCTCTATTCTCCTGCACAGCTCTGCCTACCTCTGTCTGGGAGGTTATCAACAGTTCATCAAGGGAACATGGAAGTGAGAGACAATACCTTCCTCCACTCCAACAGGCTCACAGGGTGGCTCAGATCACATCAATGAAACACCAGCACCTTGAACATTGGATAATTTCAAGAGGAAGAGACCCTGCGTGCTTTATGAGATTGTCAGCTGCTGTTGTGATCAAAATAAACATGAATAGGGCTCAGGCTGGTTGGTGTTTCGCTGGGTCACATGGCCCGTCTATTGACAACCTTAGTAAAATAAGTAGTTTCATGTTTTTTTCAAACACCTCAGGTTGACTGCTGAAAGGCTTGAAGGGATAACAACAGTCAGACCTGTCTCACATAATCAGTCTAAATAAAGTAGGTTAAACACCTGTCAGTAGGACTAGTCAATATATTGATATTATATCAATATCATGATATGAGACTAGATGTCGCCATAATATTGTGTGTTGTCTTTTCCTGGTTTTAGAAGCTGCATTACAGTAAATTGATGTCATTTCCTGAACATACCAGACTGTTCTAACTGCTCTATTATTTGCCTCTACCCACGTCCCACGTAGTCATTATATCCACATTAGTGATGATCATTTATCAAAATTCTCACTGCGTAAATGTTTCCTGGAAGCACCAAAAAGTCAGCCCTACAATATTGTCACAATAACAATATGAGGTATATTGTTTAAAATATCATGATATTTGATTTTCTCCATATCAGCCAGCTCTGTGTGTTCTCCATCACTTTTATCATATAAATTGAAATAATCCAATAATAATTGTTTGGGGGATGGTTAGAGAGCAACTTATTTTTGAGCCAGATCCTCCAACACTGCAAGACCTTCTCACTGTAGCCTAATGACTGTACTTGAGGTACATGTAATTTAACATTTTATGCTACTTCATACAACCACTCCACTACAGGCCAGAGTATTGGTGTAGATTTTGGAGAGGATGCAGAAGACACGCCCCCCTTTATACTAAGAACATTTGCATTTGTCTCCCATAACAACAACATTAAAGTACAGTAGAAGAGGCCTTTTATTTTAACTAAATTGAGGACGTTTACACCATAAAATTAAAGCAGAAAAGGTACAAACTGTTGCATAAAAATTCACCAAAAATGTAGGAAGTGTTTGATGCTTGCGAAGGACCCCCAATCCCCCATTTCATATCTGTCACCCCTAGTGTTGAAACTATGTCCTTGTGTCAAAGGCAGGGGCAATTTCAACCAAAAATAATAATAAAAACAAAAATCTATGTGCTGCAAAACATATTTGAGGCGTTTAATGAAGATGAAACAGCCTATTAAGTCTAAATTAGCCTGTACTAATCGTCTAAATGAGCATTCATTGATGTTTTACCACAAGGTAGCCACTCTGCAGAGCACTATTCATGATTATTTGGTACTTTAACTTTGCACAGCTGGCAGCGAAAGCAAACAAATCTGTCCATGCATCACTAAATTCAAAATTTCAAGGAAAAGGTGCCAGGCAGTAGGTGTATTATGTATATTTTAGTTGTTGAAATATTTTCTTAAAAATAGCATAGAGGCTTTACATTTTTACAATCGGAGAATGTCAGATTTTTTTAGGCCTACAACATTGACCTATCATTCATTTCCATACAGTTTTTTTTTGTCAAAGCCACAGGGAGCCACTGGAGAGGGGCCAAAGAGCCACTTGTGGCTCTCGAGCCGCAGGTCTACGGGAACTATTGTGCTACACTACATTAATCTGACAGCTACAGTTACTTTGATATGACAATTCTACACACAAAGCAAAACATATGATCAGATGCATTGTAATAAACTGAACTGTTATGCAGTGCAGTCGTTAAAAACCACAACATTAAACACAGTTTACATGTAAATGCATCTATAGTAATGATCAAGTGACATATTATAACACTGGCAGGAGTAAAAGCACCAACAATAAAGGTACTTTTAAAGCACATTTTGTTGCTTTTGTAGTTTTTAAATGCAGGACTTTTACTTATAATTGAGTATCTTACAGTGTGCTGCTACTTTTATTTAATATCTGAATACTTCCTCCCCCATTTTAAATATAAAAGGTATTCATCACTAAAGGATAACTCACCTGCACTCATTTTAATTTGCCATAAATTGGTCAACCTTTTCATGCTGACATTAAATCAACATGAGTCTGCTGTCCTGCATAAACACGTCATCAACAATGACTCAAAAAGGCCGCTTCTTTTTTTTGTTTTTATATAGTACTGACAAAACAGGTCATAGCTATCCTACTTTTTAATCTCCCATTAAATCACTGCACAGCATGTCCTCCTGGATAACGCCAATGGGACACACTGCCGCCGACTGCACCATTGGGTGTCGCTGTGCGCGTAAAGTCTCCGCCGGCAGGTCTGGTCCGACCGGACCCCGACACAGTCTGAAGTGTCAGATACTCTTGTTAACACGTGAGATATTCAGTGTATAGAAGAGTGTGAAAGCGGGGGAAAACGGGAGACAGTGGGCTGCAAAATTACGCGGAAGAGGGTTTGTGAGAGTGAGCCGGACTCGGAGGAATCTGCGGAGGTCCTAATGAGGGAATGCCGAAAAGGAGAGCAGACATACGGCCAGAGCACCAGACATGAGTCCGAGGTAAGACTGTGATACGGCAGAGAGGCAGGGATGGCATCCATGCTGACGTGTGACACGGTGACACAATGAGCAGCTCCTTAGTGACCTGCTGTGATGACTTTATCCAAGTTTTTAATGAACTTTGCGGGTTTTCGTTTTGAGCCGATGGTCCTGATGGAGCCAGAGACGCAGACAAAGCTTCAGCATCTGGATCATAATGGTCACGTCCGGCCTAAAGCTGATCTGAGACACTTAGAATATCCTGTTAATTTTTACTATTGTTAATCTTTATGCATGCGTAATTAAATCATCCAAGAAGCCAGATGTGTTCAGGGGAGGATTTTTTCAGCACGAGATGGCGTAAAGTGGTGATTTATTAAAGCCACGTAAAAGAAAATCTTTTAATGATTCATTTTGATACTGGATGAGATGACTGTACAGGTTCACTGTAGAAATATTTGTAAAATAATTTGAGAAAAAAAAGACAAACCAGTGGCCACAGTGGGCTTCATGTTATGGCACACAGCTGTGTTTTTATTATCCATCATAAAAAAGGAAACATGTCTTCATGCCCTTGTGCTGCCAGTTTTCAGTGGACTTTATCAGCCCTCTAATTAGACTGTCAGTGGTGCTGTCCACTGCAATATACAGGTTAGGTCCATTTATTAAAGTCACAGCAGGTGTTTTACCTGAGAGAGAGAGAGTGTGTGTGTCTGTGAGAGACAGAGAGAGAGAGAGAGAGAGAGAGAGAGAGAGAGATGTGTTTTAAAGTGGTTCATTAAACCTCCTTTAGTTTCCACTTAGCTAATTGTGTTCTTTAAGTGAAGCCAGGGGGGCCATTAAGCCTCCAAATCTTCTCAGAGGAGGTCTGAGGGAGGCCGAGAGACACCTTCATTTAAACAGTTTCATTGATTTTACTTTTTCAAAACTGCACCACTAAGGAACACTAACAGATGTGGATTTATTTTCCAAATGACACAAAAAAAGCAAACATGACTTGAGATTGATTTGGTTCTAATGTTGGCTTCAGGGACAAGATCAAATTTTAAATGGTGCTGTTTTAAGGGGAGTAATTCCTTGAAGGTCCTTGACATGAGAAGCTTTAACAGCTCTTGATGTAAGCAGTTATTTTCATCTCTCCAAAGTTTTAAGTGGAGCTGCCTGGTCATAAATATGCAACATATATACGTGCGTATACAATGGCTGCCTGTCTCTTTAAGACGATGTGTTGAGAAGTTCAAGTCGGGGTCACTTGAAGTTCCTGCCCTCGATTTTACCTTTTAGTTTTATTATAGACTGACATCACACGGGGCGCTAAAACACTTAAGGCGCATAGAGGCTCCATTATCATCCCGGTGCGCGTTATTGCTCCGACTCAAAAATAGCTAAGGAAATTACTAGAAAAAAAATAGGAGGAAACTGATGCTGGTCTAAAGCACGTATTTTTTTATAGGAGGGGATGAGAAAGAGGGGAGAGGAGGGGCAGAGACACAGAGAGAAAGAGGGAGGAAAGTGGGTGGGAGGACGGACCTAAAGGAGCGACAAGAAATTCATATCAATTAATAATCATAAAAAAAGAGCTGGCAGACGCGCTCGGAAAACTGGCATGGTTTTTTGGAGGCTGGCAGTTCAAAGCTGAAACGTCAGATATGACTCCTGGAGACTGCTGAGATGATCATTAAGGGAGACTTAGATCGGATGGCAGAAGACATCGGGCATGCAGGTAAGAGCTGATGTGCTGCTGCACGCGCACAGGAACCCAAACAAGAACAGGGGTTAGGGTGACATTTGGCTTTTTTTATTATTCAGTAAAATGTGCAGTGCATGCTGTCAGGGAGGAAATGTGCTTTTTTAAAATCGAATTATTGAAATGTTAGTGTTTTATATCAGGCGACGTCTTACCTTGTTTGTATTCCACTTTGACCAAACTAGTCCGCTTGTTCTGTTTTACGCTTTTAATTTGAGTCGGTTGAAATTAGTATTATTATTCTCAAATATTAATTAAACACAGAGCACTCAGATAATTTGTAAAATCATTTAGGATCAGGAAAAATCTGCGAAATGATGTGAAAGTTTCGAGATTAAAAGTTTGTGTCACTGCTAAAAATTCAAATTTTGATTTCTTTTTAAAGATCTTTCAGTTTATATATTTTTAAAATATTTTCTTTGAACTCAAATTTAATGCAAAACTTAAAGAGGACATCGACCTCTGTCAGCTTCTTCAGTAATCCTATAATAAATTTAATAAGGAAGCAACAGGTCTCTATTGGACATTATAAAACAGGCCTATCACTGTGCGTAAAGTGTTCCTCCTCAGTTCAAGCGGACACAGTAAAGAATATTATGGGGATATTTTGGGTGGATTTTTAATGCATACATTTCTGGTTTCCCTTTATAAAAACCTGATATTTTATATACGACGTATGAAAGAGAAGCTTCTCAGTGCTGTTGACAGCTGTGAAGAAGAAACAGCTGTCTGATGCACCTTAAAGTACAATGAGCTGAAAACAGGTCTGCCTCTGGAGGTGATTTAAGGCTCTTTCGCCGGAGATAAAGGTTTAAAGGATGAGGCGCTGCAGCTCACAGAGATGGATCCACTCGTGATTCGGTTTAACGGTACAATATGTGAAAAGTAAAACAGATTAGAGACGCAGAGAGGACGCGTCCTCTCGGCGACACACACACACACACACACACACACACAGTCAGCAGACAACTTAATGCATCGCTTGCAAAACGGGACGTGGAGTACCCAGATGTTAGGCACAGCTTAAAACCTTGCTCCTCGGTAAACCATGCACACAGTAGGTTTTATTTAATTTCCACATAAATGTGTCGATAATCAATGCTTTGGAGAAGAAATTAGAAATAAGAGATGTAAATTACTCAAACTGCTGCAAAGCCTGCATGATTTAAATGTCTGTGAACGCACCTCGTTTAATACTTAATTTGATTATTAGTGGTCTGCTGTTTAAATAAACTCATTAAGAAGCTTCCGACAGTATTTTATAAATGTGAGATGATTTTTAGATGCGCGATTACAGCAATCACACAGGAAACCGACCCTGACTCTTCATCATGTTTCTGATCTGACAATAACTCAACTTGCTCATCATGAGAGCTCAGTTTTTCCAACTTGTGTGTGAAGCTCGGCCTGTTATTTAATGCACATGTGTGTGCCTCTGATGACTCACAAAAATGACAAAAAATAAATGAGTTGGATTACAGTAATATAAAACTACAGTAAAATATCTGCTTGCAAATTTACACTGACGTTGTTGCTGCAGCGTTGCCTCGTAAATTGAACATGGGGCTGCATATGAGCATGGTCAAACGGGTTCTAAAATAAACAAGAGGACGTGAGCATGGGCAGCAAATTGAATTGAAAGAAAATAAAATGTCAACACAACGTTTTAAGCAGATGTCTGGAGTGTTTATGTGACTGAAGCTGCATGGAGAGGTAGGAGGTTTACTCTCCCGCTTCACCCCCCAAACCACAAAAGTGACAAAACAGACAAAACACAGGGAGAATGAATATTAATCTAATGCGAATAACTGAATGCCATCGCCGTAAACTACATCAGCATCGTCTAAGTTTCCTCAGCATGTTGACGGGTCATTAAAAACAATGCTGTAAGATGGAAACAGTTGTGAATCCCAGTAGGACTCAAGTAACCTTCTTTCTATGTGCAACGTAGAAAAATGATTTAATTCAGCCTGTTTAACACAACACACTAACAAAAAGAGCTGTAGTTCAGGCTTTGGATGTGTTAACAAGATTTTTTTTTTTATGTTGCAGGCTTGCTCTGAGCTCTGACAAATATCACTGCAATCATAGATGGCTTCCTCACAGGATGCTGTAAGCTTACACATGCCCTCCAGATCAAGGGTTTTAGAAAACACGTTTAATTGTGATCTCTCACTTTTTGTCAGCACATCACACGGTGAGCTCAGATATTTTTAAAAGGCAAGCTGTAACCTCTCAAAGGCTCATTCTGATGGCAGCGACAGAAAAGAGGCTGTTATTGTCTTGATGGGAAACCCACAGCCACCTTGACTGTTGTTACCACAAGACCAAAAATAATGCACATTGCACAGCACATTGCAGGTGCGGTTTGCTTTGCACACAAGATTTTTTTTTTCTTGGATCACAAAAGATTTTATAAAAATTTGCAAGAATATGTTAAATGTGGATTTAAATGTCCTGTACGCTCTGTAAAAAAAATCTGTCTATAAATCAGGATATAAAGCAGGTTTTATTTTCCGCTATGCTTTGTGATGCAGTTGAACTGTATCACGTAGTACGGCGCTGCAGACCACATACTGACGAGAATGTACACCGATTGTGTGTGTGTGAGTACACAACGTGTCACCAAGCTCCGCAAACCAGTAACAGTAAACTAAACACCCCCTTAATGCAGCAGGGACTGCAAAAGTTCAGCACGCTGTGGAAAGTACTTGGCCAATTCCTCATATCATCCTCATTTCTAAACACGTTTGATCTGACCGACGTTGTAATTTATAGTTAAATATGACCGTTGAGTAATCAAAGCCAGACAGAAACCAGAAGTGGAAACACTTTAGATGACAACTGGGGACATGATGGAGCGTAAACCCACCTTAACCTGTCTTACTCACCTTTTATTCATAGCCTTTTTGTTTTTTTTTAGATCCCCATGACCAGATAATAAGAAAAAAAATAGCCTACAGGTCATATGTGTAGATATGAGGACAGGCACCTTTTGAGATAATAAATAAGATTCTTTTTATCAAAACATATAATTTCCTGTCATACGAATGACCACTCACCGCGTGATCACCAGCTGGACGTCATACTTATTTGGGCTTTTTCATTTCATCAGCGGTGACATTTCCTTCTGATGTTGAAAGGCCTGGCGCTGAACACGCATTTACAACAATACACCGGAGTGACCTCAGGTTTTAGGAGTACACTGTTTTATCAGTGCGAGAGACCAAAATAGTCACATGACTTTCTGCTCAGAATTCCTCTAACTCATTTGTCAAGGTTTATTTTACTTAAATTCATACTTCCCTATTCTCGTGCTGAGCTTGTACAGTGAATGAAATAAACAAGAAGTGAATGAGCTGGTGTCAGGAAGACCATGATCAGACGGATGACATGATATTTATTTAGCAGCTTGTTTCCCATCAGTGAGACTAAGCCCTTAGGGACAGTTTGAGACGTTTAATCTCATATGTAAACTATCCTCAGATGCCACTGATTGAACAATACATGGTGTTTCATGCGTGCAGCTGATATGGCTTATTTTAGGCTTGATAGAACAATTAGTGTTGATATTTGAGTGTGTGTGAATGTGTGAGCGCGTACGCATGTGTGTGTGTGTGTGTGTGTGTGTGTGTGTGTGTGTGTGCGCGTGTGTGTGCGCGTGTGCATGCGCATTAGATCCCTGGAGCTCATCTCAACATAAAGTATTGAACCATGTTATGTTGATTTACATCACGTACACTCAGTGTTCCTTATATGACTGGGCAGAAAGGGGAGCCGAAAGACCTATCTTTTTTTGGATGTGTCCGTCGTCCCCCCACAGGTTTATACCTGCTGTTTATCACACTTGTGAAACATTCATCCCTCGCTTTGTTTAAAAGTCTGCACAGCACTTCTGGAATACTTTATCAGGAAGCCAGTGGTTACAAAACATATATCTGCTCTTCTCTGAATTTGTTTCTTTCTTTCTTTATGCTCAGTGCAGAGGAAGTGAATGCGTAGACTTTTATTTCTGATAATGAGAAAACCATTGCAACTGCTCACCTTTAGCAAAAGTTCACTTCTAGTAAGTGGCCTTCATGTGCACTTCCCACACATAACTTCTGCACTCAGCCTGTTCCATCAAGTTAAATCTATGAATTAAACATGATTATGTAAACTGTAACTTTTATAAGGAGTTTGCAAAAAAAATGCCATTTAATTTAAAACTAGTGTGTTTTAAAATAAAATGTTAATAAATTAATTTATATCAATACTCATAGGCTTACTTAAATGTCCGTAATAGTCCTAAAATTTCCTTTAAAGACTATTTATTCTTATGTTGGCAATCAAGCCTTTTGGCACTTGAACATTTTAAATATATTTTAATATAGTCTGATGTTTAAATCATAACTTTTCATAGACTCTCTCTGTAAAATGCATCAATAATGATTCTTGTGGTGCAGAAAATGACACATTAATGGTGTTTTTTTTGTGTGTCAAAGTGCTGACTGCTGCATGATGTTTTACAGATATCTGTTGTTGCAGGTGGCGGACTGAAGACGATGCTGGGTGCCATGGAAGTTCCAAGTCATGCTAGGGATCTCCTCCTGCAGCTCAACAGCCAACGGACCAAAGGCTTCCTGTGTGATGTTATCATTGTGGTGCAGAACGCCCTCTTCAGAGCTCACAAGAACATTCTGGCTGCCAGCAGCCTCTACTTGAAATCGTTGGTGGTCCATGACAATCTCATCAACCTCGACCACGAGATGGTGAGTCCAGGGGTCTTCAGGGTCATTCTGGACTACATCTATACTGGCCGCCTTAGTGAGGGGGACCCCACTTCTCCCACTGAACCCAATCTAGGGGCTGTCTTGGCAGCAGCCAGCTACCTTCAGCTACTTGACTTAGTTGCTTTGTGCAAAAAGAAGCTGAAAAGAAATGGCAAGTACCCTCCCCGCCCAGGTCCTGCATTTCTGCCGTACCCAAAGATGGGGCCCAACAGTATGGGTTTAGGGAGTGGTGGCAGGTATAGGATTTCTACTCCTGTCATTCAGTCCTGCCCTCCAGGAGGAATTTTGAATAGCCATGCACCCCGGGCATCACCACTAGATGAGCTAGTTCCCCACCGACTAGCCATCCATGCTGGAGAGCTGTATGCTCCCACCTCCACCCAGGGCTCTCAGGTGTTCCCGTCCCTGCAGTCAGCTCTGCCTGCCCAGCTTGGGCGCCCAGGCCACTCTGAGAGGAACTGCTCCCCCAGCTATGGCCTTGACCTCTCCAAGAAAAGCCCCAACTCCCAGTCTCAGCACACACCCTCTCAGTCCCATCTGGCCAACAATCACAATGATGAGGAGCGAGACGGGACTCTGAGTGGACGCAACAGTCCCATGCAGGGGGCGAATGGAAGGGCCTTCCCCTCAGACAAAATGGAGACAAATGACCAGGCAAGCTCCCTCACTCCTCCACCTTTCCCCCATCTCAACCAGCCCCTTGGCCCACACCTCCCCCACCTTCATCGCTCGGGCTCCCAGGGCAGAGATCGCTACCCGTGCCCCCCCAGCCCTGACACCCCCACGGAAGGTGGAGAGGCAGGCAGAGATATGGGCAACATCTACCGTTGGGTGAAACATGAGCCACTGTCATACACAGCTGAAGATGAAGATGAAGATGAGGATGAGGAGGAAGGGGGTGAAAATGGTGAGCAGCATCATAACCACAAGGCCGGGGAGGAAAGTGAAGGAGCAGACGATAAGAGCGGGTCAGGCACAGAGGAGACGGGCAGCAGCGAGGGACGCCCGTCCCCTTCTGGACCAATGGGGAGGTTCCATATGCCATATGAGCCAGAGAGCTTCGGGGACAATCTGTATGTCTGCATTCCCTGTGACAAAGGCTTCCCGAGCTCAGAGCAGCTCAATGCACATGTGGAGACACACACAGAAGAAGAGCTGTACGGCAACTCTGGTGGGGAGATGGGAAACAGCAATAACAGCAGCACCAAAAACCTGAGCAGTACTACAAATGGTTATGGGAGCCTGAACAGCAGCAACAGTTTGAACAGTCTGTCCCACCTGGAGACCAAGTCCAGCCAGGGGCTGGGTTCAGGTGGCATTGCGGAAATGATCCGACCCTACCGCTGTTCCTCCTGCGAGAAGTCCTACAAAGATCCAGCCACCTTGCGACAGCATGAAAAGACCCACTGGCTGACCCGACCTTACCCCTGCAGCATCTGTGGCAAGAAGTTCACACAGCGGGGCACCATGACGCGCCACATGCGTAGCCACCTGGGCCTCAAACCTTTTGCCTGCGACTCCTGTGGCATGCGCTTCACCCGTCAGTATCGCCTCACTGAGCACATGCGCATCCACTCGGGAGAAAAGCCCTATGAATGTCAGGTGTGTGGAGGAAAGTTCGCTCAGCAGCGCAACCTCATCAGCCACATGAAGATGCACAGCAGCGGAGGGACTGCAGGGGGCCTGACCACCGACGGGAAACTGAAGCTGGACTTTGCTGAGGGCATCTATCCTCTGAGTAAATATGCAGCAGAGCATCTGGGGCTGAAGCAGGAGAAGGCCAATGAGCTTCTCATCCAAGCCCAGCAGCAACTGGTAGCTGATGCAAAAGTCATGGAGAGCCTCTACCCGCTGTCCAAACTGGCCTCGGAGCACTTGGGCCTCTCCCACGACAAGATGGATGTCCTGGGCCAAGCCCTCCCCCCTCCCCAACAGACCCTCTCCGAAGGCCGTACCATTGACCGCTACTCACCCAGCTAAGACCACAGGACCTGTATAAATGGCAATCACCAATAGGTCTGTGTGCACACACACAACTTGCAGTATTCTAAAGCCATTCACCTCAACTCAATATCTCCTCTGCACCTCAGACACAGGCCAAGAGGAATTGGTCTGCTCATGCACACCAAAATGTGTCGACTGTAAGTGCCTTTCTATGCATGTAATGTATCATACAGTCCTCCTTTATAAAGGAGCAATGTGCTATACCATGACCAAGAGACACTCATTCAAAGAAGTACAGTATTTATGTACAGTGAATGCAAACAAAAAAAAAATTACAGCCATTGAGCCAAAGTGACAAATTGAAAACCAAAATGAAATCGTTTTATTTATTTTTGTATTATGGTGAAATCCAAAGAGAAACTGTTGCAAGGAAATGTTGCAATCTGACCCTAAACCTGTGTACTTTTAAATATCTGTGTACAAAAAAAAAAAAGAAAAAGCACATAAGGACAAGATTCAGGGTTTCGGTCCAGACCTGAGCGGAACTTTTACCAAATGAATAAGCCAACTCTTCTGGACTTTAAAGTGATGGGAGGATTTTTTTTTTCTTCTTTTTTTGGGGGTACTGGACAATTTATGTATCTCACTCTCCAGCTTCTCCAAGTCATGTTCCTGCTTCCCAAGTCGCAAGGAAATGACTGAACAATAAGAGCAAATGCCTCAGCATTTCGGTAAAGTCTCCTCTGTTTTATTTTCTCCACATTTTTAAAAAGTAACCCACTCCCCTGCATATTTGTGTGGATGAAGACTCATGCTATGTGACAGTAATGATAGCTTAATCAGCCTTACACTCAGCGTGTAACCCTTCTTGAGCTAAAACTTCCTTTGCATTTTGACTAACATCCCTTAGCTTTCAGTTGTTATTGAGATGCAGTAAGCACAGCCCTGTGATCTCAGAACTGGGACATGATTGCACATACCCAACTGATGACACACTAATCCCTGCTCATGATGAGCATAAGCTTCAGCTCATGGTGTAGACGCAGCATGGGCGTTGCCTCTGACATTGTGTAATATTTACAATTATGGATGCAGCCGAGCAGAAAGGCAGGGACCAGGTCACAATTAATGGCACAGAAATCTGTCATTTACTGTCAAGAGCTATTACTCCATTCACAGCAGCGTAATGATGAAACGTGAAGCCGCAGTAGTCAGACCCCCGCGTAGACGCTCCACTGTCCGACCTCTCATTTGACCTCCCTCCCCTGTAGTCTGTTGTCTGGGAGCCCTGCTACTGTTGACAGGCCAAAAGAGAGTCTCAGCCCTTTGCCTTAAAAGTGCTCCACTCCACTCACCACACACATATACACAGCCCCCCCCCTCCTTTCCACACACACATAGCGAGCTGCTAATCTGTCTGTGATATGAACACAAGAAGGGGTTTGTGGGTCTTCCCTGGGAGCCAGCGGGTGAACAGCACAACCCAGCTGCTGTGCCTCAGTAATCCCTGTGAAATCTCACTTTCTCCTGGACAATTCCCACTGCTCGCCGGCATGATGTCCCATTTCATGCCTGCCATCTTACCCCTCTGATCCACTTATTAACATCAGCCTAGCAAATGTCTCCCGGCGTCGCCTCCCTTTCCCCGCTGGTATCAAAGGCGGAAACAAAGAATGACATTTTTCTGTGTTGGCTGACCAGCAGTTCCTCCAGCTTGAAAACAAAAGAGCACTTAAAGGTTGCGGGTTGACGGCACATTTTTGTCTTAAAAAATGTTTATTCCAAAGAACATGCTGGCCTTCTCTCTTTTTTTTCCTTTTCCACTTTTACTGGTCCTTCAGATTAGACATGTCTGACCACTATAGTGCCAATGCCAACCTCAGTGGGTGAATGTGAATACTAAAGCCATAAATACACTGTGATAGACGTAGTGAATCTTAAAGGCTTAAAAAACAGAGACAATGTGCCTGACTTTTGGGATTGTTTTTTTTTTTTTTTTCTTTAATGTAACAATAATTTAAGGGCTTCTTCTCTGTAGCATATGATCATATCAAACATGTTGTTTTCTGTCACTTAACTTTTCTTTATTTTGATTTGAACTGAAAGCAGCGCACGTGAAACTGGTGCTTACCTCAGGACTGAACCCAGCATGGGGACGCTAAGCTTTACTAAACCTTTGGATTACATCACTCACACACACACACACACACACACACACACACATACACTTACACATACTTTTTTTATTTTCTTATTAACAGGGCAGTTGTCCTGTGTTAAACCTGTGGTTATTTCTGTTTATACATTTCTTGTTACAGTTTTATGGTGGAGAGATAACATGTGATATTAACATTTTCTTTTTGGTTGTTTTTATTTTTTACTATGCGGTATACATTTTCTATTGTTGTCCTCAAAGAGGCTTGTGTCGGTCTGACCAATTCCATTGTTGTAACATGAGGCAAAGTCATTTTGGTAGTATCTTAACTGGCTGTTTGTGAATTTCTGAACCACACTTTAGCGAGCATCATTGCATAGATCTCTGGTTTCAACCACACATAGAGGCCTAGGTGACGAGTGCAGCGCTTTGAAATGTCTCCACAAGACTTGATGTATTCACAGTATTTCCCTAAACAGACGAGCGGTGGCTGTGCAGGGCAAGTAGGAAAACTTGCCTCATATTGTTTGACCCCTTTTCTCCAGAGGTCAGTGAACTTTCAATGACGAGAGTCAGACTGAGGTCGTACATGCACACAAACACACCTTGCTTTGGATGATGCTTCAAGTTTTGGGACTCTGTTACGAAAAAGTAAGCTTACATGAAACATTACAAGCAGCGGTCCACAGGCATGTGCATACGTGTTAAAAATGTAGGAACAGGCGGATGTCAGTCGTGGGAATTTTAGTCCCTTTACTCCTTCTCGTTCACTAGCTTAAATAAAAATCTGCATCCTCCTTTTCTCTGCCTTACACCATTAAAATAACACAAAGTGTTTCCACTGTCACTCCAAATCTGTGCAGGAGGGAAGAGCAAGATAATGGCTGAACATTTCTGTCGGCTGTGCACTGTTTGAAATTTGCTTGATTGCATTAATGTGTATGACAGACAGAGGAGGAGGGCCGCGTTTCTATAGAGAGGGGAAGCGCTTGCTTGTCTGTTTGTATGTCCCCCTGCCATTTGAGCGTATGAAGGGCCGTTAATGCATGTCCTGGGAATAGGGTCGGTGTGAAGGAGAAGAGCTGAGGAGCAGGAAGTGAACTTTTGGCTGGTGTGTTGTGTGGAGCAGGATGTGCCGTGTGTTTCTGCTCAGGGGCAGATAGAGAGACGGAGAATGGGGAGGGAGAGGAGCAGGGAGAGCGCAGCAGGGTGGATGCGAGCCATTGTCTCAGTATGAAAGCCTGTTCGTACTTCTAAAACTCTCCATTCAGAAAACAAGTAGACTGTATCTTCTCTTTTCCTTCCCGTTCTTGCTCTTTGGGAATAGACCCCTGCTCAGTATCATGGCCATACGATATCATGGGCTTTCAAGGGCTGTGTTGCGAGGAAGCCATTCAGACATTTTGTTACAATTTGAGAATGTTGTGGATACATTTTTGGGCATCATTTTGGTCACAGGAATTCAATGGGATATTTTTTTCCACATTATGTCATAGTTTTAACTTTTTAAAATAAATTGGGGCAGGGCTGATCGAAGTGAAGGGCCTAGAAACTGTAATGTAAATCACAATTAAAAAAAACTGGCAATATTTTTATTGCTCTGTGGTTGATTCAATTAGTAAAATTACAAAAGTCTTGTTCCAATTTACTGGTGTAGCCACTCGCCCCATGGGGTTTCATGCCATATGTCTTTGTTAATGTTATTTATACGACACACCAACCCAGAAAACCTCTCACTGCCACCAAAGTGGTTTAGATGAAGATGTTTTGAAGGGCATTTAAAACAATTTATTTGTTACACTTATTGATGTAATGGAGTTGACTGAATGCAAATTTTAACAAGTGCAGTAAGATGCACCACCAGCTGTGAGATGAGGATTGATCATTTGATTTTATTTTATTTTTTAGGCCTCTTCATTCCTTTCTAATGTTGTTATGGCAACCATCCCAGGCCCGTAACTTTTATAACACTAACAATATAGAAGTAAAAACTGTCTGGATGAGTTCCAGTGGCCCCTTGGAGACCAAAAAAGGGTTTAGGTTTAATGTTAAAAAATGCAAAGTATGCCTTTAAGCTTTCTACCAGCGGTAGCAGGCCGAGGTCACCTATGTGACTCTGACAGACTGCACAGTCCTGATCTGCGATCGTACCGCTGTCTGACATTTATTGTATTTCGCGATGTGTGCCAAAAGGACTGAAGCACTTAGCAGACATCGCAGATGCTCAAAACAAAACTCAGCGACAAATCTTTGTAGTTTCCACGGGTTGCACTGTCGACCTAAGCTTCTGACCAACTTTGACTTTGCCTTGTTATGAAAGCCATTATCTGTGTGGCTGATCTTGAGAGCACAGAGCAGACATGCCACTATTGTCCTGTGTACATATTTCTTTTTATGAGGACTTGTGTTTAAATGTAAGCTAGAGCCAAATAATATCAATAATCAAGCCTTGTTTTGGCGCTGAAACCTAAAACTGACTCTTAAGTCAACCAATACAAATGTGCCTTCAATATAAGCATTGATAACTCTGCAATAACTTGTATGCGTGTGTGTGCACGCGTGTGTGTGTAGGTGTGTACATGGTGCACCTGTCCATCTATGTGCCTGAACGCCTTTCCCACAGTGTCGCAGGGTGAAGTACAAGACAGAGATTTGACACTTTCAAGAGTCTTTATTACAAGCAGCTGCTTTAGATTTATTTCCCCGAACTGCACTTTTCTGGAAAAATCATTCTATTGTGATTTTTTATTACTCTTATGATCCCCTAGAAGTCCCACAATTGCCTTTCCTCTGGCACTTCACTTTCCTCCTCTTCCTCCCTCCAGTGCAGAGCTTGGCCACGCTCGCTCACTGCTCCTTGTTACCTCGCAGCACAACTTCCCTGCTCACCTCTCTCTGTCCCTTCTCTCTCCTTACACTCAACACAAACCGCTGACCCACAGCGCCCGCCGCCTCCCCTCCTCTCCCGTGATCCACTTACTTCCAGCTGTTTTTCATGCTGAAGAAGACAGTTGTCTAAATGTTTATGTGAAGAGCTACTTTCTTTTTCTTTAAGCCCTGATCAATTTCCAAAATGAACTTTGTGGCATGTGTTAAAATACAGCAGATGACGGGCCAAATAAAAAAAGTCTGACATCGTTATTGTATTCTGATCCTCAAGCCAAGAAACGGCTTACAAAGGGAGATTAAAGACAGCATATCGTTGTAGAGGAAATGCAGAATAATGTGAGGGGAAATGTTCAGGGGAAAATATGCTCAGAAAGATGCCAGTAAAGTAAACATGTATGAAATTGCACAATTGAGCCGGGCCTCGGCTGCACCAGCCAAGTCATGCACTGAGATGGAGAGAACCAGTAAGGGAGGAAAGAAGCAGAGAGAAAAATAGCTTGTGCTTGATAGTCATAACCTTCAGTAAATTACAAAGAAAAGCTGGTTGCTTTGGGAGTCTCTTCACCTTTTTTCCCCACTTTGTTCATTTCACTTCCCTTTTTTTTTTAAGGAAATTATCTTGTGAGGAAATGACGTTTTTTGATTTCTCATTGTTGGTTGCTGCAGGTCATTGTCAAGGTTTTTTTTTTTTTTAAATGTTAATTTTGATGTCAGTGTGCCCTCTGAGATGTCATCCTTTTTCCAGACCTAACAATTATCACCCAATCAGCACACGACCCACAGTAGGCTCTTTGTAGTTGAATAGGGGAAGGGGGTTCTGGCTGCTCGTGTCGTCCTCCATCTGTTTAGCTTGGCTCTCTGCTTCTGCCTCTACCTTGAACACATACAAGACAGACTAAGTGGACTTTGGCTTGAATCTTTTCGTTTACAGTGTACAACCTCTGCTCCAGAAGTTTAAATGCAAAGACAAACAAAGAGCAAGGACAAAACAAGCAGGAATTTGGAAGAGCGAAAGTTGGTCAAGGAGATTCGATTGTATATCTCACACATACACACACACAGATGCGGACACACACTTACACACACACAGCTGGATGGCAGACCGCTGCTCCAGATTAGGTCAGCTTTAATTAGGTTTCCCTGCTCCGTTTGGAGTGTCGCTTCTTGTAGAAAAAGCCATTATTAAAAAAAAAAAAGGTGATTCCACCCAACACACACTAAAACCTGTGCCAAAATGTTACAGAGCCTCAGGGTCCTCACTCACACACACATGCACTCAAAGACACACACACGCAAAAACATCTATCCTGGTTTTGGAAAATGGCTATGTGTAGAAATGATGGATTAAGATCTAATGAAGATTGCTGTGACGTTTCGAGGTGGTTGTACCCGAGTGATTGTGGTTCACGGATAAGAAAGTTCAGCAGACTGCCACGCAGACAGTAGTAGCTGCGGATAGATGAAAAAAAAAAAACATGACAGAATACATACATCACAAATTTACAATGGAAATGAGATTTTTCAGTGGAAGACGGGATCTTATTTCAGCAGGCATGAAGCAGACGTCCATCAATAAAACCCAGTGTTTTGTTTTGTGGTTACAAAAACAATCAAAAGCAATACATAAAACCAAACAGTATTTCTTTTTTTTTTTTTTTTTTTTTGCATTTTCTGCATTTTAATGTCAGTATTGATCTTACTTTGCTTTAGTGAAATGAATGTATTTATTGCATGTCAAAATGTTTTATTATTAATTTCTGTGTAAATTTCAATTGTGGGTTTTTATAATAATTTCATTTAATTATGGTGTCTTGATACAATCATATTGATAAGGCTTTTATTTTTTTTAAAAGCCAATGTGAAAAATGTCATGTTTGTTTTGTTTGTTACTATACTCCAAATCAACTTGGCAATAAAGTGAATTGCATAACGGATGTATGTCAAATTAATTAATTTATTGATTTATTTTTCATGTCTATATCAAATACAAATAATTAGACATAATAATACGTAAATACACATTTCTATTAGACAAACATTCCATTAAACTATTTTTTCAGATATGATTAAATTGTTGAAAAAATGTATATAGCAGTATCGCAATATTACACAGAGGCTGAGTACCATTTTTTTTTAAATTATAAATTATTATTTCTGCAAATGCAAGTTCAACTTTTGGTAGCCTACTAGAATAATCAATTGCTTTATTAGTCTACTAAATACATTTTGCTTTTTATCTTATTACATAAAGCAGATGTTGACAAAGTTTTCCATTAGGGACATAATTTGCGATTAAAAGAAGTTAATAAATCACAAACTATCACAATCTATGTTATATAATGTTATCACAATACTCAGCATATCGCAAAATGTTAAAAAACGCAGTAACATTGTATTGTGTGAAAGTGATAATATCGTATCGTGCAGCCTCTGGTGATTTCCAACCCTATTAAATTGATATTTTCACTACATTTACCCCCTTTTTAAATCTTCCACATCAAACCGTAAGTATTAGACCAGTGTAGCAACCATTTGTGTTTTCGAGACATTTATTGTGCATGATATGGGTTTCACATTAAAAAGAAAAATATGAGACAAAAGACCACGATCAAGACCATTTCACAGCGATGACGACCGCAAAAACGAGCGACTTCTGTTCATTTTCCTATAATACACTCGCCTTCGACTCCATATTCTCCCATATGGAGACATGTGAGTGCCTCATTTAAGACAGAGAATTTCAAATGAATCTCATACATCACACACAGTCCACATGCAACAATGAACAGATCCATTACTCTGTCAGCAGGAGCAAAACCAGCCAGGCAGGCACACACACGCTCACACACTCACACACACACACACATACACACACACACATCCTTTTCCACTGTGTGAAAATCACCTTATTATCATCAGCACATAAGAAATCATAGTGCCTTCCAGATGTTTGATATGAATCAAGCAACTTGCCACAAATTACGTCTTGACATTAAACAAATTAGCATTTCTTCTCTCAGGTGCTGTAAATCATCAACATTCATGAACTAGAGGTGCTTCCTGAGAGATCATATTCACCAGGTGTAATGAAAGACATCATCCGCTTTATGCTGCTTGAACAGTAGGTGAAAATAAAAGGAACAGCGTGATATTCATCACATGTCTCAGTTCATTCTGGTTCCTAAACCTGGAGCGCGCAGGCACGGTTTTCTCTGAGTTAAAGGAAAATTCCAGTTTATTACAAAGTGGGCTTTATTATCATAGTTGTGGCCTTCACACTGTATCTATTATCAACACTCAAAGTCCACTTACAAACTTTTTCCAGAGCTTTCAAGCTAGCAAGCGTTTCCAAGGTCAGGAATTAACTTGTCATGATCTTTTCTATTGGTTATGAGAACATTGTGCTCACTGAATTTATTGCTGAGATCTAGGAACATCGCAGCATCACTCCAATGAAGTTCTACGAGGCAAGAAACACACCGTGATCAAGCACTCTGTAAAGACGCCAAAAGTTTAGGCGGATCTAAACCACCTCATTTAAAGATAGGGGGACGAAAAAAGCGTTTAAAAATTGCATGGGCAGCGTTGTGGGGGGCGTATTGCTACAAGTAGTGACATAATGGCCACGATCCAGGAAGTCCAGTTTGAGTAAAAGATGAATGCGTTGAAAGGCTTATCCGATGCCAAAATGTTGCACAGCTGTTTATAATTTCAGACAATTTTTCACAACTCTGGGTATATCACAGCAGCAACTATTTAACCTTCCATTGCGACAATTGCGAGGTAAACAGTACATGTATGATGTTCATGTTACAAGTACACAGCCAGGAATGTTTGCATGCACATATTTGATTGGCTAATGCAGCGGATGTTGTGTTGCGTTGTGACAAATGCTGAGGCTATTCAACTTTTTTGCTACACGGCCTCTTGTGCGTTGGCACCTCGGCTGCATTTATGTACTGGCCTCATCTTACCAAAATGGAAGGAGTCTCTGTCTGTATGCATGTATAGCCTCTTTCCCATTGGACATAACACCCACAAACACCCACTAACATCTGGCATTTGTATTTAATGGGAAAGGTTACGGTCGGCATTCACTCCCCAGACAAATGACCCTGCAGTAGTCACAAGTATTTATCCGCTCCAGCTACAATTGGTAGTGATGGAAACCGAACCCCCGGGTGGAAGCACTAATTTTAGCCCTTTTTTCTGCATGACGCAATGACACTCACCACAAAATACAGTGCATCTCAGTCCAAAATGCACTCGAACATCATTCGAAATTATGTCGATATCAAGCTTGAGAAAGAGACTGAATAAGAAATATAGCAATAGAAAGAGACAGAAAGAGGTTAAAAAAAAAAAAAACCACCGTAACATTTTCATTGACCTTCATGCTGCTCTCTACACTTTGTTAACCTGTGTTCTGCATCATCCATGTTGTTGAATGTGACAGACCAGAGAAAATAAGAAACAGAAAGGCGTACTTGTTCACTGTAGAGCCAGCTCTGATAATGGAAAGGGCATCTATCACTTATTTTTAATGGGCTTTTCTGCATTTAAAACCTGCATATGTGCACTAATTTTGGTGGAAAATGGATGTTTGTCCTTTGATATTTTTTCGACAACAATTCATTAGGGGTGTTCCATATCATACTGTTCACGATAATACTGGCATACTTTTTAATATGATATGAAAAATTCCTATAGCGATACTAGCGATATTTTGACTGTTTGACTGTACTAAGTACGTTTATATGCAGCTTGAGAAAGTCGAATTATTGGCTTAGTCCAACTGAAACCGGACTTTTAAATGCATGTAAACAGCTTAGTCCGACTGAAATTGGACTATCCATAGCTCAACTCACACCTAGATAATTGTTAAACTACTGTTGCATGTATCCACTTAGTACGACTGGAGTCAGACTTGGTGTTCTGCACATGCACCACTATTTCTTTAGCGGGCTTTCACCCGGAAGAAGGAGATGACGTAGCAGCAGTGCAGTAATCCCGGAAAAACAAACACCATGGCGACAAGAAGCAGAAGATGCACTTCTGGACGGACAAGGAAACTACATTCATGCTCCGACAGCTAAAGGAGCTAAACATTTTGAGGTTTATGGATAGCAGGAAAATGCGAAACGCGGATTTGTTTAAAAAAGTTCTGAACAAGAACCGGCAATAGTTCAATACACACTATAATAAAAAGGACACAGCGCCGCCTATCGAGGTGGAGTCAGACGTACTTGGTCAGAAATTCAATTTTCTCTTCTGCATGTATACTCAGACAAGACGAGAGGTCCCACTTGACTGATTAGCCGAGTTATGAGCTTAGCTCGACTACTGCGTGCATGTAAACGTACTGACTGTTACCCACGGCAACAACAAGCATGGCTCAAAGCAAGACTATTAGTGACTCTGCGGTGGTTCCAAAAAGAGGTGCAGCTTCAGTAGTGTGGAATAAACTATGGCGTCCTGAATGTTTTATGAACAGCCCCAGACTTCTCAGACTTTTTAGCGGGGGTTACCGCTCAGGGGGAACTCATTCAGCGGCTCCTCTGGCAGCAGTACAGTGTCTCTCCTTCTCCCCTGCTGTGCGCACATGGATCTCTGTGTCGTCTAGTGCTTTCATCAAAAATCTTTAGTAATGTAAACCTATGTGACGCTTGTGGCTTGACAAAAAAATACATATATGTGAATAGTTATGGTATCATAACAGCCTGTCACAGGTTACAGCGTGATGATTAGAGCAGAAATGGCAGAGCATAAAGGTCCAGGTGGAAAAAAAAATCCCAGGGTATGTTTTTTGTATTTGGGAGTTGTTTAAATGTGTAATTTTTGGTAGATTTTATTTTGTTGTACTATTAATATTATACACAGAATATGAGTCTCACTCTGAGTTACTGTTGATGTTCACAAACTGAAGAAATTAGGATCATTTTTGTTTAGTTTTTACTTAATATTTGAAGGCAAACTGTAAAACTGTATCACTTATTTTGTTTCAATTCTCTGTTTTTAAATTAATAAAACTTTTGTTTGTTTGTTTGTTTTTTGTACAAATTTGTCATATTGTCAAGAAAATCGTTTTCGCAAAAATACCCTGAAATGTTGTGATATTAGTTTAGGGCCGTATCACCCACCGCTACTGTTCAACCAACTGAATTCACACTTGAAGGGTGTATTACTGAAGGACCTAATGGAAGTGCGTGTTGAATACAAGCTCTGCTGGGTACAGCTTGCTCCCCATTCTTTGCTACAGTACAACAGATGAAGAAAGATAGACCAGAGATGTTACATTATAGCAAACTCAAACATTTCCAAATAAATGCTTTAGCTCCCAGAAACAGGCAGGCTTTGCCTTTATTGAGGCCAAAATATGTTCAAGTGAGCTTTTGCACCCAGGTGATGCTCATACTCTACATGTAACTATGGCATGGCAGGTTTCAGGACTCAAGGAAGTTAAGTGATGGTGTGAAGATGTTCTCGAGAAAGCTGAAAGCAGCAATACCAGAGGTCAAACAATCAGCCTGTTCTGAGCAGTTACATTTTGAGCTGGCACTGCACAGTTCAAATGAATGAGGGGGCTGTGTTTTTTCACACTGAGATGTAGCAGGTCTGAACACAGCCTCAAACTGAAAGTTGTTAATGTTGGAAACAACCCCCTATCACATGAGAAAACTGCACTAGTTACAGTAGTTACTAAATACAGCAGGTCAGACCTGAACATCTGTAAACTGTGATGGGTGCTTACACCAATTTTATTTGTTCTTTCTCATAAATAGGCTTCACTTCTCTGGAAGTTTGTTTAAAACCTGTTTAAATGTGTGATTTTTCATGATTTTTCCCTGTCTGACTTTGTAGCAATGCATTAAGTACAACTTGACCATGACTAATAAGACTGATGGCTAAATTAAGAAAATGAGACCTACTGCTCATACTGAGAGACCAGGAGACCTTTTGGCAGCAGGTCCGCCTACACCCTGCTCTCTGCCACTCTGAGGCATCACATGTTAAATGGCAAAGGTCTGAGGTGTCTGGTGTTGGGCACCGGGTGCCCTGGCTCAGTATTTTTTGGGGGGAGTGGGGGGGATAGGGGGCGCACAGGACAGGTGCTAGCTCAGAATGTAGACTTTTCTGTGGGGACTAAAATGTTATGCTTGTCCTACTGTAGGCCCCCACCCCCTTCCAAGTCAGATGAAAATGTTCACGGGTATGAATGCAAACGTGACAGATGTCAGTCTATGTTTGCTCAGGGATGGATCACTGAAGTTTTCAGGATGTGAGCAATGTATGGGACTGGGATCTTTTCCACCCTGAAAACAGCCATAGATGAGATGGATAATCAGCTGGTTTCCAGTGGACTGGATGTTTGCATAACCTGGTGCGTCAGATGTTGAGTATATGGGACATGAGAAGGGCAAAGGTGTTGACTGCAGAGTCATTAAAACTCTGAGGGACTCTGATGTCTGTACATGCTGACACCCTGCAGTGACTCCACTGTCAGCACTAAGGAAAAAGATCAGGAAGTGTGTGTTCATATCTGTCTGTATTTGAAACTGTGACTGAAATCACAAACGCATCAATGTCAAGTACAGAAAGCATAGAAAAAGATCTCTAGAGGCTCCTGATGCAACTTTCAATATTATGCCATCATTAAAAAAAAAAAAAGTTGGGATGTGAAATGATTCATCTTTAAAATTATGATTGATCTGTGGATTCCAGTAGTTAATCGTGAATAACTGCGTTTTTTTAATTGCATGTTTACAATTCTAGTATTTTGCATTTCATAAGAGTTTTGAGGTCCATATTAACAAGGTAAAGCAGTTCTTAGCAGAGTGTCTTGATTGGGCGTCACATTAACCCAAGGTTTGATGCGTTTTAATAAAATGATGTGCCATATTCACATCTGACAAATAATTATGAAATAGAAAGAAAACAGCTCTGTCCAACTGCAGGCCACAGAACAATAAAGCACACAAATGATGAAATATATCACCAAAACAAACAGCACTGACTGGACAAACAAATAGCTCACAGCTCAGTTCAGTTCAAGAAAATCAGCACACAAACTAGTGTGAGTTCAGTCCACTGAGTCAAGTTTTTTGTTTTCCTGATAACCCTTCACAGTTCCCAACAAACCAAATAAGGAAATCAAAATACACAATAGAGTCTATATTCACAGTTCAATGACAGGAAACTATTTGCAATATATACACTTTGTATTCACAGCACCGCTGACCAGTCAGCTGCTCAATTAGTCAGTCAGGTCTGCAGCGTCAGACATAAGTCTTTCAAGACTGCAACTTATGGAGAAACTCTGGACTGACATTAACTTGCTTTCCACGAGTGGACTAAAGAACACAGACTTACATTGCGTTCTGATGCTGGACATAAAGCTGGTGTACTCAGCGGCAGCAGCAGCTCAGAGAGACACTAGTTTTTTTTTTCCTGCAGGTGCATATAACTTTTGATTGGTCAACTGACTCATCTGGGAGTTTTTAAAGTGAAACGGGCCATTAAAAAAGTGCGTTGGTGTCTCATTTTCAATCACTGCAGCAGCAGGAAGTAAAGAGCTCATGCGTCGAAAGAGCAAAAACAGCCACACACGATAAATGCGATTAAAAAAATAACGTGTTATGACTGGACTTTAATCGCATCATGGTTAACGCGTTAATGCTGCCAACCCTAAAAGAACTGCCAAAAAAGTCACAAACTTTAAAATTTAAAAGAAGTCCCAGTCACTGTGTCTTACCATCAGCAGCTACCAGAAAACCAAGATGAGACCAATCTGGAAATCCATCGGTAAAAAAAAGATAAAAAAAAAAAAAATTCCCTTCCTTTACCTCTGGAGGCACAGCCCGGAGTTTTTCGACTAACGGAAGTGCAGGAGCCTCGGCAATCGCTCACGCCCTTAACTTCCGGCGGTGTCCCTAGGGAATCGCTGTGTTGTTTACAAATACTTCGGGTAGAAAACCAGCAGAGTTTAGCTATATATCACATTTTTCACATCACTATATCACCCTGTAGACTAATCTGATGTTTGTTAAGTCTATAAACACAATGATTGAACAAACGTTACTATTTCTGTGTGTTTTGTAATTAACACGGTTATCGTAGATTAGCTGGGCTAACGGTTAGCTGTTAACGTTAGCCGTTAGCGGTGTCTGTAATAACCATAGACTGTATAAAAATAGGGTAATAACTCAATAAACGGTCCGTGAATAAAATATTTTTTCCAGCGGATATCTTAGTTACAACATGATTGAGCTAGCAAAGCAGTTTTGTGTTGCTATGTGTGGTATTTATTCAGTTATGGGAAATCACGATGTCCAGAAAGCAGCAGTGGCTGCAGCTGACAGGGACAGTTAGCAAAGCTAACATCAGGACGTCATCTGTTAAAAGCCTCCTGTTGTCAGATACGACATGAAACTACTCCAGTTTGCTCAGTCATGTTGTAACTAAGACATCCGCTGGAAAAAATATTTTTTTTCACGTTGATGAGACGGTGTTTTGGGTGGAGCGGTCGCTATGGACGCAGAGCTTGCTGTTTCTGTAGGTACACATTTCCTGCATGTCTCGGCCACGCCCCCTCCATTGTGATTGGCTAAAGCACAGCATCGTTCAAACTCAAAGCCCTGCCCTCCCACCTCTGTAGTCGTCTTTCACACAGGGCTGCCGACAGATTCTACAATGTAAATTGCAGAATCTGTCTTGAGAGATTAAGAGGAGACAGGATGATGCATCTTGATTCCTTCTTCTCTGATATCTTTTTCCTTTCTTTATAAGAAGATATACTTTATTAATCCCCGAGGGGAAATTCAAATTTTATTTTCATTATGTTGTCATATCCACACAGGCCCGAAATACACACACATGCACAAACAGGACTTATACATGCATTAAATGGAGAGATGTCCCATGGACAGGCACCCCAAGCAGTTAAGGGTTCGGTGCCTTGCTCAAGGCCACCTCAGCAGTGCCCAGGAGGTGAACTGGCACCTCTCCAGCTATCAGCCCACTCTCCATATTTGGTCTGGATGGGAACTTGAACTGACGACCCTCTGGTTCCCTACCAAAGTCCCTATGGACTGAGCTAATGCCACCCCAGAGCAAAGTTTCCAACCAATAGCTTTTACTGAGCTCACATCAAGTCATATCCTCAGTTAGTAACATCTCAGTCAAGTCAAGACAAGACAGTTTAGCAGATTTTTGTCCATACAATAAAACAAGCAACTGGATTTTACTCAATTACAATTCAAAATTGGCATCCTCTGATTTGTTTTTTTTTTCTTACTGTATTGCCCAAGGGAATAATCCTGCTTTTGAAAAGTGAAGGTAAATTCTAAAAAGCAGGAAAAACCCATGGGGAAGTAAGCCTCTCACCGTTTGATCTCTAGCCATAATATTTACACAACAAGTTTTAAATATATTTAACTGTCATTACATATAAAAAACAATCTGCACTTTCTGTATCTGTAGTGCAAACTCTGTGCCATATGTTTTTTAAAAGGCTTACATTATGCTTTTGAAAAACAAATTGTTTTGGCAAAGCAAATAAGGACAAAAAAGGGGAAAATCAACATGAGTTAACACAAAATATACATCAATATATGTTTGTGAACAATTAGAACTTCACCCATGTGTTGTAAAGAGTGAAAACAATGAATGAATTCTATTACTGTTAATGGCTTTCTGCTTAATGCTTTCAAGACCAAAGCTAAATCTGCTGCTAGTTAGTTCGGCATGTTCTTTATGGGTTTAGCACTTTTATGTTCATCAAAATTCTAACTATTGACCGTTACTTGACCTAATAAATGTGATGAGGTCAATACACTAGAAGTCTTTGAAAAAAAAACCCAAAAAAAACCAAAACTAAAATCTGACATCCTCTCACATCTAAAGACAATTTGGCTTTTTGCATCACACACTATAAGATTGTGCAAAGACTGGGGATTTTGCAGGGTCACTACTTGCAAGAGTTCAACCAGACTGCTTTTGAGATTATTTCCCATAGAAATATTACGCCATGCTTCCTTTAAGAAATATGACATATTAACAGTTCCTTACGTCTGCAAAACCACACAACTTTAGAAAAAACTAAATACAAGAAGTCATATGTCGACAGTACTCTTGTCAATTCTGCATCACATTAAACAACAGACAAGCAAACAATCTTTACATTTTAATTAATTAATTTTTTTAGCGTAAGCTTGCTACCAGCTGTAGTTGGTTAGCTATGCTATTTCATTGGGAGGAGACCGGGGGAATTAGAGGCAAATTGTTTCAAAAATTAGCATTTCTTGGTAAAAATCAAGTGCCAGTTGGTGGATCAGATACATACTGAATTAAACATGGACTCTTGTTCATTCCACAACTCCACCAGTTTCTCCTTCTCTTCCACAGTTCAAGAAAACCGAGACTTGCTCAGCTTCTTGGGCCTCTAAGGCCTCCCATCCATGTTTACTGTCTACCCTGTTTGCTGCTTCCTGTTTGGTGCTGGAGAGAGTGCAGCTGTTGGTTGTTGACAATGTTCACGAATGGAACTTCACCATTTTCATGAGCTAAGACTAAAACTTAAAAAAAGAAAAAAAAAAAAACGTGACAGATTGTAGCGGACCGTCAAGACGAGAAAAAAATTGACTTAAGACAGTTTTATGACTACATTCCACCAAACAAGTTCATGGGGGTGCACACCAACTGAGGCAAAACTCTAGTGATTTTATTCTGACACTGGAAATTTGTGACACTGTAATTTCTTGAAAAGTCATTTGGTGTTAGGCTGGCATTGGTTTGAGTTTTGGATGACTGTAGCTGTGTAGCTATAGACCCTTTTAAGGCCATCGTCACAATGACTTCAGTTTTTTAGCTGGAGGCAAAACACGACTCTCCACCACAGGGCTGTAGGCTACATAAGAGTCTCAAAATGTCATGCTGTTGTGTTACTGGGGGCCAGAATAAGAGTCATGGCTCAAAACTTAAATTTAATTGCATAGTAGCTGCCACTGCCCGACAACATAAACAGAGTCAGCTATGGTTAAATGCGATAAGAACAAAGGACTGGACGGAGGCGATCATCAAAAATGCTCACATGTGCAGCGCACACTTCATGTCAGGTTAGGGAACAAATATTTACTGTTGTAGTGATGAATAACGTTATGTACATTAAGAGTTAGCATGTCCACCTCATCAGAAACTGGGGAGATATTAAGAGGAATATTAGATTTCTCTATAACGCTAACTTTTTAGCACATTAGCTAACATTAGCTTCAATAGCAAACAAACAAACTGGAGGAAACGAGGAAATGTCATCCTCCTTTGTAAGACTGGCATAGTATCAACCACAAAGCCGGCCATCCCATCTTAAGTAATCCTGTCAAATCACACAGGCCAGAGGATCAGGAGAAACCACATACTGAGAGCCTAAAAGAGGAGGCGGTATCCTACTCACTGTGAACTATTTAATAGCTGAAAATGATATAGGTAATCAGTTAAAGCACACACTAAATACATACATGTGTGTTAGGTGCAATGAAAGAGCCAATTACTAAAGTTGTGAGAAAAAACACAGAGGGAAAGAAAAGGACACACCAGTCCACTTAAACGGCCTTCTTCATGACCTTTACGTGTTGTGTCTCACGCCATGTTTTATTGTTTCCCTCCTCCTCCTCTTCTTCTTCACTTCTCTCGCTGCCTGTCTATCCCACCCCTGCTACATTTCACTGCTTGGACTCCCACCGAATGGAAAACAGCTGGGTCAGGGACTGCCCCGAGCACATTATGCCCAATTCTTCAATGAATTCCCATCTACCTCTCCCCTTTCCTCCTCTGTCCAGTGTGCTCCCTTGCTCCCTGTCCTCATTTAAGGTGGGGCTGTGCAGCTGAAACAAAAGAAAAACAGCCTGTATGAGAACATGTTTCTCACCCACATATGGTACTCTCTCCCTCTCCCACTTTCTGTGAATTCGTTTCCCAACTTTACTCCCTGGTGATACTCTGGTGTTATGGCTAGTTCTGCTTTTGACAAGTTGAAAAACGTGGAGATATAATGCAGCTGAACTGTGCAGCCAAGTATGCATATAGTTAAGTAATGTGTCAGAGTTATTACTTTGCCCTGGTACCCAACCTAGTTCACCTGCTGGGGCAGATATGAAGACAAAAACAGCCATAAAAACTGTGCTTGGATTGAACCTCTTAAAAAAACTCTTAAAAAGATCTTATAAGGTCCACTTGAACAGCACTGCAGAAATAAGTGTTTTTACAGGTTTTTCGAGAGACTATGTTAAGGTGCAACACGTGGCAGCATGTCATTACAAAAGCACAAAAATACTAATTATTTCTTTTGCACACCCACAACATGTCAAAGTGAGATGATGTAATTTTTGAAATTACAAATAAAGTATATTTCTTTAACTAATTAAAAGCTTAAAGCAGTTTTTTTTGCTCACTTAGTGGCAGTATACCAAGCTGAAAACACTGACAGATTATCACCTTGTACAGTTATAGCAATTATGCTGGCAATTATATGCCTATTTACACATCCAGCAGATACAGAGCATTATAAGCATTCAGTATGTTTCCGGTCAAAGCACAATTAAGAAATATGCTGCTGTGTAACTGAAGCCTGTTCATATCCCTGGGTCATCAAATACTGATGCTTTGTCATGCCCCTCAGCATGTGATTTGGACACAAAAGGCAGACTCTATGAGAAGCATCGGCCTTTCAGCTAACTCCAGTATAGACCCATCTGCAGCAATACTTGACGCTGAGAGCAACTGATGTAGTTTGAAGAGTGAGAACGCCCGCACAGGGTGGGAGATGGATGGGTCAAGCAAAACAAGACTTTCAACCAGGAGACCAGAGTTCGTGTCCTGTGTGAAAGTAGAAGTCAATGTTGTTTCAATGTAAAGTTACGTAATTTACGCACCTACATCCAGTGTAAAACCAAAAGTCAAAGTTGCTGTAACAGAACATTATGGAATTTAGGTTCAGCTGTTGCATGTTAAGTTACTTTTACATAAAATAGTTATTTCAAACCAAAACATGATCTTCTTTCTACACCTGACCAAGTATTTTTGTTGCCTGAACCAAACAGCGACAGTTATACACAGTAACTACTACCACGTGTTCACGTACAATCTGTTTCAGCTGTGCGTCACATAGACACGCTAAAGAGAGAGGCCAAGGGGCTTGACAGAGCATTGACATCTGAGGTTGGTAAATGACATTACTGAGTCAGTTGGCTAATTTTATGACCTGTGTTACTGTAACAAAACTAACATAAGGGAATCTTTGGAAATTAAGGGGAATTTAATGTGTCATCATCTGGTCATTGCCACAGTGGCTGCCATTCAAAACGTACAGTCTAACTTTAAGGTATAGTAGAAACTTCAACTTTATCATGCCTGATAAAAGAGTAAAGGTCACATGAATATAATGTGTAAGGACTTCTTACTGAAGAGAGTGTTAGTAAACTTTTACTGACAGCCAAATCTTTATAGGAGGAGTTACAGTGGAAATAAGCAAATATTTTCCTTTAACTTATGATTATGAAGTAAATGTCGATTGCACAATCTAATGAGTCAAGACGAATGACACCATCTGCATTTAGACTAGTTCTCTGTAAGTCTTGTTTTAACTATGTAATACTGTCTGCCACCACACAGGAAGTGCGGCAACCATTGTGCAACCAAAACTGGAAGAGGATAGCACTTTTGCTTGTCCAGGTGACTATTAATTGCCATCCTCAGTTGCCAAAAAGTATCAATGTAAGTTATTTGCAGTTACTAACTGGTTTGTTGAGTTGCCTCTTAGCAAAATGATCTTAGTGAATTTAAGTTCCCTCTGGTGAGCAGTGATGCACTTTTAATTTTGAAAGGTAAGCTGTGATGCGCTGCTGTTGACAATGTGGGGAGCAATAAAGAGAATGCCTTTCTGGTTCAGACTACAGAGCCTCAGCGTTGTTATTTTATCGTCTTCATGAGTAAAGACACAACTCATAACCCACGGCTACATTACTATCCTCAGGAGTAGAAATGGCAGACGGCGGAACAACCGAAGTAAGTGTGGAAAACAAAATGCAGTGTGCCCTGTGTTGTTGGTAGTTGCTAGGCTCTGAGGAAAACGGAAAGCGATTCGGTTGATTTTGCGACAGCGGTGCTGACAGTAATACCGCCTAGCACTGTTAACAAAGTTTTCTGTTTCCACTTTAAATCATATCTGTTATTGTCTTGTACAGTTTTTAATTTGATAATAAACAGTTTAGTCAAAGTGGAGTCAATGGCACATTTTAAACATGATGCCTTGTTGTTTTTGTGAGTGCTTAGGAGGATTAGGATGGTGCTGGGTGGTTTGGCTGTGTCACAAAGATGAAGTCAAATTTCAAGAGAGCTGAAGACAGTGTGAGTAGCAGAGCAGGGTCAAGAGAAGTACGAGGAGGAAGTATTGCTTCAGCTGCTGAAGGGGCCCGGGTGACAAATTGGGTGTATATTGTGGGCAATGCGTGTGTTTGTGTGTCTATGCCAGTGCAATTTCCTGCCTGCAGATTGACTAACATGTGGGCACCTGCCCTGACAAATCCACCCATCCTGTTTCTCTCAGTTCACACAATGCACATACTCTTTCTGCTGCTGCACAAACTTTATCAGGCGAGACACATGCAAATAAAATATTGAAGAAACACACAAAAAAAAGTGTAAAAACAGCAGTCTGTTACGCACAAGGATGCCAAAACACCTACAAACTGTCTCTGAGTATGAGCTATACTTTCCACAAACTTGGTGTTTCATACCAGCCCACATGGTGATAATAGAAACTGGTATAAGAGGTTCATGAATGTGTCATTCACAGTTTCTGGAAGCAACAAGGAGAAGCACACACAGTAAACTGAACAGGGACTTTACATCATAAAATTTGCACATCAAGCACAAGCGGCCAGACAAGCCTGGACAAAGTTGCGTGGCCTTGGGGGAGAGAGGCTGACGGCCAGCCTGGCTGGGTGACACACACATATAAATACAGGCAGCCCAAACATTAGAAGTAATAATGAGATCTTTATCTATCAGGGGGAAGGTAGAGAGAGCCTTTATACTGCAGGCCTGGAGGGGAAAAAGTTGAACAAACTAATGAGCTGGCATGCAAACAATTGCAGTTCAGAAGGTGAGAGTGTGTGTTACTGTCAGAGACACGTATAGGCTCTGTGTGTTAGGCCTATAGAAGTTGTGTGACCTTTAATTTATTGAGCGTGATTCATAAGAAAGCATTGGCAGTGAGATGTGTTCTGTGTTTGACACAAAGTGTGAAGGTGAGACTGCCGGATCTGTTGCTGGAACTTCAACGCTATTGTGTGTGTGTGTGTGTGTGTGTGTGTGTGTGTGTGTGTGCATTTTCTTGTGTTACAGAACAGAGAAAGTCACTGAGCTGTTAAAAACAAAACAGGGTGTCCATTACCTTCTTAGCGTGGAGTTACACACTTAAAAGCAGTCCATTAGTATTCCGTTAAGTTTGACAAGGGTAATAAATTACCAAGTGCTTTATCACTTTCACTGCTTTCACTGTGTATGTGCCTGTGAGTAGGTGCATTCACAGTGGATGGGCGTAGATGCTAGACTCTTAAGGTGAGAAGAAAGCAAGGTTGTGGTTTCTGTATGTTTGTGCATCTCTGACTTTCTTAGTGAACATCAGTCTAAAACATTACATTTCCCAATGTCTTGTTTTTTTTTGCTAGAAGTTTCTGTATGTAACCTTTTTAGCAGTATTCATCGTTTCTTTTTTTGTTTTTTTTGTAGATAGCTTATTTACACCTAGCTGGCTACCTCAGCTTGCTTGCTAAGATTGTAACTAGCAAAATACTACGAGTGGACATGTTAGTTGGTTAGCATGGCAAATTATTTCCCCAGCAAACATGATACATGATGCATGATGATGTCTTATGACAATCAGTGTTGATTTAGATGACAATAGATGATATAATGGTACAAAGCGCTTTCTACTAGCCAAGAGTGGTGCATGAGCAATCAACAAGCGAACTGAAACCTGAGCTACGGTTAATCAGCTAGCTGTAACTTAGCTATTCTACATGATGTGCTGTCTGTTGCTTCGCAATGTCAGCTAATAATTTGCAAACACTAAGTTCAACCACGGAACCAATAGTCCAAATGAAACATAGGAGCACTGCAGATAGTAACGTTATTCTATATATTACGGCTGCCCCCTAATAGTCGGCCACACATCGCTTAGCACACTAACTGCAGTTCACTAAACGGCCTCAGAGAGAGGTGTCACTTATATCAAGGATTTTCTGAAAGTTGCATACAGAACCTTTAATTATCAAAACAAGCAACAAGAGTGGGCTGTTCATTGTCAAGTTGGTGGTTTCATCCCTGGTTTCTCCTGTCCATATTTCTGTAATATCCTTGAGCAAGACACCAAACCCCAAACTGGTCCCCAAGTGGGCAAAAAAACCCACACAAACAGGTTAATTGCATTGGAAAAACAGAAAAAGATGTAATTTCCACATGCACCAATGGGATTACAAACAGTAAACTGTATAAAAAAGTGCAGTGGTGAGAATGTTGTAAATGCACATGTGGCACAGAGGGGTTACTGGTCTGTTTGGGAAGTTATGAAGACGACATGTGTGTGTCATCCAGCCCTAGATTAGAGCCCCATTAGCCTCAGTGGCTGGTCTGCTGTTTAGACTGAGTGTAAACACAGAGAGAGGGATGGTCTGACGTCTTCTGTCTCCATCTTCAACCTCCTGATAACACTTGCAAAAAACACACACATTTATGCAGACACACAACAACTTGTCGAGATTACCAGGCTTCACTATGTGTGTGAGTGTGTGTGCTTGCGGACTGAGCTCTGGTGTCTCCTGTGAGAATGTGGATTGCTCTCATGCCCTCCACTGGCATCATCCGCACTTCCTGTACCAGCTGCAGCTTGTCTTCCCCCTTTTTATGTCTTTCTCTCTCTATATTGCTCTCTTCGGGCAAATCGGATTCTTCTTTCATTCCCACGATCAGATTACAGAAAAAGTTTTTCTCGGCTGAGTCATGAGCACCATGTATTACATGGAAAAATTAAGTCAGTTAGTTATTCTGTGACAAGGATATTTAAACTTAGTGACAGTTTTGTGACTCCAACTCGCTCTCATCTAATGTCAGTCAACAGCAATCCAGCACTACTGAAACTGGGACAGTTTGACCACAAGTGACAGTTGTCCAAAGCGTCAAACCGAAGGAAATTGGTATGGCATAGTTTTACAACAAGCTCACCTGAAAACTAGAAGTAACAGCTTAACCATCTGCAAAGTATTCTTTTTTTCTAGCTAACATGGCTAATACGTGACCTGCATGCTAACAAACTGGCTAATTGTCATGTTATTTTCAGTGCATCGACTAATGTCCTCGAAAAAATGAAGAAAAAAATCCATCCGCCTTCCAAAACCTGTAAAACTAACTAATTATTTAGGTGTGAAAATTACAATTTGTGGTTTTACAGGGGGGTTTAAGCAGAGTCAGCGATTCTGGAGAAAGACTGTTGACAACACCCTGGACAATGTGGAGTTCAGCACATTAACATGCCAGATTTACCATCCTTCTCACTTCCACTCCCACACTCTTTAACATCCATGGCCTTTCTCCTGTCCTGTCCTGTGCATGAGCATGAACATCCCCTGCAAATTTCCATTTTATATTTCCGCTAAACAAACAACACATATTAGTGAGCTTTATAGGTGCTGGTAGGCGGATTTTGTTACCATCAGACAGAACCGGGCTTGACTTTTCAGTGTTTATGCAAAGCTAGCTTCATATTTAAAGAACATATAGGAGTAGTATCATTATATCTGCAAGACAGTAAATAACTTCCCACAATGTTTACCTGTTACTGTAATTTGTTGCCCACCATGTAAATGGGCTGGCAGAGGCAAGGACACCAAAGCCGAGTCGCTGGGAAACACATCTGTCACTATGTCGAGGAGTCCGCCTTCGTATGTCACGGTCAGCCTTGAACATGGACACCACAGCGAGTGAGTGCACATCTTCAGCCAGTTCTGCCCCAGTTTACTGGCAGCGGCCCCACTGTCTGTGCTAAAAGTCACGTCGCGAGGAGAGAGAGGAGCCCAGAGAAGCGGGGTAGGAAGGAGGAGGGGGTGTAGGGGGCACAAGGAGCAGGACACAGGAAGTGGAGAAAGATGAAGAGCCGGGAGACAATGTGATGCACAGGGGTGCTGAACCGGGGGTGGGGGGGCCAGCAGAGGAGAGAAAGAGAGGAGGCAGAGGAGGAATGTTGGAAGAGGAGGAGAAGAGGGAGAGCACAGGGTGTGTGCATCTGGCACTAGGAGGCAGGGAAAGATAGCGTGGGCCAGGCTGGCCGGACGTGTGTGTTTGTGTTTGATTGAAGAGGGATGTGAGACAGAGACCCCTCACTGGCTCGGTTTTACTGGAATGCTGCCACGGAGAGATGGACACTGACACACACACATGGTCTGGACACACACACACACACACACACACACACATGCTGTGCAGTGCAGAGCATGGAGAAAGAGGAAGCGACTGGGAGGGAGTGGGAGAGAGAGGGAGAGAGGGAATGAGAGACGGAAGAGTAACAAGGATGGTTACAGTGGAGGGCATCCTTCTTAAAAAAGACCCTAACAAGCAGCACCTTGCTGTGGGGTCAGTTATTACAAACTCACGCTGTGCAAACATACAGAACTTTATGTTAACTGCAAGGGGAGATCCCAAAGTTCCCAAATATACAAAATATATCTGGTAAGATTTTAGAGGACTGTAAATAAAATCATGCACAAGATGCACATCTGCAATATTTACATGGGAGTACTAGGTTTAAATATTCCACTCAGTTTAAACAGCACATAAACAAGCCAAAAATTATATGATACTGTCAAACAGTGTAGAATAAGGGCCCTTTCACATCTACCATGTTTGGTCCTGACTTTTGGACTTTTCAGTTTGATCCAAACCAGCCAAAGAGGTGGTCTTGGTTCGGATCAAACTGAATTATTGTTCGGTTTGTTCCTGGTGTGAAAACCTTTTCTGGAACATTCAGACTATCAGGCCAATTACAGGGAGTTTTGGCAGCCTGTCTTCAAGTGTTAAGTGTAGTGTAGGGCCTCACACGTAGTGTATGTGGTTTAGCGACTGAGAAAGTGATGGTGGCCGCACTCAGAGCAGACAGCGGTTAGCAGTTGGAGCAGAGGAGACATTAGTGCTAAAGTTGTCAAATGTAAATGTACAGTGTAGGTTTCAGTTTATCCATGAACAATGCAATGTAACAAAATGAGGCATGGTAGCAAATAAGGAGAGGAGGCACTTTTACATGACTGTCCAAGAGAATGAGAGAGAGGGGATACAAGACAACAGGAGGGCAGTTTGTAAAGGTGATGACGATGGGACGTTTGTATTTTTTTGTATAGTTCTTAAGTTCACTTGCATGGTTGCTAACTAATAAGACCAAATGTACACAACGTAACAAAAATAACAACCTTGGTTCAAACTTCTTACATGTAAAAAGGCCCTGAGAGGATTTTAACAACCATCATGCAATAGTTTAACATTTTGGGAAATACACTTATTTGCTTCCTTGTTGAGACTGTATGCTAAAAAATGAAGCTGGAGCCAACAGCTGGTTAGCTTAGCATAGCAAGACTGGAAATACGAAGAGACAGCTAGTGTGGCTCCGACCAAACATTAACAAAAGTATGTTGTGGCCAGGAGCAGCTGCAGGAAATGACCAAAGACTTGTCATTATTTAAAATAAACAAACATGATGTGTCTATTAATAGGTGAGCGGTGCTGGTAAGTAGATTTTGGTGCCTTTGGACAGAGGCTGGCTAGCTATTTCCCCTGTTCATGGTCTTAGTGCTATTGTAAGCTAGCTGGCTGTATATTTAGAGACACAAGAGCGGTATCCATCCTCTAATCTGACTCTCTGCACGAAAGCAAATTAGCATATTTCCCAAAATGTCAAACTATTCCTTTGAGGGGGAAGCAAAAGGGGAAAACTTTATGTTAAGTGGTTGCAATATCAGCTAAGGGGAGAGGACAGTAAAAAGGAGGAAAGAGAGGATGAACTAATGAGCTGCCAGCAAGGCTTCCTCACAAACTGATGATAACAACCATCTGTTTTCATCAAAACACTCCAGGAAAATGACATGTTTCAAGGTTGCAGCCACACACCAAAACAGGATGAACATTAGATCACCCCATCAACTCCTGTTTGTGTGCTACTGTAGATGGCCATGCCCTTACAGAGTGGCAGCAGGATGAAGACACACAGATAGGCTCTTGAAGCTGACGCACAGTGCCTTTGGATCGTCTCAGCGCTGCTTACATAACCTGATGAGTTAATAGGTCAATCGGAGTTGGACAAGACTGATGTAAACGTGTCAGCTAACAGGCAGAGGTATCCTGTCCAAAAATGTCATACGCTCCCGTCTAATGGCATATTCTTGCCCCCATAACGTAAGTCAGAGCCGGCCGTCTGAGAATTCCACACGCCCCCGAGAGTCACTTCCTGTCCACCAAGGCAGAGTGTCCCTATCGCCACGGAAACGACATTGCAAAGCAACCACAGGAGCCGCTAAACATTCTGTTCTTCCTTATGGGACTCCAGAGGCCAGATGGACTCCAAGCACACACACATACACACACCCAAACAGGGAGAGGTAGCGAATCCAATAATGGCATAAGGAGTGTGTGTGTGTGTATGTGTGTGTTGGGTGGGGGGAGGATGGGGGAGGGACATAGGGGGTCCATTGTTTCAGACTGGAAGGCAGAAGTGTTGGGAGGGGGCGAGGGAAAGTCAAGAGGAAGCTAAATTTAGAGCACCTCCGCTCAAGTATTCCAAATATTCTTACGTGTATTTGGATGCTCACGTATACACTTTATTACTTCATCCACCTCCAAGAATTACATCATTAGGCAGCCATGATTTGATTGCCATTGATTCAAATAATTTTCCTTGAATGAATTCATGCTTTACCCTCAGACTGACACAGCCACTATACTTTTAATGTCCACAATTACAAAAAGGAACTTCAACACTTATTTTTGATAATTTTACAGGGACAAACTCACTTGTGTCCTACAGACTTTAACTTTCTTATGGCAGTAGACATGATGATACTTATTGTCTAGGTAAGAACCTAAGATGAGAAGACGACACAGTACACATGGGGTTAAATCTTCACGTAACATGTTTTGGGTAATTTCCTGTTGGCTGTACAGCCCTGACCTGCTGGAGCGGACCTGGCCACACAGAAGGATCCACACACACACACACACACACACGCTGACCTGCACTTCCTGTCAGACAGCGACACCCCCTTGGAGAGCAAGTGTGATCTGTCTCCACTACGTCCCCCTGCAGAATCCTCTCATCCACTTCTGTCCACCTCATTGTTCTCTTCACACTTGAACGTGATCACCAGGGACCTCGGCTGAGAGGACGGCAGCCTCTTTAACAGGTGCGTCTTTACATAAACAACGCACATTCTCTGTCACGGCCAACCATGAACAGTAGCAGACGTGGATGTTATTGTAGGATTTACGAAAAGAAGGATTTGTGTTTATTTATAGAAAAACAAAGTATTCAAGTCTCAGGACCTGCTCCTTGAAAACTTAAATTTATCACATCAACTTAAAAGCTGTTGTTGGCTGCTTTAATTAAAAAACAAAGCAAAACCCCCAAAACAACAACAAAAAAAATTCTCTATATCCACACAGCACAAAATGGGACAGAAAATCTGTTAAAAATAATCAGCACGGACTGATTTTACAGTTTGACCACAGTGTGCTGCAGTAGATTCTGGCAAGTGCCATCAGAAGCAGTAAGAAGTAGTAAGAATCTTTGTAAAGATTATCCATCTCATGTACTTCTTTCATAGTATAGTGACCGTTTCGGCAAATATGACAAAGTTATTTCCCAAAAAGTTACCAACTGACGCCTTAATGAAATTATCAATAAAATGGGTTCAAACTGTGTCAGAGGTTTTAAAATTGACCATGATATTTGTCATTCATCAAGACCCACCTCCCAAGCCCCCCTCCCCCACATAGAATAATGGTGTATAATGTATATACATATAAGTAACAGTAATTACGATACTGATAATATATAAACTGAAAGAAGCGAATTAATAAATTATACTTAGATATTAGCTAAATATACATAAAAAGTAGAACTACAACCACGCAGTTGTATGCCTCTGTGAACCAGTCACACACATCCTTCTGTCGGCAGCAGATCTAAACAATCAGCAGTTTCAAAGATGGACACCCAAGATTTGAGTCACCAGTTCAGTGTCTGACCAAATATTTCCTCTTCTGTTCCTGAGTCATGAGTTTAAGTAACTCCCAGAAAAGTGTTTTTGCAGAACATTATGTTGCCATAGTGAAGTTGACCTTTGACCTTTTGGATATAAAATGTTATCGCTTTATCAATATATCCTACGAAACATTTGGGTGAATGTTTTTCATAATTACAGTGTGAATTCCTGAGTTATGGCCAAAACATGTTTGTTTTTTTACATTTGACCTTCGACTACTAACCGGTTCATTCCTGAGTCTAAGCGAACGTTTTTTACCGTTTTTTACCGTTTCTCATCTTCTTCTCACACTTTAATTATCACATCAGATAAAGCTAAATGCATGTCTTAAGAGTTTCTTCTAGTTTCTCCTTTTATTTGTTCTGTCCCCCCTCTTCCTCCCCCATCTTCAGCAGGACTGTAGCTATGACGTATTATCTTTACATAAACATAATGTGTGTCTGGTATGTAAGGGTGTGTTTGTCTGTGTGTGCATCTGGTTTACCCATCAGAGCCCTAGCATTATGTCCCTGACCTGGTGAGGGGCACAGCGCGGTGAAGCTACGTGTCTTACGTGTTTCCACCCATTGCTGAAGTGTGATGTCACTCTGGGTGAGGTGTCGGGGACCGGAAGAGTCTGGTGGGGGGTAGACAGGGGGACTGTCTGAGATGTTGGCAGCAAGGTGAGAGCTCTGAGAGGAAGACATTATAACCTCAGTCCGCGCTGAGTGCATCCACAGGCCATGCTGGAGGGAGACAGCGTGTGTGTAACTGTAGGGGTGCTCCACGAAGAGATTTTTAACAAGGTTTTAATGACATGCCGCAAATGGCCCATGATCCAGAACACAACAGAGACTTTAGAAGATCGCACACACACCCTGCTTGTATTGTCATGCATTGGTCAGCTGTTAAAGTCAACATTCTGTGTTGTAAATTAGCCTTGCGCCCCTCAGGCTCCCTCGTTTCTACCTATAACACATGCATCTCCTCATCTCATTGCAGTCAAAGCGACCACATGCTGCGGTCTGTGATTACAGCCGAGTGTTTACAGTCTTCTCATATTAACACTTGTGTTAAACCAGCATGGGGTACCGTCCTGTACTACTTTTTTTTTTCTTCTTTTTTTCGGAAAACGCACAAAATCGGGTGGTGGGTTGACACCATCAGCTTGATGGCACCTTCCAAACTATCTGCCCATCTGAGGCAGAGCATGTAGAAAAAACCTGATCTCTGATTTTTCAGAGAGGCCATTTCAGCCAACATTATTTTATTGCTTTTATTGGACAGAACACAGTCCTGTAAAGAGAGGAGAAGGAGACGGGGAAAAGGGAGTTCAACTCTACTTTGAACTTGTCAAACCAAGAAAATCAGGACTTTAAAGGTGGAGAACTGTTAAGTCAAATATGCATCCTAAATATTGTTTGAGAAGTGTGTTGCATTCTTTCTTAACAGTGTTGCTCCACTTTTCTGTCTTTCCACCTCTTCATTTTACTTTTGCTCCTTTCATCCAGCTATGACTGCCAATGCCCAGTTTCACAATATGCACGTAAATTAGGAATGGCACTACATCTTTGAGATTGCACAAGTCTGCATCTGCATCTTTGTGTGTGCGTGCTCAAGTGTGAGGGTGTGTGTGCATGTACATGTGTGTAATGAGAACCAAATGGTGGGGTGTGTGAGTGCATGGTTTCTCTCCCCCATCTCTAATCAGACAGCCCCCAGGAGTACGGTGTGAGTGCGGACTCGGGGCTTAGAGCGCTGAGCTGCTACATAAATCAGCTCTGCCCATGGAGAAGCCTGGATACATGCGGACTCCACTAACCTGCAGGCTGAAACATTGTAGATCGTTATGTTTTGGTCACTTTATGAGGGCGTTTTGTTCTAATGATGGTCTTCAGTGGTGATTACAGGCGTGAGAAAGTAGTGTGAAGCTGCAGAAATAATGAATTTGCCCAATTTTTGATGACTGACCACTCTGAGGCCTGTTGTGGTCTGGGTAGGTGGTCTTTAATGACAAGGCCAGGTACTGTCTAAAGAGGGATAAATCTTGATATATGCTTGCTCTTTCACATCTGATTACCAGCTTTATTATTCTGTCTTTCTCATTCTCTCTATCTCCTCTCTTCCTTCTTCGACTTTCCCTCTTCTCCATACCTTCCTTCTCCACTGTCTCTGTTTCAATCCTCATTCCCCGCAGGAGGTGGCCTCTCCCTGTCCTCCATCTCTCCTTCTCCTCCCTTTCTTTCTCTTTCACATCTGGTCAGGCAGCTGTGGCTGGCCAGGGTTCAGTGGGGTGGGAAGGTGTGGAGGGAAGAAGAGGAGGAGGAGGGTGGTGGTGGTTGAGTTTTGAGGAGGCTATCAATTGCAAAGCCCAGGGCACAGTAAAAGAAAAAAAAAACCGATTTGACACAAAATGTGCACTGTGAAAAAATGTTTGAACCAAATCTCCTCAGTTTTTCTCAGTCTATCTATCACACTGTCTCCCTGTGCACTATTAAACTCTATTAAAGAGAGCAGCAGTGCAGGGAGAAGGGGGGGGTTAGGAAGGCTGGGGGTTTGGGGAGAAGCAGGGGAAGAAGGGGGAGGATGGTGAGGGCAAAGATTTCAATATCTGATTTCCACATCTTAAATACATTAATTTATCTTACCCCGGGGCTCTTTTAAACTCGGGAGAAAGGAGAGGAAGGGATGGGAGGAGGAGGGAGAGGAAAAGGGGCGAGGGTACTTATGACATTTTCATTGTGGAATCTCATTTCTATTGTTTCTGTGGTCAACATATTGCCCAAAGATTCCACATGCCATCATGGCCACACAAGCTCCGAGCTGCTAAACGGTCACAGATGGTATTACACGCTTTGCGCGCATGCAGATGACTTGATTCCTGTCAGGCTTAGGTGCTTTTTTTTTCCTGCAATATGCCAATGTCGGCACATGATTTACTGCTCGCGAGTGCGTCATTGTGTTCCACATTCCAGGATGTCATCTGCGCTACCTTTATGCCAACTAGCCCCGTCTTTGTCAGTCTCCACCCTGAGTGCCAGTTCCTCTGCACTCCAGCTGAAGTTCACGACCCCTCAGAGTTCACATTGGGACGAGGGCCTTTCTGAGGGAGAGTGAACTCTTCACTGCAGTCTCACGTGACTCTGAGCATATGGTAAGTCACCCCGAGAGTGGAAAAAGCTCCGTTCAGTTGCAGTTCCTTCCAACTTATTTTATGGCCAGTTTCGGAGCCCGAGGAGCCAAACAAACAGAGAGGGATACATGGTCAGAGTGAGGGGGCAGAAACGGAGACAGTGATGGACCTACAGTATTCAGCAAGAGTGAGTAGGAAGTGAGAAATGGGAGGGAGCCAGTGGGATTGAAGGGGAGTGTGAGCACCCTACTGTTGTGTATTATGTTTTCCAAAAGTGTGCTTGCATGTGTCTCTGTGTATCTGTGTGTGTGTGTGTGTGTGTGGTTCTGGGGTACTTGGGAAGGTGAACTCATGCTCCTCTCGGTACAGGAAGCCCCTGATTAGTGCTAACGAGAATTGCAGACCATATTAATGCAACCACACACCTCTCCCCTCCCTCCCACCTCCTTTTCTCTCTCACTCCTGCCATCTGCACTCTCCACACTCTCTGCCAGACATCATAAACCCACTGCAGAACCCTGAGACACACACCAGAGCACTGAGGGGGGCAGGCCAGGGGCTGCCACGCACTCAGCCCCCTCTTGCACATTCAAACCTCACAATAACACGTCTCTCAAACAAACACATGTGGTGGAACATACCTAGTACACACACAGGAGAAATCTTACACCACATGACAGATAGTAGAGTTCATAGCACAAACATTTACACACCTAAACAAACACAGAAGGTATGGTGAAAAGCGAAACATTACACAGGCGCAAACATTCACAACTGCACCGAAACACACTTTTTTCTCCAGTTTCCAGCAAACTTCATTTGCATAGAAAAGAATCTGAGCCTGGAGATCAAAGATAACGAGAGCATGAGGTTGGAGAGATGGAGCGAGAGGGAGAGGATGGAAAAAAGGTCTGCTGGTGTGCAAGTCTTATTAAATGTTCCTGCAGATGGACAGACAGGGCGTTTTCATATTGAGACATGGATACCCTCTCCTCTATTCTCTTGACTCCCACCCACACATTAACATGTGTTTCACATTCAAAGCGGAGATGTGCAAACCAACGGCCAACCACTCTGTGTGACTGGCAGCCTGCTCTCTCACACTTGCTCTCTCTTTCTGTAGTCACAGAAATGAACTTACAGAACAGTATTATGTCTGCGTGTGTGTGTGTGTGTGTGTGTGTGTGTGTGTGTGTGTATGTGTGTGTGTGTGTGTGTTTTTTTTATGAGAGGGTTTGAGCTCTCAACCTGCATACTTCTGTTTTAAAATGAGAGAAAAAAATCCCAGCTGAGCTTAACTGATATAAACTACGCGGAAATGGATTAGAAATCACTTTGCTGACTCCAATTATTTTGTTAAGGTCAGTTCAGAGACTCATATTGACTGGCTGTGTAGTTTGTCATTTATCCAGTTATTGCATCATGATTGGTTATTTGGCTTTCATGGTCTGTTAGCTACAGGAAGTATCATACTACAGATTTAGCCGGTAATGCTGATGATACAGTATACTCAGTCCAGCTTGAGGTTTCGACATGAAAAGATTTGTTTGTTCACCTACTGAACACTTAAAATGCAAAAATAGGTTTAGCTTAAAATAGGATGCCAATGCAAAAAAACAAAAAAAAAAAAAAAAAAAAAAGATGCATCTGCATGATCAAGTCTTGCAAGTGTAATGTATTCCTTTACAATACTGTCATTTTGTAAATATATAAATTAAAATGTTTGAAAAGGTCTAAAGTTTCAGTCTGGACTTAATCTTTTTAACTGTACCAGGGCTGCTACCAAACTGTAAATGTTCAGCCATGACTCCTTGAAATTATGTTTATGTTATTTAACTAACATGAAACAGCAAATTTGTTTTGAGTAAATTATGTTTTCCATTAAAATTATGTGGAAATGTTGCTAATTAATGTATGAATGTATCTGGAGAGTCGAAAATTGTTACACTTAACATATCAGGAAAATGTTCACTGACAGCATGTTTTAGTTGATTTCCATCAAAAAGGGCAATCTTGCAATACAGTATCGATTCAAAGGGACTTTTTTATTTACTTTTTTATTAAAACGTAACCAAAATCACAATATTTTCTCAAATGTAACCATTGTTGCCTAAACCACGGACAGGAGTCTGATGTGAACCCAAAGTTCTGGTGTCAAGGTCCTACACTTTGTACGCCTGCCATCCTCCCCAACCACCTCCTACCAAAGCCTATGCAGTACTTGAATGTAGTGTTTCTTTACCTGATAGAAACATTGTTTCTGAACATATCCAGGCAGTGAGTATGCTGCCACAACAACAATTAAGACAGCAGTTTAGTAACATAAAAATGTTATTTCTAGGAGACAGGGTTGGAATTTCTGTATTACATCTGCATAGATAGAACTGGCCCAAGTCTTTTTGGGCCCAAAGGAGAATTGGATAATGCATCAATCCTTACCATAATGTCTTAAAGCACAAGCAAAACTTGGTTGTTGTCATTTTGAAATTGCACCCCAAAAACATGTTGTGACAATAACAAAATTTAAATCTAATTAAATTTGAAACAATGTTTTCACACCACTCTGAAATGTACTGTATGTGTATTGTGGGGTGAGCACACTGGGTGAAGAAATCAAACAAAGTAAAAAATATCAGACAGTTTAAAAAGAGGTACAAAGACAGTATCTACACAAGGTACAGAAATGACTAGAGGTAAAGCACACTCAGGGTGCTACTATTCTTGGTATTCTCAATTCGTTTTGTCTTTATTTGTTTAATACACGGTGTAATATTGGTCATCAGGTATTAAGAAGTCCTTTGGTGTAATGTGTGGTTGATCGATGGTGAGGAGAGTGTATTTATGTCATAGTTTGATAGTGATGGATTAGTATAGTTTGGGATTGAGGGGAGGGCTAGACAAGCATGTTGCTTTTTCCTAGTCCTTTTCAGACATGAAATGTTAATTTATGTCTCTCATTGTAAGTCTGTTCATGATTTATTGTTTGTCTCTTGTTTGAAGTTTTTTTCTGTTTTATTATTATTAATTTAAATGTTTGAAATAAATCAAATCAAATTTGAAACCGTGCCTCAAAAATCTATTATTTGTTATAATCGCAAAAGTTGCTGTAGTGCCTACAAATCTAACATCCCAATATTGTGAGCTGGTTGGACTATACTGGACATACAAAAATAATCAATTGTGTCTCTAAATACATAAATAATGCCAAATTAGTTATGGGGCCTTCTGGTGCCTTTAGGGCCTCACCAGATGCTCAGTTCCAGTCTGGTCTCACTACTGGGGCATCAAAAATGCTGCTGGGGCAGGCGTCAGATTTGAACGCGCAACGTACCCTTTAGTGTCTTGTAACAGTTGAAATTTTTAAATGTTTGTCTTAACACAATGCCTAGATGCGAGAGATGCGATGAACTGGGCAGTGAACTCACTACAAACGGATGCCTATTACTGAGCTTGTTACCTCTTAACTCAAGTGTGATGTTGGTTATGTGTGGCCTCTCATTTGTTAATGTATAATAAAACAGTAGTTGTACAACCAGGCTTGGCGAGGTTGATGTGCATGTTAGTAATAAATGACAAGCATTGTGGAAATTCCCGTACAAGTGTTCTGACATCTTCTTCCACGCTCTCCAAGCTACTTCAACCATGAAAACTGTTACAGTCTATATGAGATGCAACAGGCTTTCAACCAGCTACAATGTAGATTAAACCCATTTGCATCATTATTAGACACAATGGACATAGTACAAAGAGCAAGAAAATCCACTAACGGTGGGTTGATGGGTCAAACAAGCACAGGACTTTGACCCAGGAGATCAGTGTTCGTGCCCAATGTAAAACTAAAAGTCCATGTTGAGTTATTATGTCACATGAGTCATATGTTATTTGATATTCGTGTTAGTCAATTGACGTGACTAATGTCAACCATAATATTTTTTTATCACTAATCAAGTAGTTTTGTTTTCGAAATCTATCCTGTGGTCAAGATACGACACAAAAGGCTACTTCTGCCCAAGCGTCAAAATATTAGTAGTAGAGTAGGGATGAGAGCATGTTTTAAGTTCACTTGGGTGGTGGTTCCATCCTTAGAAAGACAAGGGGAAATCTCCTCATACATTCGCACATGCACTGTACATGTGTGTCTACGTGTTAGCCAGCGGGAGGTCTGTTTGATCACATTCAACAGAAATGTGAGGTCAGAGTGAGCGGATGAGGAGCAGACACACACGCAAACATAAATACACACACACACACACACACACACACACACACACATAAAAGAGAGAGTTAGATAAAGGGGAGACTACATGAGGAAACACATGGCATCATAAGTCTGAGTCAGAAGACGAAGGTAGTGTCTGTGAACCTACACCAGAGAGAACAAGGGGGTCAAAGAAAGGGTGGTGGACTGGAGACAAAGGCGGAGATGGAGGGGTCGGCGGATGGGTGGGTGGGCTCGGGAGGTCTCTCTCTGTCTAGTTTACCCAGCTGGAGGACCGAGAGACCCAGACAGAGCCCTGATGTCACCTACTGTACCCTACCCTCCCAGCTCCCCTGCTTCCTGTCCCTGCTGAAGTGATGTCACAGGCCAGCTGGGGATGTCACGTCCACACCCCCCTATCCCCTCTGTCTGTCCCCTCTCTCCCCTCTCTCAACTGGGCTTCAATCACTGGTGTCCCACTGAGACCCAGGACAGTCAATGAAGCACGTACCAAACACAGACAGAAAAGCAACCAAGAAGACACCACACACGCACACACACACACACACACACACACACACACACTGTTGATCATGTTCACAAACACACATACCCATGCAAATCTATCAAACATAAATCATTTCAATTATGTAATGTAGGCCAAGCAAGTAAATGAAATGCTAATAAATACTGCAACATAGCCAGCTGTGTCATCCCATAACACAGCGTAATTGGTTTATTGTTTTATGTAATTCACTTGTTTCCATACAGTTTAGACGAAAGAGGAAAAGGAAATAACTCAACCCCGAGGAGAGCAGCTACCAAACACTGTAACATGATTCAAGGCATTTCACCGAGTCCAGTGACCTCACCGACCTTTGCTCTGAAAATTCTGCACCTCAAAGTGATCATGACTGCTGATCTGAGTACGATGGCTCACAATAGCAGGTTTAGAGCAAGTGAACCAAGGTGGGAAAGTAAAGGTACGGCATGTCTGCTTATATCAGTTACCACTGATAACTCCATTTAGACTCATAAACCACTGATTTACTTACAAGCCCTTTGTTAAAAACTCACAGTACAGGCTGGATAATCAGAGTTGGATTATGAACAGCATTCAATACCGTCTTAAAAGCAGCATCACTACTGGGAGGAAGTAAGTGACAGATTTATGACCAAATGTGACCATAAAGAGCTCTCAAGCATGTTCAACCTCTTTGGGCCACCTCAAACTAATGAAATGGCATGGAGTTCCTGTTACACAGAAAAAGAGAGGACAGCGTTTGTTATATTCTATACTGGTGGTTTTCAACCAGGGGTCTGGGGTCCTTGAGGGAGTTCCAGGGGATCCCCAGAAAATGGGAAATTGTTTATTCTCACAATTTAATTCACTATTGAAATGAGCCCAATATGAGTAGAGTCATGAGCGTGACTATTCAAATCATAGGTTTCTCTACAATTATCTCCTCTATTGTAGTTGACAGCTGTAGTGTTCTGGTTTGAGTCATATCTAACAACAAAAAGATGGAGGTCCCTAAAGAAAAATCTTATCAAATGGGGGTCCATGACCTGATGTGTATGCATTTACAGGTTCTTAATGTGAAAAAGGTTGAGAACAAGCCCTCCATGATTTATCAGGGCTTTTTCGGATTGTGAGAATAAAACTGCACTCTTCTGAGTTTGTGATCTATACAACACTAATGTCACCACTAACCATGCATATTTAATCTAACTCATCTTGATTCTTTCAGCACGTACAGATCAGGATGCAACAGCTTCTGTCATGTTGATTTGTCTTGACTTGCCATTCTCCGGGAGTGTTTTTGCAGTAGAAAAATGTCAATCAATTGATGACTTTTTCTTGTGGTTTACCACAGAGTCACACGTGGCACAAAACAGTTTACCCCTGCTTTCATGCAGAATATCAGGGAATGCCTTGAATGGTCTTTGGCAGTCATTTTTGTTGGTAAATGTTAGATGTTTGTGTCGCACATGTCTGCATCCAAACAACAAGAAACAAGGAAGTGAGTAAGGTCATGCTGTGCAGAGGATTGCTCTGATTGGTGAAACTCATGGGAAACTATGATCAAAACATCCTGGAGGGGCTGTATTTTATGTATTTTGCACTCAAAGTGGAGAGTTCCTTAGAGCTGACTTTTTAGAGCTGACTTTTTTTTTTAGTAGTAGAGGTGAGCAGCTGCTCCCTACAAGAGACCTGTAAACATTCACCTATTTAACACACCCTCTAAACAAAAATAGTCTGCTAATGCTGTTGAATGATTTGGTCAAAGATGACTAAAAATTTGATTTTAAAACTCTGTAAGAGATTAAATGTTATGTAATGAATGTTATGATAGACCATTAATCAAAGTAGAACACGGTTGTATGCCTCAGTGAACCAGTCAAGTTGAGGTTACAGTTTACATCCATGTCTTTCCAGACTCATATGTAGCCTTGACAGTTCAGAAAGCTTCAAATATGAAAGTTGCTGCAAAAATACATATTCTAAAATACGGATGCTTCACACACATCTTCGGGCAGCACAGAGGATCTACACAATCAGCACAGTTTCAAGGTAGAATTCAGTATTTCAACACATCCCCCCTTTCTGTTCCTCAGTTATTAATGGAGAAGTTAATGGCCAGAAGTGTTTCTGTAAAACATTATGATGTCATAGTAAAGTTTACCTTTGACCTTTTGGATATAAAATGCCATTATATCCTATTAGACATTTGGGTGAAATGTTGTCGTTATTAGCGTATGAATTCATGAGTTATGGCCAAAAACATGTATTGTGAGGTCACAGTGACCTTGACCTTTGACCATCATATTCTAATCAGTTCATTGTTGAATCCAAGTGGATGTTTGAGCCAACTTTGAGGAAGTTAATTCAAGGTGTTCATCAGATATCATGTCCACAAGAATGGGACAGACAGACAACCCAAAAATATAATGCCTCTGGCCACGGCTACTGTTGACACAGAGGCAAAAAATTGTCAATGTAGGTCAGCAAAGACATGACTGACTTTGTTGGCTGAATCTTTTTTTGGCATTTTTAATATGCTTTGAATGACTGATGGGGACTTTTAATCATTACAATTTTAATGTGTGCAGGAACACGCCAACAGAAAATTTTCACTTATGTTCATTCCTTTCTCTCATTTGCTTCAAAAACCACTCAAAAGTACCATTAAAAGGAAATTTGTTGCTTTCATTTGCCTGCTCATTTACAGTGAAACACTACACAGCTCTGTTTCATTCACTTCTCGTGTGTGTGTGTTTGTGTGTGTATGAGAGAGAGAGAAAGAGAGAGACAGAGAGAGAGAGAGAGAGAGGTCTATGCCCCCCACCCACAGACACGCTGTGTTACGTGCAGGCCGACAGGACCCCCCTTGTAGAAACTGAACACCACAATCTTCCTCCCTTTAGGCATCCCCTCTCCCCTGCCCTGAACCCACCCTGTCCCCTGCTGGCCACTGTCCTTAACCAAACACACAACACGCAAACGCACGCACACACACTACCCGACTTTCTCACACACCCACACACACTGTACAAACACTCTCTGAACTTTAATATCGGATTATGTTTCAGGGATGCACGTGCGCGTGCGACATACGCACACGCGCTCTCCTTCTGAAAACACACACATCCTTTCACTTTCTTTGATGAATGAGGAAATGCTCACACAAACATATAAACAAAACCTCCATCCCAAACCCCATTACATCTGTATGCTTTTCCTAGAGCTTCAGTTGAGCCTTTCAGGACCTGACGTATCCAGCAGCTCCGCCTCCCCTCCTATCCTCTCTTTCTTTCTCCCGGCTCAGGCCCTACCTGATTGTCTGCTTGTTTTCCCTGGCGGCTCCCAGCTTCCGTTCCCAGGCTGGGAGGTGGGAGGTGGGAGCACAGCCTACGACACATACTTTCCACCCCTGAAGGCTGAGGGCCAGCGGCGGTTCCTCCTGTCCACAGGCCCTACAGGATGCACTTAAGCACCGCTGCTGCCCACCAACTCAAACCTATCCTTCTGGCTCAGGTCTGGGGTAGAAGGAGGGAAGAGATGGAAAGAGGAGCATAAGAAAAGGATGACGGAAAAGTGCACAAGAGTGAGGAGAGTGAGAATGAAGAATGAGAATATGTAAATCTGGGGGGAAAAAAGCATCTTTTTCTGTGCGTTTTGGCTGGAATTTTTAACATCCAATGAGAGAGCCTGTCAAAAAGTTCTTGCGAATACATACATCTTAAGACCCAGACACCAAACTGACATTAGAGAACTAGTGGCAATGAAAGCCCCCTGCTGTGTCCCTTCACGTCGCCATGTTTCAGCCAAAAATTTCTACATGAACACACCAAACAGACGGCCAACAAGCTTGTATGTACTGCACCTGCATGAGAGGACATACCCTCCATACCAACAGACGGCATTTAGTGAGGTGACATTAGCAACGTTATTTTTCTTGACCTTTATGTGTTAATCGTACTGCAGTTAGTTGTGTTCTTTCAGGTGGTTTAACATGTTTGTTGTATTGCTGTCTTGTGAACTCCTAAATTTGTTGTTTCCTAAGTCCAAAATATTTTCAAACATCAGGGTGATGACGGTTAATGACTGGATGATTTTTTTTTTTTTTTGCTTGTGTGCAGTCACAACATTCAGGCAGACGCTGCAGGGTGTGCGCTTAGCAGCATGACGGCTCTTCAGCAGTTGAGGCTGGCTTTAAGAGGCGCTTGATTTGATATGCAGCAGAGATTTCTATGAGCGAAGCACACATTTTAAACGTCAGTATCACAGTCGATCATGTTCATTTAATTTTGAGATGCCACGATCATGATTGTGATTAATATTTGATTAACTATGCAGCTCTATTGGGAACCATGAATGTCTGTACAGATATTTATGCTTATATTTAATTCATCCAGTAGATGTTGAGATATTTGTCTGGGTAAGTGAAAACTTGAATCAGGTGGCACTAATAAAAAGGAGTGGGATGACCAGATTTACAAGGATTAATCCTTTTGTCACCATAGATATCTGCACCAAATATAATGGCAATCCATCTGAAAGTTGTTGAGACATTTTAGAAGAAAAGTCAGCGGATCACCAACGTCTCTATGATTCATCCTGTAATGACACTCCATCAAAACATTGTCGGGATATTTCAGTCTGGACCACTGCCATCCAGTAATTCAAACATTTAGAAGTAAAAGGGCTAAAGCAAGGGTGGCAGAGAGGGAAGATGAGACATCACTGGCACAGGGAACAATTTTGTCATCGGTGTGCTGGAGTAAAGTTTTTTTTTTCTGCTTTAATGGTGCACCTGCAGGTCTCTATTCTCCAGCTTTTCCCAGTGTGACTTTCTGCTTCTACAGCGGCTCTTCTCAAAGTCAGCGTGGCCCCTGTGATTAGTACAAATGACTCTCATTATGTGGTAATGCTGTAATTACATGACCCAAAGTGCTGCCCTGCTGTAGTGCGCTGCAACTTCTATCACTGTATGTGACAGCATTCGCACACCCACCAGTCTGTGAAAGTTGTTACTCATTTGTAAAGAGATGCATTTTTCCCCCGGTTGTTTGCCTCTGGGCTTTTTCAAGCTGAAGTTTCTTTTTGTCTTTCCTTGGGATTGAGCCATTCTGTCACTGCTGAACATTTGATGTAGTCAGACATGGAGGTGAACCCAAACAATGACTGTGAAACTCTCATGTTAGATTAGTTCTGTTTTATATGAACTGAGTGCTTCGGTAATCCTCCCAGATCACATAATGGTAATTTGGTACCCATTTCCTCGTTCAGCAAGCTTTTATGTAGGCCCAGTAATCATCTGCAGAGAACATGAACTGTACGTTATACCACTAAAGCTCAAAACCAGCTGCTCGGGCCAATAAAAAGACAAGTAGAGATGTGTTATTAGACATTAGGACTTCTCTGCCATGTACTGGGTACAAGCACCGCACTGAAAAAGCAGATTTCTCCAAAATCTGACTGCCGGTTTGCCTCAGAGCTTGGATCTGTTTTTAGTGGTGAGTTTGGAGGAAACGCAGACACTTACCGTTTCTTGCAGACACTGCTTAAAAGCAAGAGTGGCTTTTGTAAAACATGGGTCAGTAATAACACACTTCAGCACTGAATGATATCATTTGGCAATGGAACTGAAATTCTGAGTAGCAAATCAACAAAGAAAACTCCTGGAAACTGCCACTTGCAACCATATGATTAACTGCAGATAAATGAAAACCACATATAAAGTTGATGTTGGGAGGAAAAAAATATTGTCATAAGGTTATGACTATGTGATCTGATAAACGGTCAGTATGGTTAGCAGGATAAGAAACCACTCATCACATGATGTAGCCATGCTGATAGAGGAATGACAGAGGTGCAGCAAAGCAACAGCTGTGACACTTCCTCTCTGAATGCCTCACTGATAACACACTGATAGCAGATTCAACATAATCAGTGGGTTGGATGGTAAGATGAGATAAAATGTACCTTAAGACGATAGAAAACTAACAGAGATTTTGCTGTTTTGTATCTACCAAAGTAGCTATGGCTTTTTGTATTATTTTACCCACAAAAACCTCAATATTTCAGGTAGTAGATTCATTGAATTGGCCAAAAAACAGATATTTGGTTTGTATGTGTTTTTTTGTTTTGTTGTGCTGACAGTGAAAAGGCAGGCTGCTCTAATAAACTGTTCAGATGCTGTCCTACAAACTGTTATGCACTTTGTACATATCCCACATATTGTAAAAGGTTGCGATCATGTGATCAATGCTCAGTCCTGTAAAGTGACATGTTGGAGTGGTGGACTTTCCACCGGGACATTTCCTTGGAGATGTGTGTTCAGAACCATGTGAACTTTCATTTCATTTTAATGTACATCCTCACCGTGTTTCTGTTCCTAAACCTAACCTCCATAACTTTATGTCACGTACATAACCGTGTGTCAAGGATGTAACATCACTCACAGAGTGCTGATCTGTAAGATATCTAAGGAACTGTTATGGACCTGCAAAATGGATCAGCACTTGTATAGCAACTTTGTCACATTCAACCATTCACACACACATTCACACACTGGTTGCTGCAGCTACCATACAAGGTAAGCCACCTGCTAATCAGTTTTTAACACAATCACACACAGATGGAACAGCCATCAGGAGCAATTTGGGGTTCAGTATCTAGCTCAAGGATACTTCAACATGCAGGTTGGAGGAGTCAGGAATCAAACCACTGATCCTTTGATCTGAGCCACAGTCGCCCTGTTGTGTCTGCATTTTCGTAGGATATCAATCGAACCGTTCTATGAGGATATGTTGGAAAAGATAGTATATGTATTTTGGCTCTAGAAACTTTTGAAAGGAATGATAATCAATGCAACAACTGAAGGTCAGAGTCTATGCAGAAACTATTATAAAGCAACTGCAGTAGAGTAAGCAAACCTTGGGAAAGTTCAACAACAACTTAAAGCTGAAGTAAAACCAACAAGTGAAACCCACAGCCCAATAGGTGGTTGCCACTATGGTTGGGAAATACCACACTGTTTGGTTTCAATGTGATACCAAGTTATACCAGAGCCAAAATCATCAAAATCTATACTGATCCAGATACCACTATCTTTTATCATGAAAGGAGACTAAAATAGTATCATGTAGTAGAGCTATGTGTCATGATGTTGAGGTGAATGCGTTATGAAAACTCGATTTACCGATCGTTTATTATCTGTTAATCTCATGCTGTTTCTAAGTAACAACATGCTAAATTCTATGAAATACCAAGGTGATCGCTGCATGCAGTCACACAGTGGTGGAGAAAATATTTAGACCCCTTATTTGAGTAAAAGTGGCAATACCACATTGTAAATATACTGTTACAAGTATATTTCTACTTAAGTATAAGTCCATGGCAACCTGACTCGGTCTAGTCAGCCATACAGGGCTTTTAATCTGTAATAATGCACAATAGTCCACAATATGTATGCAAAATTAAAGTGACTACAGCAGTTGCATAAATGTAGTTGAATAAAAAGTACAAGGTCTTATTTTTCTATCTACAAAAACGTTCCGTGTGCCATTGTAATCATTTGGAAAAAGCTATGATGACATAAATATTTGTCACACTGTGGCTTTAATCAAGTAGTTTTAGCTACTTAACCTTTACCATACTGTAACTACCATGCATGGATATTGTACAAGCAATTAAAGAAAAAAAACACTGGCACTGAAAGTTTAAAAATGTCATCACTGAACATATTCCAGGGTTTTGCAGGATTGTCCCATATGAATGTTTAGTCTGGTTGCATTCACTCTTTGACACTTGGGGTTCATCCAAAGTGCTGCAGCCCATCTAGTCTTGTCTAGCCCCCGACTCTCTAAACTCCCCCATGTACCCCAACCATGATCCAACACTGGTTTTAACCTAGAGGGCAACCAAGGACACAACTCCACATACCTTCAGGCCACGATTTAGATGACGCTCTGGTCTGAGAATTACATCTGCCTACTACCGTCTGACTGTCCCTCCTTTGACCACAACAGTCTGGTCATCTCTCTGTCCAATCTGGATCCCTGCACCTCAGCTGTTGAACCATCTTGCTCCCAGTTTAGCTAAAACTGCAGAGTCTCTCTCTCCACATCCTGATACAGATAAAAACTCTATCTCCCCGGACTCCACCTCTGACCCTGACCTCCTGTCATCCAACCCGACTCTGACTCCCTTAGCCTTGAACCGAAGTTCATATCCTGCGTGTCCTCAAACATACACAAAATGAACACACAGATGTGCATACACAAATCAAATGGTTGTTACGATTATCTTGTTACCCTTTTGATAGAACGAAGAATTTCATTGATCTCACTGTTCGAAGAATTCAGACTGCTTCCGCAAACAATTATACAAAACTTGTGCCACTGATAATTGCTTATTACTGGCAAGGAATGTTGGTGAGCTATGGCCTCCGTGTATCGCTTGTTCATAGCTTATTGAGTTAACTAGGTTAGTTTGTAAACTATTTGGAGTTAGCTTAGGGTTATGTAAAAGAACAAACAAGTTCACATCAGTGTCTGTAGTTTTATTTGTGTTTTTTTAATTAATTTAATTGTATTATTATGTATTTTTAATAGCATTTATTACATTTAGTATTATTTATATTATTTGTTTTCCTCCGATTATTATTTGATCAGTCCTCTTTTTTATCAACTACAAACATACAAACACTCACACATACTGGTGCCCTCTGTAACCACCCTTAATACAGTCACAACAACCAGTTTTGTCTCATTTTGTGTGTATTCCCATTACCGTTTAAACTCATGTAGGCTATGTATTGCATGTCTCCATCTTGATTTTTTGTATTGCCTGTTATACAAATCAAATAACAATAATAATAATAATAATAATAATAATAATAATAAATAAAAAAAAAAACCTTCCTTGATTTTTAACTATTTAAAGTTATCCTGGGGTTACATATATAAAAAAAACACGTTTACAACAGTTTCTCGCACACTGAAGCTTATGATGCGTATATATGAATGCATATAACTTGAGCTACTTTAAAACATAAATGCAAAACCAGAAATTAATCAGAAGAGCACTCACAGAGCGCAGACCTCCGCCAAGGCCAAGTGCCCTAGCTCACAATGTTTATGAAAGTGGAAAATAATTTGTGTATCAACGCCTGTGATTCAGATCCACTCCAAAATTGAATGGGTTCATCTTTGGCCCATGCTGTACCCTTCCACCACGTTTCATGAAAATCAGGCCTGTAGTTTTCTGTAATCATGCTGACAAACGGACCAACAAATCGAAAGGAAACATAACCTCCTTGGCGGAGGTAACAATGAGCAACAGTGTCTGATACAGCAGTGGTCAGAGTAACGAGCAACTCATTTGCATTTCTATTTTTTATAACTGTCTATTCTATTTTCTGAGCCGGGCTCACCACAAGAGGACCTTGTTTCCTGGAAACTCCTGTACAACAGTGTCTTCTTATCAGAGACACAGGAAACACAACTGTGATGAGTAAATTAAATTCATTCATTCATTCATTCATCATCTAACCGCTTCATCCTCTTGAGGGTCACGGGGGGGGCTGGAGCCTATCCCAGCAGGTCCATGTCATTGGTTCAACAGCCCATTGGTTCGACATCCCATTAGTCCGACTGTCCGCGGTGCTGACCGGCTTGCGGCGGGCGTATGGTGCGCCGCGACCGGCTTGAGGCGGAGCAGGCTCACGGCTTATGTGTTTGTCACTTTCTTTTTCATTTTAACCCACACCATGATCTTTTCCTGACCCTAACCAAGTGGTTTTTGTGCCTAAACCTAACCAGACCTTAACCACAGGGCATCATGATGATTTTGGAACGGACTTCGGAACAATGAGTTTAATATGGTCGGAACAATGGGATGTCGAACCAATGGGCAGTTCCCATCCCAGCTGACATCGGGCGAGAGGCAGGGTACACCCTGGACAGGTCGCCAGACTATTGCAGGGCTGACACATAGAGACAAACAACCATTCACGCTCACATTCACACCTACGGACAGTTTAGAGTTATCAATTAACCTAGTCCCCAATCTGCATGTCTTTGGACTGTGGGAGGAAGCCGGAGTGCCCGGAGAGAACCCACGCTGACACGGGGAGAACATGCAAACTCCACACAGAAGGGCTCCCACACCCGGGATCGAACCGGCAACCCTCTTGCTGTGAGGCGAGAGTCCTAACCACCACACCACCGTGCCGCCATTATCTTTACTTTCTTAACAATTTACATGGTTGTAATAATTCCACATTTTCTGTACTACTGTTGCATTTGGATGCATTTCTTACACAGTAAAGCCTTTATGAAGCACTTTGAAGTGTTACTGTGACCATGTTAATTTCATTCCAACTTTGCTTAAAGAAACTACGTGGGAATAACAACACATAGCAAGGCCAAAAAAGAACCATGTGTGGATGTAAAATCAGGTTGAGGAGATACTGATTTAAAGCTCAGTGTGGCCTCCTCCCTTTCACTATTATTAGAGGGCGTGAGTGAGTGGACTAATCCTGATTGAATTACATAGTAAACTCACTAGCTTGGTATCCAGAGCTAAGACAGTGTCCTCTGTGTACCCTCCACTCAGAACAGGAAGCTGCCAGCCTTTCTGAGATTAGGCCTGTTTCCTCTCTCCACAGTGCACTCCCAGCGACCCTGTGGCCCTGTGACCCTCTGACCTTCCTCCCAGTACGTATGGCACACACACCATCAGCCAAGGAGTGTGCCAGCTGGCGTGTGACACAAACACACATGCGTACAAACACATCACTAAATCATTCCTCATAAGATGACACTTGAGTTCAATTCAAAAACACTATGTCCTCTCCTGGCACAGGACTGGAATGCTGAAGCGTTCAGCAGACACAACACAGTCACGTATGTCAATACTGCATCCATATACAGCAATACTCCAGTACCCCCCATCTCCCCCCTCCAACAAATTGTGGCAGTAATTTTTCCCTCTCGCTGAGTTTTACGAGCCGTAATGTGAAGCACCTGTAGCCACAGAGAGGCCAGACAAGGGCTGCAGGAGTCTGTCTGTGACCCAACTTTAGCCTTGCAGGACACACACACATGCAGGTACATTTGCAGCTTATGTTTCACAGAGGTATCTTTTCTTTGCTGTTGATCCTGAAGCTGGTATTAAGATTTTTATTTATATAGAGATCAACAGCTTAAGCTTTAAATAAAATGTGCACACAAGCCTTAATAAAACCCATAGACTGTATGTAAAGATGGACAATATGTCTCTACTTCCTCCCACTGTACAAAAATGAAGCCAAAATATACTGAATATGGCCACTGCCATCTTGTGCTGGTGCCGTCATTTTGAGCCACAGTTGGCGCAGCAGTGATCTCTACGGTATCAAGTTCCTACCAATACACCCATCCAACCAATCACGGGCGGCACCACTAAACACAGGCATCCATTCACACACGTAGCTGTCAATCATGACGTTAAACTGCCTTTGAATAACATCACATAACTAATAAAACCAAACTTGTCTGAAAAATAAACACTTTATACAACCATGATAACAAGTACTTAAAATGAAGTTTGGACTTACCTAAGTCCAAATGCCAAAAAGTTGCTGTGTGGTGGGCTGCACAGCCAATAAGGCTATAAACCCAGAGTTTAGCTTTTATCAGCTGCCGAGCAGAAAAACGGAACCTTGTAGAAGACAAAAGTGGATACAGGCAATAAAACGTGAGCCTTCAACAGGGAAGAAATTGTGGGATCCTGACACTCGGTATGCCTATGTGTGCAGCAAACACTTTGTCAAACCCTCCAAATGTATTTTTTAGAGTAACAGTTAACTGTATTTATGTATGTTAAGCTAAAGCATTGACAGTATGAATGCAACTTCTGTTATAATTGTGCCCAGTGCTCAGAGATTCAAGCAGTCCATTCCAGCGGTCCGCTCTAGCACCTCTATCAATCTACCAGCATGTAGAGGCATGTCTCAAAACAACAACATAGTGTAGGCATAGTGTGCTAAAATAATCTTTTTCCATCTTATTATTAGCTAATTCCTAGCTACCTATTGCTAATAATTTTAGCTAGCTAGCTAGCAATTAAGTCATGGAGACTTGAAGGTGCAGCTGCGGAGGCAGAATGACAGCGAACAGGCGAAGAAGTGGAGGGGAAAGCGGGCCTCGTTTCCCCTTTGGGGGTGTGGCTTTCAGATTATGACACGTTGCACTATGTCTCTATAGATGATCCCCTGACTTTATTGTTTGCACCATCAGCAGCTTGACATTTATGGCTCAGAGTGAAATGTCTGAAGAACTTCTGGATGGATGAAATGCAGTTTGGTGCAAATAGTCATGGCCTTCGTGAACGTTGGTAATCCCCTGCATCTAACACTATCAGTTGAAAATTTTAACACCTTGGTTTATCAACCAAACATTTTTTTCTTTGAACATTACTGCCTCACAGAGCTGCTGCTAAGAGACTCTTACGCTTCTTACTGTAAAACACTGGTATTTATGCAAACCTTTCCAGAAATCAGACCAAAGATTATCAAAGTGAAAGCAGCCCTCGACTGATAAACCAGTTGAGCTGAGCAACCAGAAAATAATACAAGCTCAGTCAGCAGCAGTAACCACCCACTGGAGTATAAGAGATAAACAGAGCGAGGAGGTGATAAAATGAAAATACTTCCTCTGAAGTTGTAGTTGCAGAATTTGCAATGGACAAAAAAAGGCTTATAAAGAAACCTATGTCTCATTGGTATTTTTGAATCACAAGCCCAACACCTGTGGGGGATGCTGCATCAAAAAAATGACTGCACACTAGTGCATCATCTCACCATGACTGCAGATAACTGAGGTCACCTTTAACACTCTCTTAAGTTCATAGCACTTGCTGTTAAATGGAGGGTAATGTTCCTTTAATCTGATCGTGTGTGTGTGTGTCTGTGTGTACAAATGTGTTCTATTGAGGCCACATGTAACACCCAGGCACTCGGCTTGCTATGAAAACAAGGGGTCATTAGTTAGAGCACAAGGCTGTAACCTGCAGTTCTCTGAGGTTTGAGGTCAGCTGCTTTCTATTACCTCAGGGGGTTGACTTGTTGCGGACTGAAAGCCTGTTATCCCTGGCTGAGTCACCAAGTTTGGATACAAACACTGATGCTATTGATGGCCTTTTGCTCTGAGTCACTCGAGAGAAAACCCTCAGACGAGAGGTTGTGCATGTGTGCGCCTGAACACACGTTAACACACATAACAAGCTAACCCTTTGACCCCGGTCACTGCTGCGGTATCCACATCCATAAAAACTACTTAAATCTCTCACTGTGAAATAATGGCACACGCTACTATTATTTTTAGTCAACCATGCAGTAGCTTATGCGTGTGGTTTCTGGACACATCGCCTTTAATTATCAGTGAGGAGCAAAGTGAGCACAAACTCCTATTTAATTTGGCTAATTAAAGCAGGACTGTCAATTGACTCGAGAACAGCAAGGGTATAATTGTCATAAGCAGCCTGTCACCACAGTTGTACCGCAGACGATACACAAAACAGGCACTGACTTTAGTACAGTGTGCATTATGACTCCATTGCAAAGTATACAGAGGTGTCTGTCAGTTTTGTGCATGCTCTGTGTGCCCAGTTTTCGTGCCGCTTGCTCAGAATAGTTTCTTATTTGTGTGAGTAAAAGTCAGCCATCTAAATATAATCAGACTGCACCAACCTGTTAACCACAGCTGTCACCAAGACTGAAGAAAAAAAAATTACCAAAGCAAGAAAATGGGCAGAGGCAATGGAAAATCTGCAAAAGTAAAAGATTTAAAGACAACCAGAAAGCTCACCATTCATGAGAGGATCCAAGGCCCAATCCCAATATACCCCTTGCGCCTACCACTTTGCCCTTACCCTTCCATTTTGCGCATTCATGTCTAGGGGTAGGATGTCCTGATTCTTGTTGAGATAAAGGAGTAGAGCAAAGTGTTATGGCTACATGGCCCTCCAAACAGAGGTTTTTCAGAGGCACACTTCAAACCAAGTGTTATAAGAATTGGCTGCACAAGCAACAAAAGAAAACCCACAAATGTTTATTCTTTGTTAATAAAGATTTAAAAATTACTATAACCATTGTCTTTACTGTCATTTCAGTGTATTGTGGTCCTTTTCAGTATAATAAGCGTAACAAATGCCGATATCTTGGTGGCTAGTTAGCTAGCTAGTCAAGGTTACACAGTTATTGCTGATCTGCGCATGACAGTCACGCATTCTGACATACATTCATGTCACATTGCCCCCCTTTGATGGCACATGGTGCCCAAAATTTAACTTAAGACAAGCAGCAATGTTGGTGCACTTGTTCCTGCACCTCTGATATAAGTTCAGACTAGTAGGGTAGGAGCACAGGTTGCTAATGTTAGCCTACAGAGCACCACTACTGGCCTGGTAATGAAGCAGTGTTCTTTTTAATTTGATGACTTGTTTCATTCAATAGCATGAAACTTAAGCTGTGAACGAATCCCAAGCATTCTGACAACCACAAAAGGCGGCCTGTAACCCATGCCTGAGAAATCAATACCGCGGAAGATGGCAGATTCACATTGTCTGGCAACACTTTTTCACATTGATGACTACAGATGATGTATCAGGGTCTCAAAGGGTCGTTCTATTTCACAAGGCAAGATTTCAACCACTACCCTGTAACTCTTTTCTAAAAGGGGCAAGGTTGCACTTGAAAACTAGAGGTGGGGTAAAAAAAAGGTTTGGCACCGGCCCCAAATAGAGGTTTTTTCCTGGTGGTGCCTACCGTGAAAAGACACTGTGTTGACACTGGAAAAACTTATTTATTTTCTTGATGAATTCTGATCTTATTATCAAAAAGCATGAAAACAGATTAGAGTAGTTGAACATGGCCTTCACAGTCACCAATCCATGTTTATCACATTGTTAGGGGTTTCCAGACTGACTAAAACGATCAACTAAACGAACATCTTGCATTAAAAGGAACACTTCATAGAACCAGTTGATTTTCTGGGTGTTTTACTTCGACCTAAGACATACTTATACAGGGTATATGCAGGAATCCTGAGGTTAATTTCAATACCTTTTTAAGACCTTCCAAAAAAACCTTAAGACCTCATCGCCACTTCAAGCTGTCGTTAGCAGCATTGCATCTTTAACTTACTAAACAGTTGTAGTTTGCAATTAAATCTATGGAGCACAAACATACAACAGAACTCAGATGCTTGAAAGAATAAATTAAACCCAAGGCAGGTTTATTAAAATACACCTTAGGTCATAACAAGTAACACAGCTCTACAGCTCAACATCAGCTATTTAAGGCCAACTTGCTGAAAACAACAACCTTATGGTTAGCCCCCTGCATGTGGGATTTAGGACTGACCCAAAAAATTCGAAGCTTCGAAGCTTCATTCGATGGCACGGGATTCGATTGTGAAAAAACAACAACGAATATTCGGCCTTTTTTCCCCCCGTTTTTTTGGGGGGACCTTGAATGCAACACTAATCATGCCATCCATTTACGGTTGTTTTTTTTCCCCTTTAACCTTACGTAAACTCAAAGAACGAGAAGCAATGTCTGTTAGGCATATAAGATTTCATGTTCTAGTTCCAGTTTGTGTTTTTAATTGATTGATTGTTTTTGGTTGGATGACAAATAAAGGCCGGCCCCATTAGGCCGAGTAAAGAAGTCATCTGGTCTGATTGTTGCATGAATTGCCTAAAAAAGTTTCACAGTAAATCAGAGAACAGGGATATTATTATTGCCACGAGTTATTTGAAATGGACAAAGGTATTCTTTACTGGTGAGTAATTAATTAATTAATTCTAGAGTTGCAAGAAACTACCTTTTCGCCATAAATTGTAAGTTATTAACTTTTTTAGACTTTTTTTTTGCTCAGCATCCCCCACACACACCTGGACCCGCAGTCCAAGTGTGCCTACCTACACGTTGTTGTTTGTAATAGTCGCGAGGAGGAAAATAAATTATACATATAAATTATACATTCATGGATACTTTTTGTCAAAGCTTGAATGCCAAGAAAATTTAATTCTTCATAAAATCGCGATTAAGACTTTTTAATACTTTTTAATTGCCTTCATTTTCCGACATTTGATTTATCAACTTTTAATACTTTTTAAGACCCCGCGGACACCCTGTTATATATGCTGATTTAGAGCACCGCAACAGCCTTTTACGAATACATTTTCCATTGTATGTACCTTTCACTTACTGACTTTTACAGACATTTTTCCTTTCTTGCTTTAGTTTTCCTGTTGCACTTGTGCACATTCTCACTCAAAAACACACACACACCTCCTACCCTTTTATTCTCACACCTGCACGGGCTCAACCTCTGGTCTGTGGTTTCTTTGGCCCTCGGTAGCTAAGGTCCTGGGCCTTGGATAATGTTAATCAAAGATTGGTTTTGATCCAGGTCCAGTTTACTGAGTGAGTAACATGTTCAGTCAGTGAAAATAAGGCTGCAGGGTAACGCAGCTTGTTTGAAATGGAAATGAGCGCGGCTTCTTCCTCTTTAAGCTACCACCAGGACTCACAATGGTAATTCCCCCTCTAATTTATCAGTGTGAATCAATTCCAAATGAATAGATTATTTCTTTTTTCTGCGGAAGGATGCCATCTGTAATGGATCACAGGCTTGTGGGGAGCTGCCGAGAGTGTTACAGTAAGGTTTAAGTGCAAACCTGCGCTCAGTAGAAACACTTAAAGCCTTTGATAAACATTCTTATCTTGAGGTGAGATGTTAAAATATGATCTGCTCAGACACAGTAGAGAGCCAAAGCCCAAGGGGTGTGTGTTGTGTGGCTGAATGTGCGTGTCTATTAAAGGGGGTTGTCCCCACATTGCCTCTTTTCCTTCATCTGCAGCGCTGTGGGCCTGTTTTATCAGCTCCATCTCTGGAGCTGACAGTAATGTGTGCCCACCCATGAAGTCAACTCTCTATGTGTGGATATGCTTTGTCTGTGTGAATATATCTGTGTGTGTGTGTGTGTGTGTGTGTGTGTGTGTGTGTGTGTGCCAGCCAGCAGGCCGGGACGATGCTCAAAATATCTTGGCTGATTAATAGCGTCTCCTCAGGCTTTGGAGAGATCCCCTTCATGACTAAAGATGGGACAGCCAAACTTAATGACTTGGCTGGTGCCAGCTCAAGCGCACACGCACACACGCACACGCACACACACACACACACACACACACACACGCACTGCACAGGTATGTACGCTATGAAGAGACACGTGACAAACCGCACAACAAAAGATCAATACTATCTATGGGGCTTAACATAAACAGGCGAAGAAAGAAAGTAGCAGCACATCAACTCTCTAAATGCATAATGAATAGATAAGCAGAATCTGACTTATTTCACTGAGGAACATTTTATCCTTTTGGCGCTCAAAACCGCACGCAGTCAACCACAAAATTTGGCTGCCTTAACTGTGGTTATGCTACTCACTCGTCTAATTTCTATTTCTGAAAGCGGACACACAGTGAGGTGTAGACCAGTGTCAGCATGAGCATAAGCATTTCAAGTCTGTCTAAATCAAATTGATAAACAGGTCTTAATATACCGGGGTTGTTGAGAACAGTTTGTGAATTAATGAATTTGACTTTGAAAGAACTTGTCTGCTGTATGCAAATCACACAAGTCTTCATACCTAAATGAAAACATCTTTCCAAAACAATCTATGCAATGATGTAGTCAGCAAACAACAATTTTCAGCTTGATATGAAGTTCTGTAAGGCATTGTTGAGGCAACAAAACCTGCTTGGTTAATGTTGTAATGGAAAAACTGCTTTTAGAGTAACACATTAAAGGAATACTTCACCCACAAATGGATCATACATATATCATATGTATATAACCCAGTGTTATGTTGTGCTCATGAAGAAAACTTTGTTTTGCTCGCATGCCTCTATAGTGAACAAAGAATCCAAAAACAAACACAAGTCTTTATGAACTGGAGTCATTGGGGGCCGCATTTAACAACAGCAAAACATATCAAAACATCTGTTTACAAACTGTCATGCAACTAGTGCAGTATAATTAAAGTGTCATTTATCCAGTTGTATGGTCAGTACTTCCCAAACACACACATTTGTGTTAAAACATTACTAATGAAAATACTTCTGCATACGAGTAGTGCAACAGGGCACGCATGTGCATTTGAACTCTTGCATTCCATTAAGCAGCTGAGACTGTTTATGCAGATGTGTTATAAATAGTAACGTTTTAGCCAAAATGCACATGTTTTGGAAGTACTGACAAGGTTAGGGAGTAGCCAAATACAAGTAACAATGTTATATCTTCAAAAATAGATTACTTGAAGGGATCAGGTTCTATGTTTTTTATTTATTTGCTCTAACACCGCGTCTTAACTCAATGCGACGCAAGTGAGCATCAGTCTGATTCCATTGTTATCTACTGAAATGTTCTAACTGGCCACCAATGACACAGTGCTGCCATTTCTGAGCTGCACTTTTGGCAGATGCCCTGATTCTATTCATTCCTGTCATTCCCTTTGAAAGCTTAGTGATGGAAATACAAACAAACACCAGTGGTTCCCAACTGGTGGGTCGTGGTCCAAAAGTGGGTCACAGGTCCATTCTGAATGGACCACAAGTGGCTTGCGAACATGTCAAGTTTGTAAAAAACAAAGTTTACTTTGAAGTACAGTGAATTTCTGGCACAAGCTTTTATTGTGAAATGTCATTTCATGCTGTAGAGTGAGTGAATAATGGACAGCTGCTCAACAGAGACAGCAAAGTAGTTTGACAACACGGCCAAATACAAGTATTACACTGAATGACTAAGGACAAATCTGGATCCAGTGGCTGGACCAGTTAGGAACCACTGATCAACACAACAAACCTAAATAAATAGACAGCTTGCAATGTAACAGTGAGTAACGGTGAGTAATTGATATACAAATTATCATTTTATGGGTGAACTATTCCTTAAAATGCATTTAAAGACTTAACAGACACCAAAACAGTAGTTTGGAACACTCACAGACAGTTTTCACACCACTGAACAGTTACGGTTACGGTGGTAAACTACAGAAATACTACATTCCTGTTTTACAGTATTCTACCACAGATGTATGCCTGCATGTACGCTAGGCAAATGTTGAGCATGGTAAAACTTTTTGGTCGAACAACTCTGAGTTGACAGGCCTCCACCCGCATTGTGGGACTGTCCCTACTTAAATTAATGAGAAGGCGGTATTTTTTTTAACCACAACCTGCAACCACATAAAGGCCTCATGTCTGTTTTCGTCTGAATTGAACTGTAAGCTTTGTCAAAAAGCCACCATTGTGGACAAGGTTCTACAAGCTACTTCTCCTTTTGATACTTAATGTAAACAGGGGTATGCTGGTCTGAGTGTTCTTTGTCTGGAGGATGGTCAAAGTTTTTGACCACTTGAGGTCCACTTAAAAGTATTGTTAAAGTCCTCCATCAGTCTCGCTGGTTTAAAGCTCTAAGAACATTAAGTAAGTGAGCCTTTAGTTAAGATCGTTTAAGATTTTTTATACATACAGTACAGGCCAAAAGTTTGGACACACCTTCTCTGTACTTAACAAAAAAAGGTGAAATAACTGAAAACATGTTTTATATTCTAGTTTCTTCAAAATAGCCACCCTTTGCTCTGATTACTGCTTTGCACACTCTTGGCATTCTCTCGATGAGCTTCAAGAGATAGTCACCTGAAATGGTTTTCCAACAGTCTTGAAGGAGTTCCCAGAGGTGTTTAGCACTTGTTGGCCCCTTTGCCTTCACTCTGCGGTCCAGCTCACCCCAAACCATCTCGATTGGGTTCAGGTCTGGTGACTGTGGAGGCCAGGTCATCTGCCGCAGCACTCCATCACTCTCCTTCTTGGTCAAATAGCCCTTACACAGCCTGGAGGTGTGTTTGGGGTCATTGTCCTGTTGAAAAATAAATGATCGTACAACTAAACGCAAACCGGATGGGATGGCATGTCGCTGCAGGATGCTGTGGTAGCCATGCTGGTTCAGTGTGCCTTCAATTTTGAATAAATCCCCAACAGTGTCACCAGCAAAACACCCCCACACCATCACACCTCCTCCTCCATGCTTCACAGTGGGAACCAGGCATGTGGAATCCATCTGTTCACCTTTTCTGTGTCTCACAAAGACACGGCGGTTGGAACCAAAGATCTCAAATTTGGACTCATCAGACCAAAGCACAGATTTCCACTGGTCTAATGTCCATTCCTTGTGTTTCTTGGCCCAAACAAATCTCTTCTGCTTGTTGCCTCTCCTTAGCAGTGGTTTCCTAGCAGCTATTTGACCATGAAGGCCTGATTCGCAGTCTTCTCTTAACAGTTGTTCTAGAGATGGGTCTGCTGCTAGAACTCTGTGTGGCATTCATCTGGTCTCTGATCTGAGCTGCTGTTAACTTGCGATTTCTGAGGCTGGTGACTCGGATGAACTTATCCTCAGAAGCAGAGGTGACTCTTGGTCTTCCTTTCCTGGTCGGTCCTCATGTGTGCCAGTTTCGTTGTAGCGCTTGATGGTTTTTGCGACTCCACTTGGGGACACATTTAAAGTTTTTGCAATTTTCCGGACTGACTGACCTTCATTTCTTAAAGTAATGATGGCCACTCGTTTTTCTTTAGTTAGCTGATTGGTTCTTGCCATAATATGAATTTTAACAGTTGTCCAATAGGGCTGTCGGCTGTGTATTAACCTGACTTCTGCACAACACAACTGATGGTCCCAACCCCATTGATAAAGCAAGAAATTCCACTAATTAACCCTGATAAGGCACACCTGTGAAGTGGAAACCATTTCAGGTGACTACCTCTTGAAGCTCATCGAGAGAATGCCAAGAGCGTGCAAAGCAGTAATCAGAGCAAAGGGTGGCTATTTTGAAGAAACTAGAATATAAAACATGTTTTCAGTTATTTCACCTTTTTTTGTTAAGTACATAACTCCACATGTGTTCATTCATAGTTTTGATGCCTTCAGTGAGAATCTACAATGTAAATAGTCATGAAAATAAAGAAAACGCATTGAATGAGAAGGTGTGTCCAAACTTTTGGCCTGTACTGTATATCTACCTTAATTGCTGAGCTGATAGACAGGAATCAGGGGCGTCGGTGGCTTAGTGGTAGAGCAGGCGCCCCATGTACAAGGCTGTTGCTGCAGCGGCCTGGGTTCGACTCCAGCCTGTGGCCCTTTACTGCATGTCACTCCCTCTCTCTCTCCCCCCTTCACGCTTGTCTGTCCTATCAAATAAAGGCTGAAAATATCTTAAAAACAAGAAAAAGAAAGACAGGAATCAAAGGATGAGAGAGAAGGCTATGACATGCAACAAAGGTGCCTGCCCAGAACAGAGCCAAAATGTTGTGGCTAACAGGTATGCATCTTAACCAATGGAATGCCAGGAAGCCCTGACTTGAAATTATCTTGTCACACAACCTGCTGTTCAGAGACTTAACTTCTATACTCACAGTCAATATTGTCATAACTGCAAAAAGTTACTTGTCAGGAAAAAGAAAACATGGGTTGTTTTTAAGCTGGTAGGGCAGTCTAAAATATATTTTTATATTGTTTGTCATTATTTTGATAAAGCAGCTCGTGACCCAGACTGTGATCTCAGCCGCAGCTCATGTTTCTGTTGACTGTTCATGGCCAGTTGAAATTTTCATCTATCAGTGAATTCTTATCAGACCTTCAAATTGGGCCATTTATGTCCCACCCAGGCGTTTGGCGAGTTACCGCAGGGGACTGGCGTGATTCACAAACAGGAGGGTTTACTACAGAACTTCGTCTATGGAGATAATCTGCCTCCGGAGGCCACCAGCTCGCCTTATGTGGTGTTTATGTGGAGCCACGTAGATTCTTGAGGAGGGAAGTCTACCCACAGCCAGATATGAGAGCACCATGACCAGGACACAGGGGTGACGAGAGGCCGGCCGAGGGATGGAGGGAGGTAAGGGGGGGGGGTGTTTGAAGTGGAAAGAGATCCTAGAACCATTTTATAGCTTTTTCTTATGCCCTTCTGCAGGGAGAAAGCAAAGGGGTGTTGTTTTTTTTCAAACACATAAAGTTTGAGATTTTGATGATTTATGGAGAAAGGAAGAGAGAGAGAGAAAGAGAGAGGGGGAGAGAGGGAGGGGTGGTGGCAGGGGGTTTAAACATGATGCAAACCATTTGGAGTGGGGAGCGGAGGTTGCCAGCACAGCCTGCTCTGTTTAAACTGGAGAGGAAGTGACCGTATATACAGCATGCCAGCAAACTCCCTCTCCCTCACTGTCTTTCTCTATCTCTTCTTTTTCTTCAGCTCTCTCTCTCTCACACACACACAAAAATCTGAGTTTCAGAAGCTCGAGAAAGAGCGTACGCACACACTCACATCCTCAGAGGTCAAATGATGGCCATTGGTTAGAGAGTGTGTTTGTTATTCTAATATTATGTTTCTTTACATCACCGTCACCAGGCCCATCACCGTTATTATCATTATTACTATTATTACAATCTGGAAGGCTGGGGGGTACACGGGAGAGCGAGAATAAAGGAGCGCCGAGGGGAGAAAAGAGCCAAGAAAGAGAGACTGAAAAATGAAAGACCGAGCAAAAGGGAGGAGAAGAGGTCAGCGTTTTCCCTCAACACCCGTCCATGACTTAATCTTATTCCGCTCTATTGAGACCTTCCCAGGAATGAGGATTTGTTATAAGTGAGAGACACAAGGAGAGAAAAAGATGAACATTGAAAAGGAGATGATGGAGAGAAGGGTGATGAGGAGGTGAAGGAGAAGAGGTCCAATGATGATGATGTTACATGATAGACCTATTAAATTAAATATATAATATATTTAGGCTACAAAATAAGGTGCATTAACCTGTCAGCATATACACATTACACCAGAGCCACGACGTCCAAACCAATGATTGTGTGAAGACAACTGATTATCAATTACACAGTTGTCTCCTACACATCTGGACTAGAATTTTCCAGAAAAGAGGACAAAACGCAGATAATTAAATACAAAATCATTGTAAATAAATAAAAGGGGCTATGGATACTGCGGCCGGTGCAACACACATTATGAGGCCACAGACACTAGATAACCTGCCACTTAAACAGCAGAATAAACATAACCGGAGATGACAACATGGACGGACTTGTATAAACAATATCATATAAACTGCACTGTTTTTGCGCATGTAATGCACACACATACGCAACACTGCGCTGCTTATCATTAATGTTATTCTCCTCTGATTTCATTGTACTCATTTGTCCATGAAATCCTCTTCAATCAGCTTCTTCAATTTTTTTGCTCGTTTATTCATTTATTCATAGCATAACCAGTCCACTCTGTCACCCTCTCCCACTGTAACCAATCTACTTAGTCTCTCTGTCCCACTGCGGTCCTCAAAGCTTTCTAACATGTTGATCTGAAAGACGCTCATTTGTCACAACTGTGGGTTAAACCGTTACAAACATCAGAAAGGTTTCACCTCACAAAAGATAAAAGGTCCTATGTGAATGCTAAACGTTAGTACTGGAGGATCCACCATGAGCATAATAGCATGTTAGCCTGACTCACCATGCACCTATTGATGATGCAAAATCGTGGGTTAGTTTGATTTGGGTCACTCTGCATGCTCACTGAGTGGTGTGTTAAATCAGTGATTAGTTTAGTTCACAAAGGTTTTCCAAAGTATCAAAAAAGACTTCAGTAAAAAATGATGTTGCTGATTTAAAAAGATACTCAAAAAAGTACAAGTACACATAAAACGAGAGTTGTAAAGAGAGTAAATGTAGTCCATTACTTCCCCCACTGTTAACAATATTGTACTCGCTAAGTCAAAGCATAAGGCCTTTGTTAATCTGTAATTGTTGCATGCCTAAAGAACACAACTTCACATGGTGAAAATCACATTTGCACACTGACTCCGAAACTTTCATCCGTAATTAAATCTTTGGAACAAAATCAATTTTCTGCATTTTTTTGTATCAGTCAAAAGACTTTGGAGAGTTGTTTGACCAAGAAACGGTGAAGAAAATGCAGCAGCTGATGCAACAAGACAGAGGAACGGGTCACACACAGTAAGAAAGATAGTTATATTCAAGTGGATGATGATGAAGAGGAAGAGGATGTGGAACGCACACAGACAGCAAAAGAGCAAAAGTGTTGAGACAGACAGGCAGGTCAGCTCAGGCCATTCATGTAGCCGTGGTGCCAAATGAAAGACATGGGGAGAGAGTGGTGACAGCCACATAGGTAATGCCAGTGGAGAGAAGCAAGGGAGAAAATGTGTCTTTTTATTTTGCCGTGTATTGCAAATTTTCGAGATGAACAGAACAATAAAACACATTGTACAGTGTACAAGTTTTCTGTGTATTACAGGTTGTTATTTTTTTTTTCAGATTAAAGATTAAAAAAATGCATATGAAAAAAAAAACAACTTTGTGTAACAAATCCCATGAAAAGACCAAAATCAACAATGCATTAGCTTGTCTCTTAATACCTCCTGCTTGTCTGTGGTTCTCAGCCCCAGGCCCATTCTTTCCTACTGAAGACTTAAAACTTTAAAAACAACTCACACAGACACAGTGTATAAAAGCTTGGTTACATTTTTGGCGAAAGATTTCAGCCATGGATTTTGGGACGAGCCAATAATTACGGTAACACTAAAATGACAGATCAAACTAATCTTTAAGTTGGTATGTTCCCAAATCTAGGCAATCACTTTGGTGATATCATGACTGATAAAAATGGTGAAAAAAATGCAATTAACATAATAATAAAAAAAGACCACGTTGTAATAAATTGCATTTGTCCTTTAAGTAAAACTGCCTGTTTTTCTCATGTGCATTTACCGTTGAATTTTTTCAGCCATCTGCACTGTAATGGTTCCCAGTCAAGCGTGAATCAAACTAAAATAGAACTAATAGTCCCTACACGCTTATTTGGGGTTTTTACAAAGCAGTCACACTGGCCACCTATTGCTGTGGTGTGTGCCTCGGCTGTGGCGAGCCAGTCTAGACCTCACTAAACCGGAGCACTGTGGTCTGGTGATGTCATCCTAAGCAAAAACACTGTACAACTAATTGGTTTATGATCACCTCCAAATTGGCTCCCAGTGGACTTTATCAAATCGAGAGGCTAACATGAGTGGAAAGGTTAGTTGGCAGTTCAGAGGTTTGAAAAGCTGCCCTGCTCTTCCATTTTTAGTTCAGACAGAAAAGAAAACCAAGCGCTAATATACCAAGTGCTCGTTTTTAATGGTGCTGTTTTGTTTTTCCAAATGAATTCTTATAAAGAGGGTCATAAAATTAAACCCAATAAATGGCAACAGACAGGATCTGTAATCCCATAGTATGCCAACTGCAATAATAGTGAGGGAAGATTCAACCATGAGCCCCTGCATTTGACATCCCTGTCCCAAAGAGAAGCTACAGTGGATTTTGACTTGCAAATAATACAGTGATGGCGAACAAAGAATGGCGTTTCTCTCAAACTTAATGGCAATTCTTTATTGCTATTTCATTGTGGTTGATCGGAATTTGCTTTGTGAGCTAAAATAAAGCAAAACAAAAACCTCAAAACATCACATAACCACACTGAGCACATAAAACATGCGGTAAAAACATTAAATTACTATTATATGCTATAATGTATCACTGTTCTTTACGTCCTTATGTGGAGGTAACTTTTAATCACCGCATGTACATTCCTCCATTAAAGTCCTCTACACAAGGACGCACAACACAAGCTGTAAATGCCTCAGAGTATGCAAACACACGCCCACACGTGTGTGCGCCTGTGCGTTTGAGTGTGTCTGATGAGTGTGCGCTGTGCCGTTGTGTTGCTGGTGGCTCGGCTTCAGGATTGTGTCGAGGCTGTCTGTAATAAATGTGCCCAGGCGAGTGGGCCCAAAAAGATATATCACAAACAGGAGGGGAGGCAGAGTGCATGGAGGGAAGGAAGAGGACGGAGCAAGTGGGGGCGAGAGGGGAGCGGAGTGGGAAAAGAAATGAAGAAGAGGAGAAAGGAGATGGGGAGAAAGGGGAGGATCGATTGGTAAGGAAAAAGAGAAAGGGGGGCAGGGGCTGCTTTCTCCTGGGTCCTGCTATGTTTCCCATTATGTAAGCCCTGGTCACCGGCAGCATGCCAGCAGGCAAAATAAAAGAGTCTCTCTGGCTTGGCACGGCTCGTATTTTCCTATCCTCGGCACGGGGTCAGGGAGGGGTCAGGCAGCTGGATGGGGCGCTGGGGGGATTGTGGGGTCTGGGCTGGCCTCCAAAACCCAAAAGGCCCAGGGTTCAAGTACCAGCTGAAAGCAATCAGGGGGAAATCTGGGAGTGCCACAGCTGCTCGCAGCAGCGTTGTTCTGTGGCTCAACTCTCTCTCCCTCTTTCTCTGACTCTCTCTTGTCCCACTTTTCCCTGCTCCGTTGCCTGTTTCCCCCCCTCCCCTTACTTTTTATGACACACACACAAAAACTGCATACTTTAAACATGAAGCCAGGAATACATGTATGCTGGTATGTGTGCATGTGTGTGGGCGCACACACATCGGGCTTGTGTTTATGTGTATGCTCATGTGTTTGCATGTGTGTGCTGGCATGTGTTTGTGAGTGTGAGCGTGTGTAAGCGGGGTCACTGAAAAGACAAAAGGGATAAAAACAATGGTAGCGGTCCAGCCTGCGTAGACCACAGCGAACCTTACACTGCGGCATTGTATGAGTGTTTGACCGCAGAGCCTGAGCATCTCTGTGAATGTGCATGTCTGGTGCTGCTGTATTTTACATCAGTGTGTGAGTGTGTTTGTGCGCATTTTGAAATTCCATCAGTTCACTCAACACAAAAATGTAATGGTGCTGTATAAAGATGCTTAGCTCCAGTTCTTTTTTTCTGTGTCATGACATTTCACTGTAAAGCTGCCCATTACATACAGACTATACCCTGCACTATAGAATGTGCCAGCGTAAAATGAGGAATAAAAGGTATATTAAAAGCAGGTGGGTTGAATTTTCCTGCTCTGGTTTTAGTCTAATCTTCCCCTCAGAGGGCATGATAAATGCCAACGAATACAATACCATTCTCAGTGATTACTTCCATCCTTTGGAAAGTTTTTTACTAGTCTGTCTTTTTCTTCCAAGATGACAGAGTCTGTATCCAAAGGGGATAAGAGGTCACTGATCAGTTAGATGAGACAGAAAACAATGTAAACCTTCAAACAAGATCTAAACCCTGCTCAACAACTGTGACTAAATTAAAAGGTGCATTTAGGTATGTATCCAGCAACCTGTTCTTACATGCACTTTAAATTTGTGCAGACAACTTAATGGAAAGCCCAGAACAAAAAAAAAACTATGCTGAAATGTTGCAAAGAATGTTCTCATGTTTGGCTGAGAAGAAAAAACGGCATAGTGAAAAGACGAAGATGCAATAATGGCTTCTAGAAACAGATTTTTCAAATATATTCTGCTTCTTCTAACGTTGGCAAAGCATTCATGTCAAGCTGCCTCTCTTCATTACGTTCCTTCACTCTACTAGCAAGCAAACCCTCGCCTTAAAAAGAAGATTTCTCCATCCACACCTAAGTAAATGTGCATAGGTGAAGTCAGAGACATTTGCACAGGCTATTTAATACTTCAGTTCCACAGAATGGCCACAGAACGCATTGTTGAGATTCTGGGGGTGGATACGTTGGCTCCTTTGTGATCATCTGCAATCCACGGTTCAGGCTTTTCTCATGCACTGTCTGTACACATACCTACAAAAAGTAATGCACCACAGAGTAGCCAGTAATTTCTATATAACCCAAGTAACTGGGAGGGCTGCGATCATGTGACCAGTGTGCCAACGGATTTGAAAGTGGGAGTAGTATAAGGAGCAAATGTCTGCGGAAGAAGGCAGATTTGGGTGGTGGATGGGTCAAAAAACATGGGACTTTCCCCCAGGAGACTGGTGTGGAAGCAAGTAAACACGGAGTTATTTTAAGGCACTTTGTCACCATGTTTTTCCCCCCTAAACCTAACCTATGTCACTTTACTTGCCTAAACCTAAGCTAAATGTTAACTGTTTAAGTGCTTGATGTCATTCATGGGGGGCTAATATGTTAGATGTTATATGAACCGTTGTATGCAAAATTTTGGAAGATGCATAAACCATTGTATGAGGATATGTTGCAGGGTTACCTGTGAGACCCTACATAGATCAGCAGAGACCTCTGCACGTATCAGAAATATAATCCCACATTTGCAGCATAGCAAAATGGAAATGCCATGATGTACCGATCCTCTTAAATAAATTCATGTAACGGTAGAGGTTGGAAAAACACTCTGATTTCTATCTTATTCTGCTGTGATTTAAAAAAACAACTTAAAACTTGAGCCACATCTAATGGAAACCAAACTACTGAAACACAAACACACACTCCTGCTGGTGAGGCAGCAGTGTGTAAAAAGGAGAATGCAGCCCATTAAAAAACAGCTTAAGAGTCAACGGTTGACCGTGTAGCCCATTGTGTCAAGCCTCAGGACCTGAGACGACATTTTCCGACACCATCAATAAAACACAGTCTCTGGATTTCTAGAAGAATAGTCAGGTTGCATGCCTCTTAAAGTGTTATAGACACGTGTAAAATTTCCCCAAAGGTGCAATGAAGCTGTTTTGGCAGATTGCAGAAGCTAGACACCCCATTAAGACACCTTATGCTGTAAGAGCTTACTTATTAACACAGTCTTATGAGAAACACTTGCTGTGAAACCTCTCATCAGCCCAGAGATTAGTAGCTACAGGACCATTAAACTTACTCCCAAGCCATTCATCTCATAATGGGCCAGAGATAGTGCAGAGCATTCAGCAGGGGCCATTAAGCTTTGCATAATGTTTATGATGGGCCATGGATCTCCGTTATGTCTTGCTTAATGTGCAGAGCAGATTGTCTCCTGGCCTGCTGTGTATCCAACGAGCTGGCACCGCTGCTCCTGCCAGAGCAAGAACCCTCCTCGCACATGAACCAGGCCTGCAACCTCTGTTATCATCAGTATTCCCCATACTGGTCTCTGGACTCCCTCAACTCATGCCCCCCATCCAGACACCTGGGAGGAGGAAAGAATGGAGGGGGAGACGGGTGAGGCCGACAGATAGAGCAGCAGTGTGATAGAGAGTGGCAAAAACAGAGGAAGTGATAGAGACAGTGAGCCAGCCAGCTGAGCAAGACCCCAGACACAAAGGGCTGAGATGACACACACACACACATGCATGCAACACACACGCACACACACTGACATATGCTCACTCATGGTCCAAGAAAAGGGGGGACTGACAGATAGGACTTGTGCCTGGGGCATGTGCTGGAGGAGACATCCACACTCGTTTGTCGATTCGTTCCCTCGCTCGGAGTGACGGAAGGAGCAGGGCTGGCTGTCGTCAGCCTGGCCCAGAGCAGGAAGTGTGCTGGGGATAAGGCGGCCATGTGGCAGGATGTTATGGATTTCTAATTAGAGCAATTCATCTGTCAGCAAGGGCGCGCTTTCACTGGCGCTTTCTCTGGCCTGCTCTCGCTGGACCTTCATACTTCACACTCCCAACTTCACCCACACTTTATACACACATTCTTCACCCAACCCCAGGCGAACATGAACACGCACACATGCCCCGGGAGAATTCACAGTCATTGCTTGTCCAACATACTTCACCTCGGACTGACTACACCAGAACAAATAATTCAATCACCACTGCTCACACCAACCAAACAGTCCAAAACGAGCTGAGGGTATCCCCTGAGAGAGCTCATTCTTCAGCAGTGTAAAACCATGACTAAGATAAGGACTCGCCAGTGCAGAAGGTGGAGAGGGTGGGAATGAAACCAGTTGTCCGCACACATAAACACCCCATGATGCAGTATTCTCAGCGTGCCTCAAGGCAAGTGTTGCAGAAAGTGGGCTGTTCCTTGGACAAAAGCGATAATGCTAAGTTGGATGCTCCAGTGGTGTTACAGTACAGAGCAGAGAGCTCCCTGGGGAACAGACCCTGCTATTGTGTTACACCAGATATCCTGCTGCTGCTCTTTTGGACAGGAGCGGATAATCATACAAATAAACAAACAAAGAGGAGGTGTGCTATATGTCTGTGTGTATGTGTATGTGAGAAACAGAGAGTGATACTATAACCAACTGATAATGACCTGATTATTGGCTAAAAATGACATGGTGCAAGAAGAACCATCTCTGCAGAGCTGTGGTTTGCTCGAATGGCGTGTTTGTTTTTTTTTGTTTGTTTTTTTTTTTGTTGTTGCCATTTTTACATGGTCTTTCAAACCAAAACAATAACATCTCAGAAAATAAAACACACATTCTCACTCCAACCGCTTCAGATATTGACGTTTTGGTCATGGACTTTCCACGTCCACATACGACGTGCAAGGTACCTCGAGTGTGTTGGTCGTTGACGTTCTAGGACACCGTGTCAAGTCCTCTTCTTTCAAGATACTCGTTTACACACAGTCTCTTTCAAAATACTGTAAATGCACTAGGTCGGTACAACACCGCAAATTGACGTTTTTTTCCCTTCAACAACAAACACACATGGTTGGGTTTAGACAACAAAAACACAAGGTTAGATTGAGGGAAAAAAATAACAGGATTTGACTTTAGAATCTTACGGGGCGCAAACACCACTCTCTCAGGTGAAAGTCTGTGTTTGTGGGACCCATCCACCAGCCCTCCCGCCCGCCCCACTGGGACTTTCACCGCCTTAACTTTCGTCCTTGTCCTGCCGTGTTTCCCCCTGACGCTGCTGGGTGCTGTTTAACTATAACAGCAACCAACTGTGTATCATGCTGACATTAAAGGACACCTCTTCTCATTGGTTTCTGAAGTCAATGCCCAAGATCCGGATTTTGACGGCTTCGGAGTAATATTGAGCTCCTTTCCAACTGGCTCACCACTTTAGTCCAGACTGAAATCTCCCAACAGCCATTGGATGGAACGCCATTAAATTTGAACGGACATTCACTTTAGGATGAATCCTACCAACGTTTGTGATCCCCTGACTTTTCGTTTATCTCGACTAGAGAGTCTTCACCAGGGTGTAAAATGCATTGGAAACACGTGCACAATTTAAGAGCTTGTGCGAGGGTCATGTGACACAGGCCATGTGGTATATTGGTATAGCCCTAATAGACATAGGGCCCTATGAAGGTTTTCCTGCCTTTGAATATGTAGGTTTAACTTTATCCCCACTTTCAAATCCTTTTGTCAGTTATCATGAGTCATAAACTTTAGAAATATTTCAATTTCCAACACATTATGCGTTTGTTGTCCGTTCCCACATATTGTTTTTGTCCTTGTTAAACATATCTTGTATTTTTCACTTTCTGCCACTTTATGTGTAGGTTTGTCACAATATATAAAAATTCTTGTTTTATTTCACTGTTGTTTCCTTTCCATCTATTTGGCGTTGAACCTTTTTTTCTTGTTACTGATCATGTTAATTATCTAAAGTATACATTTATGTCATTATCATTTGCAATTTCTGTGAATGTGGTTTTTTGTCTAGTCAAGCTACACCAACATACCACGTGACCTGTGTCACATGACCCTCATAAGAGCTCTTAAATTGCACATGTGTTTCCAATGCAGTTCGCACCCTGATGGAAGACTCTCTAGTCGAAACGTGTTGGTCATACAAGTATTAATAATGGATTTTTAACTACAGCCGTTATTTTTTATCTGTAAGTGACTGTTTGCCCCATCCTTGAGGAGCACCCGGGGCCGTATTCACAAAGCTTCCTGGTACAAAGAGTTGATCCTAATGAAAAAATTCTAAGAAAATTCATTGAATCGTGACGTTTTCTTAGAATTTTCCCTTAGAGTTAAGACTAGGTCCTTGAGATAAGATAAAACTTATTCACAGAACATCCTAGACCTTAAAAGAGCTCCTTAGGTGAAAAACTGTAGGGAGCAGAAAGGAGGAACACAAAGAGGTCAGAGAAATATTCTCCCAACACTGGATGACAGTGAGCAAATGAAATGCCACAGATTAGATTGTGCAGGAATAGCATTTGTGGTCAATCTCATGAGGGACACAAACATATTTCCCACCCAATGCAATAAAATGATCAGAATACTAGGATAGAAAACTGGAAAAAGCCAACAGTGCAGCAGTGATGTCTTGGGTCTGTCTCAACCTTCCATCAACAGAGTGATCACACTAACAATGACAACACTTTCACAGTCAGCAGTTCATGTCATTTCCACTGGCTGTCCACACCTTACAGGCTCAGAAGGGTGTGTCTGTGACAACCAATCACACCTGTTAAAAGAATGCATCACACCTAGCAATGGGGTCAACCACGCCTCCTCACAAGGTAAAAGTTTCTGTCCCTTCCTTGCTCAGAGTTTCTCTGAGAACTTCTCTAAATCATTCCTAAGCTAGGACTCCTTACTAAAATATTTAAGGCTAAGATAGGAGCTTTCTGAGAGGATTTTCAGAATGTTTGTGAATATGGACCCTGATCTTTTTACAACTAACTACACAGAGCCTTAACCCAGTGCAGCACTCCCTATTTTTCCTCATTATCAGTGACTTTAGGCTCAGACCTTGCTGATCCCCTGACTTTTCCTTAGGTGCCACCAGAAATTTGACTTTTTTGGAAATATGGGAAAAACCTTAATAGATAATGGATGGATTGCCATGACATTTGGAAGTGACATTCATGCCCCCCTCAGATGATCATGATAATTTGGGTGATGCCTTAACTTTTCTATGTATTGTCAAAATTTCAATTTGTATAATACTTTGGACAAATACTATATTTACAAAATTTATGACATTCACATCAGCCTGAGCCAAAGATGGTTAACACAGTATACATTATTCCTGCTAAACTTAACCACTTAAATATAGTATATTAACAGTAAAAAACAAAACAGGAGTTTCACAACACAGAAAATTTGCTTTGGAGAATTCCTGCTTTATCCACTCTATCCTGCTTTTTCTCTCTTCTACAGCATGACAAAGTCAAGGGTAAAAATGCAAGAGAAACTAAATTATGAGAAAAAGCAGCAATGGGAGGAAAGCATGATGAGAAAGTGGAAGCAGGGAGTAAAAAGGGAGACAGAAAGCAAAAGACATGAGGAAGAGAAAGAGAGGGTCAGAGAGAAAAAGGGAAAGATGGACAGCGAGTAGGGATGACAAGAGTGAAGGAGTGATGAAGCAGAAAGAGGGTGTGAGAGAGAGCAGAGTGATCCGGGTGGGGATGAGGCGGGTGGAGGAGGAGGAGGAGGAGGAGGAGGAGGAGGGGGGAGACTGTGCAAGGCCGGGAACACAGAGCAGCGGCCGGGGGGATGTTTAGATAGGTGCAGGCTGCCACTAGGAAGTCCACGCTCCAGTATAAACAGGCCGCCACACAACCCAGCACTCCCAACTGTGGGAGAAATCTGCCCTGAGACGTACAGAGTGGCGCTGGCCAACAGAGCAAAGGAGGGAGGGAAGGAACAAGGGAGTGGGTGGTGGGAGGCAGGGGAGGATGGGTACACGGCCACTTTCAGATCCCCGCAGAATATATACACAGCTGAGTCTGGCCTCTGGACCCATTTCCTCTCGCTTCCCTCGCCGAGGTCCAAGCAGGACTCCTGAGGCCATTTTGGCTGCTCTTATCTCCATGTAATCTCTACCTCATATACCCCCCAATATACACACACTGTTGCATGCAAGCATGAAAGCACACATTCGGAAGTGCATGCACACACACACACAGATATGTTTGTATTTCTATACTTGTGAGTTCCTTTATTACACAATGCTTTATTGCACTAAATTTGAAACACTAAGCTCTTCAATAATTTAACTAATTAATCATTTTATGCCGACAAATATATCAAATTACTATGTATAATATGAAAGGAGTAGCTCAAAGTGACAAACCCGCAGCAAATTATTACCTCTAACTCTGTGAAGCTTTTCAGCATCTTTCAGCTCATTATTTGGTTTTCCATAACCTTGTTGTTTTGGTTCACTCCTACTGCTCTCATCTGCATTATTTCCTGTTGCTTTTAGATACTGTAAGCTACCTGCTCAGAAACAAGCAGCAGACACTCAGAGTGGGCCATTAGCCTGTAAACGTAGCGGGACTTAGCAGCTAAAGAACCAAATATTTTCCTTAAGAGTTGGTGGCCAGTTGGCCAGAAACACAGTTCAGATGAATGAATGCTAATGTTGCACCATATCTGCTGGATGTGTACATAGCAGAGATGGGACCAAGTCACGCATGTGCAAGTCTCAAGTAAGTCTCAAGTCTTAACCATCAGGTCTCAAGTAAGTCCCAGGTCATTTTTTCTTGGTCAAGTCAAGTCAAGTCAAGTCATGTCATGTCCTGTAATAGGTCAAGTCAAGTCCAAGTCAAGTCACCTTATTATTGTAATTTTACCTGCAGAATCTGATCTTAATAAAGTGAAAAAACACAAGATATAAGTAACTGCCAGTAAGCACTGACTTCATCGCTGCAATGTTTACTTTGCAAGGATGACCCCCATGCGTGCGTGCGTGCACACACACACACACACACACACACACACACACACACACACTAGGGCTGCCACGATTAGTCGACTAATCGATGACTAATCGACTATTAAAATAATCGGTGACTATTTTAGTAGTCGACTAATCCGTTTGAGTCATTTTTCATAGAAAAGTACTATAAAAGTACCCCAAAATACTCTTACTGCAGCTTCTTACGTTCAGATATTGGCAGCTTCACAAACTCTCCCATGACAGTGAACTAAAACCTTTTGGCATGAGTATGAAACAAGACATTAGATGACGTGATTTTGGGGTTTGGGCGAGACAGACCGACATTTTTCAAAATTTTAACACATTTTTTGATGAAATGATTAGTCGACTAATCGAAGAAATAATCGACAATGAAAATAATCGTTAGTGGCAGCCCGAACACACACACACACACACACACTAACCAAGGCAGCAGCCAAAATCACCCATTTAGCTCAATTAACCCTGTGTTGCTTGTTCATAAAACGTACAGCCGTTCTTGTAATGAACCGGTCGGAATTTTCGCTCATGTTTTCCGGGGTTAATGTTAGCAAATAAATTAAAAAACAAGTTCCACCAAACCGACCCACCCCCCCACCCCACCCCCGTATCGTATCAAGCTAACGTTAGCTAACTACCAACTTACCAGATAATGTTAGCTAATTCACAAGCACTTACTGGGCAGAATGGCTCTTCAAATGACGAACAAAGTTTGATGTTGTTGCCTGGCTGTCCGAGATGTTTATGCCACATGTCTTGCACTGTGCTGTTCGTCTTTTGCTGTAATAATGGTAATTCCGAAAGCCGAAGACGATGACTCTCGGTACCCCTCCCACTGACATGTTGATGCCTATCTGATATAAGAAGGCCTGTTTCTCCAATAAACACGTAAGGTACGTAGAGAGGGCATGACTGATTGACAGGGTAGTGATCCAATCATGACAACGCCATTCTCAGCCTGCGCTCCTACTGGGTAATCAACATTATTTTTAAAATTAATTTATTAATTTTTTATTCAAACTGAAAACAACAAGTCAAGTCTCAAGTCTTTTATTTTTTGTCAAGTCAAGTCACAAGTCATCAAAACAGAGACTCGAGTCGACTCGAGTCCAAGTCAGAATGACTCAAGTCCCCATCTCTGGTACATAGGCAACTATTTGCTAACACGTTTGACATTACAACTTTAGATTGTGTCAGCGTTGGCCAAAGACATCAAATAATGCAGCGTTAAAGGTTTTCATTGTATTACAACTTGGGTAATAGAGCCATAGTTTTAGACATTAGTTCTATCAGGTTTAATAACTGCATGTACCGAGGTAATTGTTCAGATTTGGGAACATACTGAGGTGGAACGGTTACTAAAATATTGGACTTAAAGGGGTGCTCACACATGCGCGCGACCAGCGAAAGCATGAGCTTTGCTCACCCGTGTTTACATCATGTGACACGTGCACCGCACGGGGAGACAGCAGTTACCACAGTCGCTAAAAGATAATTTGCACTACGGTCTTTTAGCAAAGGACAGCCCAACATTATCTGAAGACTCTGAAATTGAGGAGGAACAGCATTTCTTTGTTGAGCCGTATTTGTCTGAGCCCGAGTATACGGACGGAACTCAGGCTACTGGACGAAGCAGCCGCCGCAGCTCATGAGCCTAACCCTCAGCCAGCCGCAGAATACCGGAGTCGAGCACTGGAAACCTGGTGGTGTAGTTGTTTCAAATGCAAAGCAATGCCAACGGATGAGGAAAGTCTTTGCTGCTCAGACTGGGAATTGGCGATGTCTGCATTTCAGAATCTGGACATCAGTACTGACAAGACTGCTGCTCTTCAGAGACCGTGCATCACCGATCACCCTGAGCGCGCACACGTGAGTGCGGAGCACAGAGAAGCAGTCAGAGCTACAGGCTACAGTGAGGCTAAAAACAGAGTTCATATGACGCGGCTGCAGCACACTTGGATCACTACGGATGAGCAGTATGGAGATACTATGTGGATTCAATTTTGTGTTCTTGGACGTTAGTCTGGGGCTCCGTCTGCCATTAGGTGTGCTAGCCGCTACCGCCGCTGATCTCCGCAAGGGATGTGAGGACTCTAAAACTTCACCAGGGCCTCCATCGGCATATGGGTGAGTAGATAATGGCTCCTTTTAAGTTATAGTGTACTTTAAAGAAGTTTTACTCAAGACAGAAAGCAAAAGAACTTGCATGTGCTTAAATAAAAGGAAGAAGTAGGTCAGTTATAATGTACTCTGAGTAAACATTACTGCTTTCCATTTCTAAATGGAAAAGAGAAGGTGAAACATCTTTAGACCACAAAATAAGTTGCATTAAATGTCAACATACACATTACTGGAATACCATCAGCAACACGACCCTCATGTCTGAACCAACAGTAAGTTCCATTTCTACAGAGCAGTGCAGCCTGTGCATACAACTATCACTTAGTAGTATGCTATACAAACGCTCTCCTCAGTGTAGCCTTACTAGGGTTAACCAGTAAAGAGACAAAAGTCAGCCAAACATGGCCACCAATTAGTAAAAGTACTATGGACACTGTGGTTCGTACAAAAAGCAATATTAAGCTTCAGTAAATAACGTAACATTTATGGAATCTACTCCAGAATAAAACATCACCAAGGCAGACAACATGAAGCTGTCTTAAGAATATAAACTGTACAGCAATTGCAGCCACAAACACACATCAACCAGTTGTTGATGTTCTCATCTGGAGAGTCAGCTGAGAGAATTTGTTGCTGTACTCACCTGTCTGAACGTCACTTGGTCCAGTAAAATCCTGGTGCCACCGCAGGGTTCTTCACAATCTGCTCCAGGTTCAACTTCTCTGCTTGTTCATTCTCAAAGAATAAAATCAGTCCAGTCTGGGTGAATGACAAACACATCAAAGATTATTGTCAAAAACAGCAGAAAGGCCTCACACACCACACTGAAGGTGAAAGTTTCTCAGGAAAAGCAGAAGTCACTGCTGGAAGATCCACCATGAGCATGTTAGACCCAGCATGCACCTTGGTCACGAAACATTGTAAGTGTGTTTGATTTGGTTCACTCAGGGCCTGTGTCCACATATCAATTTGTTCTTTTTTCAATTGTCCCCAATGAAGAGAGAAAACCAGCCGGTCTCTGCTTCTTTTTTCCAGAGTGGCCTTTCCAAGCACTTTTGAGCTGAAAATCTCTGAACTTTCACAGAGGTGCTAGTTTGGTTTGGTCCCTACTGCACTTTTAGCTACTGTCTATCCTGAGCTGTATGATATGTAGGTCAGAAACTATCACAACAAAGACAGAAAAATCCATTTCTGGGAGCAGATCAACCGGATACTGAATGCTGCTGGTGGGTGTTGTGCTTCAGTCAGTGTTGTAAGCATGTTGTTAACTGTGAAGTCAACCCTCTGTTTACATAGGTATAGCAAATGTTAATGCCAAGGTACTGTTGTCATAAAAACAAAACCCATGCATAACACTGGGAGTGTTTTTTTAAATGAAGTGCTGGGATGAAGCGCCACCCATCGCCTTGACATCATTTCTCTGCCAAAGAAAAATACTACCTGGAATCACACCCTTAGGGCACTTGTGATTAATTGAGGTAGATGTAATCTATGCCAAGGTGCAAAAATGCTTACCATAACCCATGAGGAAGTGATCCTGAATTTTATTGCAGCGTTTTGCATTTGTCCTGTTCATTTAATTTTGAGGGGCTGTTGCTCTAACCTGAAAAAAGGACAAATTTTACATTTTTGAATTGTTTTAAATTTTGAAGATTAATAAACAAAAAAAGCTGCACACTGCCATCCATCTTGCCTTCAGGCTGCTGGTGGTGGTGTAATGGTGTGGGGGATATTGTCTTGGTCTTTGTATCAACTAAGCATCATTTAAATGCCAGAGCCTATGAGTATTGTTACTTCCAGCAGGATAACACACCATGTCAAAAAGCTCAAAACATCTCAAACTAGTTTCTTGAACATGACAGTGAGTTCACTGTACTCCAATGGCCCCCACAGTCACCAGATATCAATCCAATAGAGCACCTTTGGGATGTGGTGGAACGGGAGACCTGCATCATGGATATGCAGCCAACAAAACTGCAGCAACTGCGTGATGATATCATGTCAATATGGACCAAAATCTCTGAGGAATGTTTCAAAGCACCGACCTGAATCTATGCCACGAAGAAAAGGCAAAGGTGTACCTAATAAATTGACCAGTGAATATATATCAACATAAACCACCGCACATTACTGTGATCTGTGAAGAGCGAACAACGCGTTTCGCACATGGCTACTTTGTGGCCACAGGTTGCTCAGCAGAATCACATGAGCACTCACAGGTGTGCTAAATATACATGGGTCACATGACTTATTATCAAAGTTATTTCACCTTTCTTTTTCAATATTTTTTCTTTCACATTCTTCAAAAACATTTTTCAAAAGATAATTTTACATTCATCCAAAATGCATAATAAACTTACACAAAATTCTTTCTTTATAAAATCTTCATCTCAGCCATCTACATAATGGGATGAGGTTAAATCACACATTATTCTTGTAACTCTTGTACTATACTGTATAATGTGCTTTCCTTTCTTCCTAGTAACTCAGTAACTGCTGAGCCCAGGACTTAGACTGGAGTAGGTTATAGCTTGTTTTGTAGGTAAGAATATGAATACAGAACATTTACAAAATGTCATATAGGATTTCATGAACATATCTCTGGCCTTGCCATCCAATATTTCATTAAATCCATTAGAAGTAGGCTATTTTACTTGCTCACCAGCCTCTCCAACCCTCCTGTACAGATGCTTTTAACAGCACTTTCTTTAACTCAGAGTGCCATGTATAGATTTAATATACTGCGTATTTGTCAATAATTGAAATACTCGTTTTCAGTTAGTTATAGCCTACTTACAACTTTTTAAAAAATGATTATGTAAAACTAGGCCGACGTCCTATTAAACCAATTACGCAGGGAATGGCTGCTTGACATTTGTATTCACCTGCTGACAGTCTGAACCAGCTCTGCTAAGGTGCACTCACCTGTTAGCTTCTCCTTGCTGTCTCTTGCTGCGTGACACCATACAAACGTGTCAAGCTGTTTGGAAGCATATACGGAGATTTTTATTCACAGGGCGGCCCACTGGTTAAATTATTCACCGTTAATCATTTCCACAACTTAAAAAAACACCATTTCATACAGTCTACGAGAAACACACCTAGCACTGGAACGCTCAGCGGTCGGCACGACAACAGTGTCACGTGACAGGGGTCATAGAGCATCGCTTCATGTCACCTTTCGGCATTTTTATTTATTTTTTATTTTTTTTAATACAAGTCGGTCCAACTTTAATAATTGTGAGCTACTCGTATTTTTCTTTCTGTTTCACAACACCAAAATATATATTATATGTTTTTTCGCCAGAAGGCCAGCTCAGTTGAAGAGGGCAAGTGGGCAGCTGGTCCTGAATAACAACTAGGCCTACTTAAGTCAAGCAAAATTACAGATTTAAAAAATCTTTTAAAAAGTACAAGTATACAAAAATGACTGTTATAGTACATCAGTCTGTTTACAGTGATGGATGTTTGCAGCAGATGTTTTTTGAGGTTTGGCCAACCTTTTTTTTTTTGTTTTTGGTTCATTTTTTTTTATATATATATAGGCCTATAAGTTGGTCCAGCTTTAATAATTATGGGCTACTTGTATTTTTCTTTCTGTTTCACAACAGCAAAAAAAAAAAAAAAAAAAAATCATATATATCATATATATATCATCATATATATATATTCATTTTTTATTTATTTTTTTATTTTTTTTCTCCAGAAGGGCAGCTCAGTCAAAGAGGGCAAGTCGGCTGTTGCTCTTGAATAACAAGTACTTACATAAAACTAGAATTAGAGATTTCAAAAATCTCTAAAAAGTACAAGCATTAAAAAATGACTTTGCTATAGTAATGACATTAAGTGTTATTCCTTATTTCCACCCCTGCAAACACAGTGACTGAAGTGTCTGAATAGGCAAGAAACATGAGCCTCAGGCCAGTAAAAACACCCCCCCACCCCAAAAAAACTTTATTTGGAAAGTGAGCTGTGCTGAAATGTTGATAATAATCAAACAAATATGGTAAGAACAACAGCTGAACCAAAACATCAGTCTGTTTACAGTGATGAATGTTTGCAGCAGATGTTTTTCAAGGTTTGGCTAAACTTTTCTTATCTTTTTTTTTTTTTATATTGGTGTGTGCCCATCTCAGCAAACAAACTGGTAAGAATAATGTTATCATAAGCAGTCACAATAGTTGAAAAAAACTTTATAGTCTTTATATAAACTAACAGAAGAAGAAGGAAGAATGCCCTTATTGTGGAGGAGTTTCCTCATTTTTCTATCCTGATGGGGACATTTGAACCTCCAAAGGATAAAAACGCAGAAACACCCCCACACATACAGGAGTGAATGACCACTTACCCCATTTAAACACACTAGCAGTCTCACACATGCACACACACACACACACACACACACACACACACACACACACACACACACACACACACACACACACACAAGTCTTGTGGTTTTCGTGCTACGCAGAGAGTTTTCAGGGGAAATTCCTTTGAACATGAAACCCAGTGAAAATATGGACGGTAAGTGAAAAGAAACATTCAGCATTCCAAGAAAACTAACACAATGGCAAACCCCTCCGTCACATCGGACACTCTGACTTCCAACTGACATCATGTCCTGTTAGGTATCACGTTCCCCTCCACATCACCTGGAGGAGAGCAGGCACACACACACACAGTCACGCTCATGTACACACACAGTGCGTACCTTTCAAGGGAGTCCCATCTGCACCTGGCCCAGACACCTCTGAGCTTAGTGGGGAGAAAGGCCAGTCTCACCATGTTTAGTCTGTTCCTCTGGCCTTTCAACGTGTGACAAGACCCATGAGGGGCTGAGGAGTAACCGAGGGGACTTACAGTGTCATGATAGATTCACGGCTCTTCTCCTGTGGACATATATTCACTGGAATATTTACTCTGTCTCTGTCACTGTGATATACTGTTGGTAGAATTAGGCCTGGAAAAAGGAGTTGTTTCATGTTTTTAATTTTACACTCACAGTATGTTACCAGCATGCTGGAGCAGAATGTCATACTTTTGCATTGATTTGTTTTAACCTTGTCAAAACCATCCTGCTGATGTCACAGTCAGTGCAAATTCACACCATGCAGCCAAACACTATTCAAACCCACTGAACTTAATCCAAAATTGTAGCGTGATCCCAAAGTTTCCAGATCTACCAAATATTGTTTATCAAGCTGAATGTTGGGAAAAAAATCATATACGAGATATGAAGAGTATTTCCATTTGACAGTAATGTGCAGTATGGTTTGAACATTTCACTTTGTAAACATCATATAGTATCAGATCAGACATGTGAGATAAAATTACTTTTCCAACCTTAAAGCTGCAAACGGTAACTTTTAGAAAAATAATGTTGTGTCGTGATTGCTGATACTGTCACTATATCTACACAGCAGTAAATGAGACAGATGATACACTAAAATAGGTTTCTGAAATCATTTGAGGCCAATAAAAAGGAAATGCAGCAACAGAATCTCGATTCATATTTGACCAGGGCTGCCTAATTTGACAGTTTGACCACAGTTTCAGATGTGATGTGACTGACAGCTGCGTAAGAGACTCCTCGGCTCTGATTGGTTGTTTTCGGAGTGCTGCGGTGAATTCTGCCAGATGCCATTAAAAGTAATAGATGGAGGAGGAGGAGGGACATGATTTTTTTTTCCACAGATCATTTGTCAAATGTAATACTTTGTGGATGTAGTGACAGTTTAAGCAAATATGACAAAAAGTTGTTTTCATAAAAGCTACCAAGTGCAGCTTGAGAGGTACTTAAAGAGGACATATACATAATACATTTAAAAAATCAGTTAAACTCAAGATGATTAATCAATATAAAAATAAGGTATGAACACCAGAGTGTACATGAAATGTGTTTGGGATATTTGGGCAGACTATAGGCCTATAGAACGTATATATAATTAATGTTAAAAGGGGAGGTGTAATAAGCTAAGGCTTCAGCATACACTTTTTTGGTCCTGTTTTTTAAAATCCTTTTTTAAATGCTAAAAAAATGCATTAAGTTAATGTTTATTTATTGTCTATCTACCAATGGATTTGAGTTTTATAGGCTGGGAAATGACCAAAATAAACAGAACTAAACTAAATTAAAGGAAAATGGATGTTAGGGGGTTAATGATCAGAAATATCGAGGAAGAATCGATGAAGGCAAACATCTCTGCCCACTTCACCTTTGTGAAAGTAGATTCAAAAATTTTATGATGAAAAAGGATGACTTGTACCTTTATGTGTACACCCACATGCCCATTTGAAATGTGCATTAGGCATGTAGGCCAATTTGAAATGGGCAAGTAGGTGTGCACAAAAAGCTTCCTATAAAGCATGTTTTAGTAGCACAGCATCAGCATATTGCATATCCACATCAAGCATAGCATACTGCATATTCTTTATTTGTCATCCTGTTAGTTAAGAAGTATGAAATTCAAACAATAGACACCAAATTATATCAGACAGTGTGTGGGGGTCTTGTTTTTAACATGTTGTAAATTTACAGGGTATTTTTAGGTTTGCTTAGTTGCAAGAGTGAGCCTGGTAAGGGGGACAACTGTTCAAATCTTTTGCTGGCAAGCATCCACCATGCTGACGTGTCCTTGAGCAAGACATTGAATCCCTCTCAGCTTCATGTGTTCTGTTCTATAGATGACTCCACACTTTCACCTTGCTAGCTGGTGACAAGTGAAAAGCAGAATTGAGTCTACAGCTCCGTATTGTGTTGCACACTGTAGAACATCAGAATCTGAAAAATTTCAGTCTCCCAAACTTACGCTCTGTTGGCTGCACAACGACCATCATTGCCCAATTTTAAGCCACATCATCAGACAGAATGAGACTACAGCCTTGGCTCTTCTGGAAGTGTGTGTCAGAGCTTTTTGTTGCAAATTTCAGAGGAAAGACCAGAGGAGGCAGCTGAGGAGAAGAGCACGAGTGGCCTAACAAGGGTAGACCAACACCCTGCCTAACACATCGATGCAAAGAAACACACACACACACACACACGCACACACACGCACACACACAGAGACACACAAACTGGCTGCCAGTAAACACTAACAAGTCCAGCAGCTCTTCCTGGAACAGCACCATGAAGCAGCTGTGAGTCCCAGCAGAGCCTGACTCTCCCACTCACTGGGCCTCTCACAGGCAAACACACACCCATGCCCTCACACACTGATATACATACCACACACTCGCACACAAAACCTCACATGCACTTTTTATCTTGCTCATTGGGGTTTATACTGCTTCTAATTAAGGTTAAACAAATAGTGCCTTTTTTATTTTGAATTGATTTGTTTCGGTCTGAGAGATTGTGTAATCACACAGAAACTCAGATGTTCAGACTGACCATTTCAGACGCGATCAAAGGGATATTTAAGATGAGGAATGTGCAAAAATAAGAGAAAAACAAGGTGGGTGGGTAGTAAATTCCAAACCATGACAAAGTTTCCACTTAATCTCACATATATCATATCTCACACAACTGTAAAGTCTGTGAACCTAACACTAACTTCAAACCCGGAGAACTGCTTCGCCAGCACGCCATGCCCAGAGTGTCATGTGATAGTTTTAACCATTTCCAACCCAACAATCACACTTAACCATAAACATCCAAGGAGCCTATCATCAAAACTCTTGAGCCTGCAGTTATCCCCAGTCTTCACCAAGTTTGTATTTGTCACCATGCCTTAACCGTAACCTGACAATACTTTGACCACAATCTCTCCCCAACATCAACAATCTCAACCCTGGTGTATCATCAACCTCTTGAGCAGCAGTTAATGTGTGTCTCACCAAATTTAGCTGTGTACCTCAGCATGGTTTACCCCACAGACAACCTTTTCTCCTCACTTTACTCCTGATGGACACATCTAACTTTAACTTACGAAGTCTTGTTGTCTGCACGTGGGTGAGGAGCGTCACACTGATGTGTTGGTCACAGCTCATGACTGTAGACACAGCAGACAATGTTCTTAGAGTCATGTATAATGTCATGAAACCTTTAATCTTTAAAGGTATACTATGCAGAAATTGTTGCTTACTGTTTTTAAACATGCTTGGTAGCGAAAGTGAAAGTAAAACCAACCCAAGATGGCATTTTTTTCGGCGCTGTGTTTCTTGGTTGCCTGCTGCTTCTGGTCTGACACTTAGTCGCAATCTTTTATCAAGTCCAGACCTCACCTGAGTGCCGTGGGGGTACATGCCCATGGTATATCTTTAATCAAAGTGATTTTATTCTATTTAATTTTACTTTAACTAAGCCCTCAGGTAACATGATCTCAAAAAAATTACAAGTGATGGTATTGCTGCATCATGCAGATTCTGGGCAACAAAACTAACACTGGCTTAGTTTGTTTGCACAATATGTAATCTGCACATCAAATTTCTTACTCACTTCCTGAAATTTCTTAGAATTTCTCCACCACACACAGACACACACACTACAATGTGCAGAGTTCACAAATATGCTGACCACACATTGTGCAGACACACAACTGTTACAAATTAAAGGTATACAATGCAGGATTTCTCTACAAAGACAATGTATAGACTCATACAGAGGTAATCCTCTCAATCATCACGTATGACCCACTTGAGGAGTGCAGCGGTGTATTTTTCTGTAGAGACTCTACCTGCTGCCTGTATTTTAATATTTCCGTCTTATTGTGAAGTGTTTGGGATGTTTATAGGCGAGTACCTCCACAGCACTCAGGTGAGGTTGGGGCTTTATGAAAAGGTAGCGACCTGGTGCCAGACTGTAAGCAGCAGGCATCCAAAAGACACAGCACCACACAAACCTCCCTGCAAATTTAGTGAGGCGAAACACCACACAAAAGTAAATTTAAGGTAGGCTTTCACTTTCACTTTCGCCAGCAGGCTTACTTGCAAACACTAAACGGCAATCCTGCATAGTATACCTTTAAGGCTGAATCATCATACACCTCCTTACACCTACATCTTATGTCCAAGAAGATTTCATGAAAAGAATTACAGGTGAGGAAGTTCATATAATACACAGAAGAAGATGAATTTAAGAAATGATTCCACTGAACTGCGAAAACACCTAAAACTCCCTGTCTCTGGCACATACTTGACAACAATGATAACACACAATTTACCAGATCATGTGGTATTTCCAGATCCTGCCAGTTTCAGTGTTGACTCACACTGATTTGTGTCTTCCAAGGAAAACACCTCATAGCTCTGCCTTCTGAACTGTTATAGTAGATGTCTTCCTTGAGTTAGTAAACTTTGTGAGACAACCAGACTTTTAATGAAAAGTTTTTCCTGCAGATTTTCACCCTAACTTCTTTAGAAAGTTGTAAACTCGCATTGTTAATGCAGGATCAATAGCTGGATTGTCTAACAAATTATTCAGCTGCCTTAAATTCTAGTATTTTTGTGGTTCCATCCTCCTGCTTTTAATAAAAAGTCCAGAATTGCGACATACTGTGGGCAAGTTAGGGGATTTATGTGTACACAAGTAAATGGCAATGACTGCACAGACTTACGGACATTATGATGTTTCTAATCAAAGGTGTGGACTCACGTCACATGACCTGGACTTGCGTCAGACTCGAGTCATAAATTTGATGACTTTGGACTCAACTTGACGAAATCAAAAAAGACAACTCGACTTGACCTTTAACACCAGTGACTTGTAACTTGACTTGGACTTGGCTCTTTGGGCCTGGAAATACTAACCTAAAGATTAAAAAGTATGTTATTCAAAAAAGTGTGCTACACATTAATTAATTACCCTTCATTTCCTAAATCAGCTAACATCAAAGGTATTTATTCCCAGCTAGCTGACATTTAATTCCCCAGATTCACTTTGGTTGTACTCATCCGACAGCATCCAATCAAGTTACAGGAGAGCACCCTGAAGAACTAACATTAAACCAAAACTTAAAATTAAACCAAAGATAATTTTATGTACAAAAACTACAAAAAAAACTAAGTGCAGTGTGCAAAAGGTGCGTTGGAAATTAAAGATGGAGATACAACAACTTCCAACTAAGTTCGACGTTTAAAGTCACTCAAAGAACAGTAAGTCCAGACTAATATTAACATAGCGAGGTGATGTAAGCTAATGTTGCTCTGTTGTTAGAATTGCATTACATTTGGTGAAGAGTGAATTATGACTTGTTTGGGACTCGAAACTCAAAGTTAGAGACTTGGGACTTGACTTGGGGCATGACTCTGGGACTTAAGTGTCTTGACTTGGCACTTGAGTACAAAGATTTGAGACTTACTTGTAACTTGCAAAACAATGGCTTGGTCTCACCTCTGTGTCTTGCACTATCAGTATAAATTTCATCTTGTGCACAATAATTAAAAAAACATCATGTACTGGTAAACGTACAGTGAGAAGAAAAGTACAAGACATGATGTGTTGAAATGCAGGGATCACTCTCTCTCACCACATAAATTCTGGAAATTGCTGACACTACTGAACATGAATATCCAAATGTTTCATTACAATGCACAAACAGACTTGAAGAGGATGTTAGACGCACTGCTGCACTTTCAGTGACACAGTTTCCCAGGCTTTGCTCCGTCGTGCGTCTTGCGTCACTACTTCTGGTCTCATGTGGTTTTTCTGTGGTTGCAGTTGCTCCAGTTCACAGAGCGAGCACTAAGCTTCTAAAACAACTCTCATGATCATGGATCCATCCTCACACACTTACTCGCTGTAACACATTAGAAAAGCAGCTCTGGTACAGACTACCAATCAGAACAAAAACAACTGAGGGAGATGATTCCAGGCCCGGCATTCCGATCTGGGAAATCTCCTCCAGATTTCCCTGAATGAAGCCCAGAGCAACTCGGAAGCCTTGGGTTCGGACTTGGGCCCAGTCTGAATGACCTTAGCAGATGCTTCAGTAGGAATGCTGGAGTCACTGTGGTACTGTCTTGTGCTCTGACCCTCCTCCATACTGATGCGAGCCGCAGTCATTTCATTACCTTCCCCCTCTGCCCTGTGGGACGCAGACCTAAGGAGCACGGTGAGTGATGAAACCTGCTCCCTCCCCAGAGTCCCTGCCCTCTGGCCATACTGTGCGTGGATCCAGACCTACAGGGTAAGACAGTTAGCAGGCAGTGATGAAACAATCCTTTGGCTCAGTGGTTTAAAACAGAAGAGAAATGGAAATGCACAAGTCTGCAGGATCTTAAGTTTCCTTGCTGTGTTTTTAAAACCAGATAGGGATGTAGAAATTGTTTCTAGATGTTTTAATTGCGAAATGAACAGTACCTGGAAATGGAGATGCAATTGCAGCTTTCTCTGCTGAACCACTGCTAAAATGATTAGCCCATTAATCAATAAGTCACAAGAGTTTTGATAATTTATTATTTAATGAAGTCATTTCTCAGATATGAGGATTTGCTGCTTTTATTTGTTGCAATATAATATATTTCAATGTTGGACTGTTGGTCAGACAAAAAACAAGTAATTTGAAGGAGTCACCTTGGGCTCTTGGAAACTTTGAAGGGACCTTTTTCAGTCTTATAATTCTGTATATTAAAATCTAAAAGTTGCATTACTTGATTTTTTAACCATTCTGGGGCAGTGGAAATAAGCCGTAAACACAGCATCACCTTAAAATTCTGATTTGGCTAATGTGGTTCCAAACATTTGCTTATTCGCACATCTGGCATACATGGAGCAAGTCATGCTTATAGCCAACTGCCGAATGTAAATCTCCACCAACTCCTCAGGGAAATATGTGCCTCTTTGGCTGCTAGACTCTTCATCATGTTCCCCAGCTAGTCGCTAACTTTGTTTGTCTGCCATTTGGCACTGGGCAGGTACCAAAGTGTATCTGTGCTTTTCCACCAAAAACAGTTGGAGACAACTCCGAAGAGAGCAGTGAGACTGAGCCAGATATTTAAGTAGTTACAACTGACTCCAAAACAACGGAGCAGAAATTAGAAAATTAGATTAGAAAATGCTGAGAGCCGAGAGTTGGGTGCTAATCATCTGCATGCAACTTTGCAGTGCCCTCTTGTGGAAGGCTAAACAATGATGCTACTGTAGGCCACATGCACACAAGCAGCAATCTCTAGGACTACAAAGGAAGCCATGCAGCGCCCAAGTGCCAAAACCTGCACTTCCTCAAATGGCCACACGAGGCTGGCTCCAGAATCTAGTCAATCCCCACAGACCCCCATGTTAAAATGCCCAACCTGTTACAAAAAACAGTTTTGGTCTCTACAGCTGATTTTCTAGTTTATGACAACTGGCAGTGAATTTCTATATAACTCACCTGTTTATCCCTTTTCATAAGGCTTAATGTTATACATAATTAAGGAAATGGCCAATTTGGGAGATAGGCCGTTGGCGAGGCTCTCAGGTGCTGCTTCCAGCTTCACCCTCTCATCCAAATATGGTCACTTTTGGTTCCAAAACTCCAAGATAGTAATGGCAACAATGCCAACCTCAAGGCTTAAAAACAGGAATCCCCATACCAATGCATACCAATTCCTGATGTAGACTGAACGGCTAATGAACAGCTACTTGACAGACGACATGGCCAAATGCAAGTATGATTCTTAATGTATTAAACTGTGTGGACCTTGAACTAATGATTAAGGAGAAATCTGGACCCCGGGGCCGGACCGTTTGGGAACCACTAATCTTTGGCACACACAGCTAAGCACCACCTGCTCTGCCCACAAAACATCCATCCAGGATTAACTGTTAAATGTTCACTTGATGATGATATCTATTTGTGCAGGGACACACACTTCAGATGAACCAAGAGTAAACACAATAAAGGTGCAACTCAGCCTTTATAAACAGCTCCACTCACTTGGGCGCCCATTCAGACGGGGCAGCCAGCCAGGACGAGCTATAACTCCGCCAAATCAGCCCATCCACCAACCCATGTGTCTGTCCCAAGCAGTAAAGAGAGCAGTGAGACTACCCAGTGACCGCTGGTTTATAATCAGTCAAACACAGGCGTGTCAGCCCTGCGCCCCGCGACACTGTGCTGTGCACACTAAACAGAGCTGGCGGCCCAGCGAAGGCCCGCTGAGCTCTGACATTCTCCCTTGCCTTTTGCTAAATTGAGTCAATTCATTCTCATGACCCATGGCAAATCAACGTGACCCATTTGCGAGGCTGTCTCAGCCGTTCCTGTCAGCGCAGCCCCTCTGGTATATCAGGCAGAGATACAGGTCCTGCAAGAGATGACAATGTGGAATTTAAACATTTCAAACGATGGAAAGTGTAATATTCATTTTTCTCGTAACTTGGGCCATATGGGATTTGGCACATTCATCACAGGGACAGTAGAGGAGCACTAATGCAGCTGTGGCATGGTCCTTATCACAGTTTGGATTATTATTGGATCCTGGGACAAAACTCTGGATTATATCTTTGTCCTCTTGATGCTTGTAATGTAAAACTTGGATTGGATGTTGAGAATTAAATCAACCATCTCCTTAGGGTGTAGCTCGTCCTCCTCAGACACCTGCAGGCACAGATATTAGTGTGATCGGGTTACATTCTCTGCAGGCTGTAAATGGTAAAACTGACCTTACTTGACAGCTTAGGGCCAAGTGTAAATATCCATCAGTGCCAATGAGGAGGGTGAGAGAAAGTAGAAAGTGAACGTGAAAAGGAGAGTAAAAGATAAACACAGTTAATGGGACTGAGCAGAGAGGGATGAGAAGACGGAAAGCAAATTGAACTGAGGATGGCCGAGTTAATTTATGATGGAAAATCCCATTTAGTCTCCAAGGTTGATTTTCTGATGTGCTGGAAGGCATATTCAGATGTGTTTCTCGTGTCAGAGGTAGCTGCTGCACTTGTTTGTGTGTGTCTGAATGCATGTCTCAGACGGGTTATCTGCTCGAAATGGAAGGAATTATTCAAAAGGAAAAACTGTGCAAAAAGAAGTTGCATGTAGCCTGGCTCTGATGTGCTGATAAAAACTATACACGTGTACAACTCCACATCTTAGAATAGAGTTAAGGGCCTCTCAAGAGGAAACAGCGTGCACTGTGCACACACACACATAATGCATGTTGCAATGTCCGTGAGTGTTGTCTTGTGTGTCTGACTGATTGAAAGTGTTGCGTTTCCGTGTGCGTATGTTTTGCACTCATGTGTGTGCGAATATGTGTGATTAAGGCGGAGGGGGTTGCAGGTGGCTTGCTCCGGTGTTCTGCCAAGAAAGCAGAATACCCTGGGGTGAGGTGGAATAAATGAGAGTGGGAGAGGTGAGGGAGTGGAGGAGGAGTGCAGCAGGGGAGTAGGGGAGAGCGGTGGGGACTTGATTTAGATGGTGGTTATCATAATCGATTAAAAAATGTTTTCTCTTCAGTTTCAGCGCCCTGTGTCTCTCGCCGGGGCTTGGGTGGGGCTTCCAGGGAAGGGCCAGGCCAGATGACTTCATTGCCATATGGTATCTAACCTCTCAGTCACACTCATTTACAACAATACAGCGCATACCCATTCTCCAAACACTCCCTTTGTTATGCAGTACTCAGTAATTCTGATAAAGCCATACCCATACACACCGATCAGTCAGCCTAGGTGGAGTAAGTGGCCTGTAACCACAGCCAGCCTCCCTGATGTAGAATGATTACTGGTACCTCCTTTGAGGGAGCTTACAAAGACTCACACAAGTTTCCCATCGATCCGTTTCCCAGAGCTTTTGCAATCTGTTGTGTCTGAAGCCACAATGTTAGAGGTCGGCTTGATCTCAAGAGCAAAGTTTACTGATGTTCTGAAGCTGTTATTCGCTGATGTAGTGCCACAGCTGGATTAGCTGGGGCTGCTGTTGGGATTCTTTAAGTTCCTGTTGGGGCACACTGCTTCATTATGCGCTTAGACACATTTTCAGTGTCAGTTTATTTCTTATTTTGACGTACAAGACATTCAGGGAAATATGCGTCTTTGCTTTCTTGCAGAGAGGTAGCTAAAGACCTCGTACGCTGCATTTTTTTTCGTATGTATTTGTACACATATTCTGAAAGCTTATGGATACGGACCAAACAGAGCAGTACCACTTGAAATCATGGGGGCAGTGTAGGATAGTTCAAGCAAGACATGATTGTAGAACATGATGAAGACATTTTGAAAATGGTGGAAGTGAAGGAGTCACTTATATCACAGACCACCATCGTCCACAACACTGCCTTTGTTATAAGGTACATTTTTACAACCTCCTCCACAACCGCCATGTTTGTTGTCGTTGTTGTCAGAAACTTTTGACTCTGCTATCTAGTGCCATCTAGTGGGTGTATCTATGCAAACATACAGGATGCATAGAAGTATGTTGGCAGTGACGTTTCCGATGTTTGAAATAAACGTATCAATTTCCGTATGTAAAGGGAGTATAAATGATCCCTAAGAAGACCGACACCACTCTGACATAGCAAGGCACAGGCAACCCTTTAGCGACATCTGTTGAATGTAAAGTGAGGTAAACAGCTAGCCTAGCTTTGTCCAACGTAAAAAACTACCTGCCTACAAGCACCTCTAGCTCACTATTGAACATGTTATATCTTGTGTGTTTAATTTGTATGCAAACCAAGGTATAAAAATGAGAAGTTATGGTTTTAAAGAAGGTATTGGTCAGCAAATTTTGTTAACTTTGCCTCATGTTTTTTTCCTGTCTTTACAGTAGTCATTCTTTTGGATGCACTGTAGAGTAGCTTCATATTAACAGACAGATATAAAAGTGGTTTCAATTTTGTCTTGCAACTCTCAGCAAGGAACTGAATAAGCCATTTCCCAAAAACGTTTCTTTCACTGATGCAAATTCCCTCACACTCACACATACACACACATATGCAGGTGCACACACACAAACACAAACACACAAAAAAATGCAACTAATCAAATTACTCAATGTCAACTGGCACACAGTGAACCTGGGGCTCTTGGGGATTCTGGTGATCGGAAGTTGCCCTCTTTGCCTAGTTGGTAGTTCAGCCTTGTGTTGAGTGCAGGCTGAGATGAATCAAAAGTCAATCCTGTCTTCTGCGGATTTAGCGATTTAGAGTCTCTGTTTATTCTTTCTGGGCCTCTACCATCCAGCTGGCTACTGGCATCTACTCAACAGCCGGTCCAATCTTCATGATACAAGATTGTTTACACCAAAACAAATAAAACCGCATAATTGTACTGCACAAAGTATACCTGAATAAACACAGGACCACATATCTAATCCAAATCCCAACAACGGCCTCAACTGCAGTCATAACCCAAAACCAAAAGATCCCACTGAGTGTGCAGTTAAAGCATCACATACTTCTGTAATTACTATGTGTTCTAAAGAAAATGTTGCCTCTATAGAAGTCAATAGAATTAGGGGTTACAGTAGGCTGTGTGTATTGACAAGAATATGGAGCGAGGGAAGAGAAAAAGACACTTTGAAACGCTACAGCAAGCCAGTGAACTCTTGCTGGTAACGGCATGAAATATGGAATGCATTACGGAAGTGACAGAGTTGAGGATGAAGACACAAACAAACACATAAATCCGCCATACACAGACACATAGACGATTGCGGAGACAGACAGGCACCCTCTGCCATTGCTATCTCTCTACATCTGCTCTGCCCCTCCCTCTTTCTCTGCCTCTATCACACCATCTTGCAACCTTAACCCTCACTTCCTCGGGCATTGCTCCCGCTCCCCTTTGTGCCCCAAATCATCTTTGGTTTCCGTCCTCAATGCCCAGGGTGGACCGGGTCCCACTTCTCTAGTCCATCTTCCTCTTGTTGTTTTCCAGCCGGAGGCCCAGAGAGAGAGGCAGAGAAAGTATTTGCCCTGTCTCTCCCTCTCTCTGGCTGTGTCTTGGCTGCTCTATAAAGGTTAGTGAGAGCATGGTGTGGGTGTTGGTGTCTCAGGGTGAGTTATGGGTACTACAGCCAGGGGACCCCAGAAAGAACCGAATGAGTGTACTGTTGGGAGAAGGATGAAAGAGAAAAAGAAGGAGGGAGGGATGGAGGGAGGGCAATTTAAAGGTTCAGAATGCCAAGTGCTGATGTGTTTGTTTTCCATCACTGCTGTTCCGGGCAATGACAGAGAGAGAAAACAAACGGCAACACTGATATATTACATACAGACTTTCAACTCTATTCTCAAGGCAATAATTCTGCGATGAAAGCGTTATCGCCGAACCTCGGTTATCTCTTCATATCAAATCTTCACACGTGGACTCTTTGAAACTGACTTCCAGACGATGTTCAATGGATTTGCTCACAGGAGGAAATAAAGAAACCTAAACAACGTATGTTTAAGCCTGTCTCTGTGGGTGTGTCTTCACAGTAGACTCATCATCACATAAACTCACCGTGCAGCTGCTGAGATGAACATGAACAGACTGGTGGTGTTGGTTACATTAGCCATCACTGGGACTTGACCAGAGCGCACATATTCACGGCATGGCTTCTGTTCAAAACCGTGACTTTTACTGTATCATTTCAGTGGTGTCTGTCAACTTTTACACTGTGCAGTAGTGCTTTATGCTACGTGTGAATACCTGTCTTTATAAGGTAGTGTGTTGCTCCTGTTGCGTGCAGAGATAACTCCAGGCACACTGGATTGTCTAGCCCCGGCGCTGTAAGGTAACGTATGGGACAGATCGGAGGGCGGAGGAAGAGGTGGAGGAAACAGTAGAGCAGAGAGAAGACGGCGGCTTGGCTCTTGCAGTCTCTGACAAGCATGTGGACGGAGAGACATGAGCCGTGCAGCTGGATGGAGGACAGGAAGGAGGGAAAGAAGAGAGAGATGAGGGAAAAGGAAGGGTAAAGAGGAAGAGGGAAACAAGAAAGTGAAGGTATCGTATACCCGATGACCTGCTGGCTGGGTCAGTCATTACAAACTCATGCTGTGTAGCCAAACATTGCTCAAACCCACACAACTTTATTTTAAATTGTAGCGGAGATCCCAAAGTTTCCAAGGATACTAAATATCACGGGCGGTATTTTGTAAAAACATGCATAAATGATGCACAAGGTCTTAGGTTTGAATAAACATATAGTTTCAGTAATGAGATGGAACTAGCCAATGCACTATATATGTGACATGAAATGTGAGTTTTCTGACCTTAAATCCGCTTAATGGGAAATGAATAGGGGAAAACTGTATGTTAAAGGGTAGAAGAGAAGAAAGAGAAGGATAAAAAGTCAATAGGACAAGGAGACAGAGGAAGGGGAAGACCCCCAGCAGCCCACACAGACCCAACCTGTGTGCTGTCTGACCCGCAGTATTTCTTATGAATGGAAGGAAATTGTCTCTTGGAAAAAAAAAGGCCTATTTAAAAAGCATGAGTAATAATAATAGAATCAAGCCAGCTTCTGAGAGCAGGACAACAGGACACAATACAGGGGCAAGGAGAAGGGAAGGAGAAAAAAAAGGAGAAGAGATAGAAAGGTAAAATGACAACAAGAGAGGTTTATTTTATTAGCCTTTAATAAATATCTGACAGATTTCCTGAGGAAATATCGCAGATCACATGTAAAATAGTTTAAGACTGATGTCAACTGCAGCAACATATGAGATCTATTAGCGAGGAGCCACAGCAGACACAGGGTGAGAGGGAGCGAGAGAGCAACAGAGGAACGAAGAGCGAGAGGGAGAGAGAGAGAGAAAGAGGGAGCACTGCTGAAAGTCATGCAGGAGAAAAAATCTCACAGCCTTTCCAAATTCTTCGAGAGGTAAAAAAGTCAGCCAAGACGCAAAATCAGAAAAAGGAGAAAAAAAAGAGAAAAGAACAGAAGCACATGCCCGCGCCCATGCACACGTGCGCGCACACACACACACACACACACACACACACACACACTCGCACACACATACACACGTACACACACACTTAAGCACTGATCTCCACATCCTGCCGGGTTCAGGGCCAGCAGTGAAACGAGTGCCCAGACACCGCTGCCAGCCCCAGGGAGGGATGGAGAATGGAGACACACACACTCACACACTCAGAAAAACAGAGAGAGGAAGAACAAAAAAAGAGAAAGAGAAGGGTTGGCAGGAGGAGTAGCCTGCCAAGAGTGCTACCATCTGTAAAATAACATGACTTCAGGGCAACTTCTTGAAACGTACCTCTTCATTCTGGTTAACCTCTTCACCTACTATTGTTTACCTGAAAATTAGAGCTTGCTGTCATCAGCCACCACCCCCCTTCTCCCCCCTCTTCTGGAACTGATGCGTGCCTGTGTTTGTAATTCTGAATGAAACTAACATTTTTTTAATTAAAGCGCAGGATCCATGACATGCAAAAAAAGCTCTGCACAAGACTGTGGAGTTGTTTTTTCCAGCACACGTCTGGGAGACTCTACATGCAAAACACATGTAATTATATCTGTGAGAAAGCTAATCAGTTTAAGACAGAGATACTAAAAGCCACACAGGCGCACTAAAATCTTAAAATGGTTACACACACACACACACACACACACACAGAGTGGTGGTTCCGTATTTTGGAAAAGGGGAACTTGTACTGGCTCCGTGGTGCCAGTATGTCTGTGGCAGTGTGGCAGCCATGGTGTTCCGCCACCCTCACCCTCGCTCTCCACCAAGACCCAAACCACAAGCCAATACCCACAAGCCAGAGAGGCCTGGATGGATATACCCATCGCCACACACACATGCATACACACACACACACCTCACACATACACACAGTCAAACCAACCACACATACCAAGCAAAGAGGTAGAGTTCTAGAAAATGAGAATGAGTGAGGTTTCTGTCTTCCTCTGCCTTCTCTTCCCCCCTTTTTAATCATCCGGGCCTGAAAGGGCACACAGAGTTCAGCGGGGACAAGCAGGCTTGTAGGCGGGGAGGTGCTGCTACAGGGATGAGCAACAGCCTTACTACACACTACACTGCCTAGCCTGGGAAACAGAGGGGATGACTGGTCTGAAATACGTCTGTTACAGGGCATGAGGGTGACGGTGTGTGTGTTCATGCTCAGTTGTGCTATTAGTTAGGAAGTATTCAGAGAGAATGAAAGTTGCAATAGTTCATTGGAAGTAGAAATTGATGTAGTCTGTTTGCTTCCAGCCCATTCATCTACCCATGTAAATGTCTTCATGGTGGGGAGAGGGGTGTGTCGAGCGTGCATTGCTTGTTAACGCCCCAATTTTTTCGGATATAACCACAAGGGTGCGCCAAAGACAGAAATTTTCAAATCCCATCCATAGTGTAGTTGAATAAAAAGTCTTATAGCTCTCTCTAAAATGTAGTAAAAGTAGTGATAGAAGAAATTTCCAGGGTATTTCAAAGACTTAAATTGTTCATTAGTTAATGTGTAACAAGCATTTTAATGTTGAACGTGGCCCATATGATAATGCCAAATACAACTAAAGTATATATTGGTGGTATGTGGATCCTATTGCAATTCATCAAATTCCATTTTCATATTGGGCTTATTGTATAATCATTGGGAGACATCTTTAATTGTAAAGTAACTAGTGACTAAATTCTCAAATGGGTTGGAGTAAAATTGAAACTGGACTTAAAGGTGCAGTATGTCATTGTGGACAGTGTTGAGTTACATTTTCAGGTTGCCAAATACCAACACTTTGGGTTGGCAGTTTGCCTTCCAAATAAAGGTCATCGGTATTTGACAACCCAACCTTTTTTTCATTCTCACCAATGTGACATCATGTGATTTCTGTACCCAGCTGGCCACCAACATTGTTAGATGTTGAAATTTGGTTTAATTTAGGTTGTGACATCGAGTGACTAAAATTCAATGTCAGGACAACGCCTAATGCCATCATCATTTTGACATAGAACACTGATGACAGATGACATTGATATGCTTTAAGTTGTGTAATTAAGTAACCAAAATCCAACGTTCCTCAAACTTCTCATGACAAACATTTCATTGTAAGGTACAGAGAACAAAACCCAACGTCTGCAAAACTTTGTAATGTTAACATCCTCACAACATGAAATGCTAATGTGGTTAGACATTTGAAATATCATCAAACTGATTTTCATTCCAACCAAAATTTAACTTCTATCCAAGTCCAACATCTTTCTTTCTTCTTCTTCTTTTTTTTTTTTTACATTTGCATATATATATATATATATATATATATTTTAATTTATTTTCAACACAACTTGCAGGTATACATTAACCAATAACTGCTGTCAATATCACAACACATGTAGATATCAGGGCAATGACAGACAGTTAAATAAGCAAAATAAAACATAACCAAAAATTGGAAACAATATCTGTCTGACCTTCTCTTAATGACATCATACCTCATAAAACACAGTTCTACTGTTATGACAAAGACAGCAGCAGACATAAAGAAGCAGCACCACGTATACACCTGCACCATACATGTATAAGGTTCTCAAGCGTGCACTATAGGCTAAAAATAAAGACAAAACATAAAAAGAAATTCATAAAAAAAATTTCTAGCTAAGTTAAGTGCCTCCTTCCTAGCCTCAAACATGATGTAACCCACCCCCTTCATCCTATTTCCATTGATGGTGGCTTCCACTTAACCGCCAACATCTTTTTAGCAGCAGTGCATGCCGATAAACATAGCTGTCTTTGAGTGTGATAAAGGTTCTGCCCTGAATCATGATTAAGTAGCATACACGCTGGAGAGCAGTCAATCTTAGCACCAAAATTTCAGATAGACAAGTCCCTACTGAAGAGGTTTTCGCACACCAGGATAATCAGCTTCTGTCATCAGGTGTGTTGGCACAGCAGAAAGTGCTTAACATGGAAAGAAGATAGACAAGTCCAACATCTTTCTGACGTCATATTGATGTCTGGCGCCAGCTGGTTGCACTTACGTTACTTGCGTTGCGTTATGTTACATTACCAAAAACATGACCTTTTTTTTATACCTTACCAAGTCATTTTGCTAGCTAAACATTACTGCCACAATCTCTCACGTGTTACAGTGTGTTTCAGCTCTGCATCACGTAGATTTGCTAAAGGGTTCCCTGTGCGTCGCTATCAGACGCAGAAGGACGTGACAAAACATTGGTATTTGACGATGTGGAGATGAGAATCAACAATTAATAGTCGTTCTCCAGAATTGCATAGTGAACCTTTAAGTACTTTACATAAGTAAATTTGCTTAGTTACTTTCCACCTCTGCCAAAATGTGTTTATAGAAAGCCAAGCATTATAAATGCCGCCTGCAGCAAAAGCATCATTCCACTTCAGAGTGGAACAGAGTGTACGCTACTCGGCGTGTCCGTTTAAATTTTACACCCAGAACTCCACATCTCACCAAGTAGTGTGTATGTGTGTGTGAGAGTGTATACTAAGTGTTGAAGGTTAGGGTTCCTGTATGTGTTTCCCTAGTTGTGTAATGGCCCAGTGGAGTAGAAAGTGATGAGAAGCTGGTGTTAGAGCCCAAAGCAGGCCCTTATATGGAGCGCTGGAGCTGTTTTCTCTCCTCTCCGCTGTCTTGCTTCTCTCCAAAAGTGCTACAAGGTCGGAAGAGAAGAGGACATCCTTCCAAGTCAACATATTTACATATTTGCAGCGATGTGGGGATATTCAGCCGAGTGTTGGCAGGCGAGGCAGTGGTCAGCCAGGACAGCTGAAAGTGGACATCTGGGCCTGGGCCTTGGCTGCGGCTCACTCCCTTAGCCTTATCACTCTATCTCTTACAGACGAAACATTATACATTTGACAGCTTTGTACAGCTCATTGGACATCTTAAGATTTTATCTTTTATGAAAACTTAGAATGAACTTCACATGTAGAACCAGACGTAATATATGATTATCATCCATAACATACTGCGGAGCTATAGAGGGCATATTTTATGTGTAATCCCAATGGCTGTAATGTAGCAAGTCTTACAACAACAAAGATTTGCTGTCATGATTAACACACTATGGTCATGTCATGCCTTGTCATATCTTATACATCTTTTGGCGATGGCTCTGGGAAGTGCCCAAGGGAACCCCTCGTCTTTGTCTTCTCCTACGTCTCCCCACCTCCACGCGCACACCTTCTTTCTTCTTCTCTCTCTCTCTCTCTCTCTCTCTCTCTCTTCTGCCCCATCCCTCCTCTCTCACCCCCATAGCTCTTGCAAGGAACACAGCGCCATGTTTCTCTTGGCAGAACTCTGCAGGCTGTCCCTGCGTGCCTGAAAAACCAGCGCTCTCCCCCTCGTCCCTGCAGCCAACGCGCACATTTCTCACATTTTCTGCCTGCTCTCTGTGAACAGTTCACTTCAGCCTCCTCACATCATCCAGGCTCCCAGGCACTGCAGGACAGGGTGGGACAGATACGTCCTCTCGCTTACATTACATCCACATCCTCCCCGTCTCTTTTCCTCTGTCTCCAAAGTCTCTCTATAATTCACTTTCACTCCATCCAAATCCCCCTCTCTGGTGGTTACTTGCCCTTTTTGCTCTGTCTGAGTGAGCCAGCTGAGCGCAGGTGTGTGGGTGTATGCGTTACTGTAGTTTGATGAGGGAAAGCTGCTAATATGAAAGTGTCTGAGCTAATAGGGAGGAAACCGGGTGTCTGGCAGGCACTGTTTAACAGACAAGTGTCAGTTTGGGGGCACACAGATGTCCCAGCCATTTAAGGAACTGACTCAAATTAGTCTGGCTGCACAGGTGCAAGATACAAGTCAAATGCAGGAAGTGGCATACACATGACAATAATGAGTGTAACCTTACAAGATCTGAATCAAATACAGAGAGAGGCAGGGTGAATGTGTGGTCGACTGCACATATGAACACATTTGAGATGAACTGGGCTTGATTCAAACAGCTGGAATTGAGTCCATTTGCCTTCAACTACAGAGGATGGACGTTTAACCTCTATCCCACACACCGGGCCGTTTGGCAGCAGATCACCGTTTGTATTTATTATTTAATTTATTTCTTCTAAACTTTAATTTAAACTTTATTTCCTCTGTGAGTCTGGGGTCTGGGCATTGCTACACAAATGAAGGTTCTCAGAAAACAGGGAGGGGGGAGAAAAGAAGGAGGAGGAGGAGAGGGGAAAGAAAAGAAAAAAAGTGCAGCCTGTCTCTTGGGTGCCCTTTTTGCCATCCCATTTCCTATGCATCTGGTCTGTGTTTGTGCGGAGAGGGAGAGGGGGAGCAAAAGGGGGACGGCCGTCTGGGGCCGATTAATAACCAGTGATTTATAGGAACTTTTATAGAATAATACAATAAAAATGTGTGCGTACGTGTGTGCTAGTGCATGTGTGTGCATGCGTTTGTATGTGTGCTCGCCTCAGTGAGAGTGCACACAATGCTTTTCTAATTCTGGGGAATCAAAAACAAATTATCGAGAAAAAACACAGACCGTGCTCGGGATAAATTGGGCACAGATGGAGGCAGGAAATAAAAACGAGCACAGAGAAGACACTCGGAGAAAAGAGCGCAAAGAGGAGGACGAGAGGACCACGAGGGAAGAAGGGGGTACCAGAGAGAGTGACAGAGCGAGGGCAGGACAGGGTGAGGATGTGATGGAGAGAGGTAAAAAATAAAAAGAGGGATGGAGAGAGGACAAGAGGAGAGAGGGTGAGCAAGAGGACAAGGATGATGTGGAGGAAGAGAGGAGAGTGGGAGGAGAAAGATCAGGGGAGTTCCCATGCCCTGTGCAAAGGAAATGGGCTTAAGAGAGAGGGTTAGCATGTGTGTGTGTGTGTGTGCTGCGTATGTGTGTATGTGTGTGAGCGGGCAATGAGATGAGCAGACCCCTCTCTGGCACAGAACAGTATTTCCTTGCCAAAGTGCAATCTGCCCCCCCAAAATCCCTGTTCATCCCCATCCATTTTCATCACACACATACACACACCCACACACACACACACACACACACACACACACACACACACACACACACACACACAAGATCTCAATAACCAAGTGCTGGTGAAGTGATGGCTCCTCTTGTCACACTCACATGGCTTTCACATTTAACTCATTATACCTGATGATACACCGCTAACAGCTTTCTCATCCCATCTACCTCAGGTCATTCCTTTCATGCAATAGTGGTCCAAATTAACCCTTCTTAATGTTTGTGCGAAACACGAGAGTACTTACTTCTTATATTACCTTGTGGGATACTCCACTGTGTTGGGTTTAATGATTCTCACCAGACATGTGAACAATAACAAACACACTAATTAGTGGACTTTATGAATTGTGACTGATATTGAACACAGGCATGTTGTGAAATGAAACTGGAGTGTGATCAGTGCATCTGCATGGCAAAATCAAGCCTAGGAGAGATACATGGATGTCAACATATATGTTTGCTGATAAGTAACGATACAATTAGACTAATGCCAAAGACACTGTATGTTTAAGAGAATACTCTCGTTTATAGACTGAATCACATTGTTTGTTGACAATAACTTCCCGGTAGAAAACCTTTGTGTCACATACATAAAATGATTCAGTGACTGAGAATATGTAACCTCAGTTGGTTCATTTTTAGCCACCTAAAAGAGGCCTACCTAAGAAATCCATATCAGTTTGAGTGTATGCTAAATTTAGAATATTTATCTTGCCGCCAGACAGTTTTTTCCGAGAGGGAACTGAAGCTGTTATCTCAAAGTCACCAGACTCCATTGACAAAAACAATCATATTATTGTGCAAAACAGGTGGATTGCTGGTCGACCGCTGCCTCAGTTGGTTAGCGTGTAAGGTGAAGTGAAAATATTCCAAATATAGCGTACACTTATACTGACATTGATTTGTTTTAGGTGGCTAAGATACATTTTGCGGCAACCCCTGTCCACAGCAGAATATTGCTGAGCTTCGTGCCACTAGATTTGGTTTATCAAAGACACAAGCAAAGCAACACAGTAGAAAAATCGGTCAGACTACCATGTTTAACCATACATCTTAAAATACGGCAGAAAATGACAACAGAAATAAGTACATTTGCTGATTTCACTTATCTTTGCAATTCAAAACAATTGTCAGTTGTCTATAGTGGAAAAACAGACTAAATCACCATGATGTTACACCAACAGCAACAATTGTTTCAGTGTAAAGTGTCTCAGTCCTTCTCAAAAACTTGTTTAATTTCTGTGTTTAAATTGAAAACTTTCAAATACTGATATCGGTATTGGCATCAAAATCGAATTCGGATGAACTGCCAATTGCATGAACCTTAGAGTGAGCCTAAGTGCTGTATCATAGGTAACTGGACTTGCTTTAGTTTCTTGAAGACGTTCCACCTCTCATCTACTGCAAGAGTCTAATTAACTGATGGGGAGTTGCAGGCTTTAAACCCTGAGCCGTGAGTCGTTGACCCACCTGACCATCATGTGTGTTGTTAGGGTTAGATGGGTCCAGGTGTGAATGGGAGCCAAGTCATCTGGGAAGGGATCTTCAGAACTTAAGAATGAGTCACTTAAAGTACAAAAAGACACCGTAGCCTGCGCAGGATAAACTTAGAGAAATTACAGCATGCCCTAATCAGAAATGTAGTATGTATAGTGTAATGTCATACTCAGGTGTCATTTACTGGTCCGATGCATTGAGTAGGAGCTGTGTTGTCATAGGATCATCCACGGTTGGGTAACTGTGAGCTCTGACTCTGCTCTGGAGTGGACAGTGGGAGCCGGCAACAGGCACTTCCCAATATGAATGACTTCCTGTGCTGTGGGCCTGGACTGTGGCATCTGTCAGCCCTTCACCCCTCCCTGCTCCGTCACTCCCTCCAACTCTCCCCTACTCTCTCCACAAGCACTCCCTCCGCTTACACTTTGCCTCTCCTCCTCTCTCCCCCTCCTCATCCCTTTGCCCTCTTGCCCACTCACCCCCCTCCCTCCCTCCCTCCCCCCCAGGCTAGAGCCTGAATCACACAATGTTTCACTCGATTTGCTGGTAAATCTTCCCTCTTCACAGGCCTCTGGAGTGCCCTCCCACCTTCCTCTTCTTCCTCTTCGACCATCCCTTGGCACTGCCACCCACACATCAGTTCCTGTTGATCCCCCTGACCCCCTTGTCACCCCCCGTGGGCCTAATTCTGGTTGCCCCTGGGTAGGGGCGAACGCCAGGAAAGAGAGAGGGGTTGGTGGTTGTTGGCAGGGCAGAAGAAAACTGAGAGGGCCTTCACTGGAAACTCCATCAGTGGTTGGATCACTCTCAGCTGTGCTTCACTGAGAAGTCAAATGCTGGCCATGCACTTCCAGCGACCGGAGTATTTGTCTTTTTGTTTGATTTTGATATCTTTATATCTTCATCCCAGTGACCAAATATGGCACAGAGGGAAATTATTCATTCAGTCTGTACACTGAGGAGAATGTCGCTGCTTTGTATTGTGTTGTTGATCCATTTGAAACGTGAAAACATTTGGAGTGCTCTCACATTGTTAATAATAAAAAGGCTATTATGTATAATGCATTATAGTATTTGTGGTGAAACTCGTCCATCTCTAGAGAGGGCATGTAATGATGAATAAATCACAATGATTTACAGGCCAAGTGTGTAGGATTTCTGGGAGTATATTTGCGATAATATATACATATAATACAATAAGTATGTTTTCTTTAGAGTATAATCACCTGAAAATAAGAATAGTTGTGTATTCATTACTTTAGAATGAGCGGTCAATATCTACAAAGGGAGCGGGCCCTCGTCCACAGGGTCTGCCGTGTTGCACTGTCATGTTTATACAGTACCCGAGAACAGACAAACCAAACACTGGCTCTATATAGGGCCATTTACATTTTTGTGATTTTGCATTGGCTACCATAATTAGCAGCCCCTCAGTGATGAGCTGAGCAGTGCCAGAAAAATGCAGATTTTTAACGTGAAACTGCTTTATTCAGTGTTTTTGGTGGTTTAAATCACCTGGTCTGTTTGATTTGAGGAAGAAGAGACCTCTGTGGATAATTCTGTGCCCGGTAAAAACTTCCTGAACAATGAACTCTAATGCAATCCTCACTGGGAGTTTACGCTTGGTACGTGCAAGAAGGTTCAGCTGATTGCAAACTGCAATCTTCACTGCTAGATCCCTGTGAATCCCACATGCTGCTGCTTTCACATCCCCTCCCCAAAAGTGACAAACTTTTTCTTCCAAATCTTTTCAAATATCCCAAAGATAGAGATACCGAGATCCCATCAATGAAAGCTTAAAATTTAATTTCATAGTTTAAGGTTACATTTTTTTTCATTCATAAAATCACTGTAAATTAAAAAAAAAAAAAACACACTAATATAAGCACAAGAAAAAAAAAACAAGACAAAAAAGTTGATTTTTCAATAATTAAAGCTATTAAAAAACATGGCTAAAAGACCATTTCATTTTCTCAACTCAAGTTGGAAATATTTTTTCATGTCATGCCATTTATATTTGACTGATTAGCTGCAAAGAGAAAGAACAGCATAAAGCATTTTTTAAGGTGATTTTATCCTTTGGGTAAAAGCATGTGCGGTGGTTGACCCACAGAATGTGAATTTTTTGTAAGATCAATTGACCTTTGGTTGACACTTGACAAATGATTATCAAAACACCTCATTATCTTGCACCTCAAAGGGTTTCCAAGGGTAACTGACAACAAACATTCATGCGGTTTCAATCAATTGTCACGTCGTATTGCACGTTACCTTTGTACTACAGTTTCGGGATGAGAATATTTTCTCTTTCGATCTAGCTGATGTGTGAAAAAACTGCCAAAAGAGGTGCATTCAACAGTCTCTGTTTCTCACCATCTTTGCTCTCACACTGATACAGGCCAATGGACATCTCATGTTTCTCCCTGCAAACCACACAGACACATGACAACTGTTATCTTTCCGTGAACACAGAAGACAAATCATGCTACATGTTAGAAACAGAAGTGAGCTTGCTTTCATTATAACATCGGCTGACAGTGAATATGTCTGTGAGTATGTGAAAATGTACACATGTGCCTTCCCATGCAAAGGTGGTCACTGTGACAAAAGGGGCAAAGAGACAATACGTGCGCAAATCAGGATGAATACGTGACGACCTGCCCCTGTATGTCTGAGAAAGTGTGTGCATATGACTTTTAGCCCCAGTGTGACTACAGAAAGTGTGCGTACTTGTGACCACACTGAAGTGAGCGTGCCCGCCGCAAAGGGAGAAAATGAGAGAGAATTGGAGAACAAAAAGAGAGGCAGGCGTCAGAGGTGCAGCGCAGTGCCGTCTGTACAAATGTGGGTATGAAAAGACACACACGTATAGGCACATGTTTAGAAATACACACACAGCAGGCTGACACAAAGCCACACACCCACAGGTTTCACTTCTGCCTGGTGTGGCAGCACTCTTGAAACACCAGTGCACCGAGGTTAAGGTTCATACACAGGTCAGGGCACACACACACACACACACACACACACACACACACTTAAGACGAAAAATGCATCATGTTTTTTACTCCATGTAATGCATTTTAGAGTTGAGATATAAGGTGACAAAAATAACATCACAGTAGACACATGTATGGTACAAATACTGTACCTGCTGTTCTGTGTTTATATTAGAAGTACTTATCTGAAGTGTCTGTAAAGTGTGACTGAGACAGTTAATAGAAGTGGGTGAGAAGGCCTGTAGGGCACCGAGGGAGGCACCCACACCCACCCACACACACACAAAGACTAATGGAAGAGTGTACCACTTTGCCAGTGTGTGCATGTCGCTCATTATTCAGCACCAGAGTGCAAACCTGTCAGAGTTCAAGAAGCAAAGCTGGCGAAAGTGCTAAGACTTGGCCACATTGCTACAGGGGAAATAAGCACATGAAAAAATGCGTTAGTGGTGACGATACAGAATTATACTGAGATGGGGAACTTGACCCTGGGAAACGAGCAGCAGCATTGTTGTACCTCATTTGCATGGTCACACTGTCAGACTGTTTCTCAATCAGACCGTGGTGCTTATCTGCAACCTTGTGACCTCTGGGGATCGAAATGAATTCGCTCAAAAATAGTGGTAGAGTACGTGCCTTCCGCTGCAGATCAGAGGATCTTATATTCGCCTGATGTATGTACGTGTGTGTGTGTGTGTGTGCTTCTGTGTGTGTGTTCAGCGCACGTGACAGGCTAAGTGTGTGTCAGAGCGTCGGCAGGGGTGAGAGCAGCGCTGGTTCGGGGGAGAGGTTGCGGGTGTTGGAGGGGTGGGCGAGTCTTTCTCATGGCCTCCAAGCCCTCTCTGGACCAAGTTCTTGTCTTGTGATTGGTTAACTCACAGACACTGTCACTGAGACCAGACACAGCACACACACACAAACACACACAAGTATGTCAGAGAGAGAGAGAGAAGAAGAAAAAGAAGAAGAGGAGGAAGAGAGACATGGACGGTTAGGCAGTCAGACAGACTGACACAAATACAAGAAGACAGAGAGAGAAAGAGTGAGCCGTAAAGACAAAGTGGTTCAAAATGAACGTGACACTGAATGTCAAAGAGTCAATGTGTCAATCAGTGTCACAGTTAACGCAACAAGGCAGCCACTACTGCAAACATGAGCGGAGACAGTCTTTCTCTCTGTCAAAGGAAGAGTCTGCCCTCTGCTGGCCGCATTCTTTAACTACATTTACAGCACTCCAACGGGTGCGTGCAGCTCGATGTTGAATGAGAGCAAAGTAAGCAGAAGTAGCAAACACAGGAAGGACTTCGTTATCTCTGATATGAAACTCTCACAGAAAACCACTTGTCTGACAAGACAGCTGGTTCACACTATTTTTAAGTCGTTTTAATGCCACAGAATCAAAAAGAGACAAATGTTTAGTTGAAAGGTCTAATTTGGTAAGACACCAGCCTGAGAATGCCACAAGGGAATATTTTCTTGTTGTTGGTTTGGGTGTGGGGAGATAATCTTGATGAAAGTTTGGCTGGTATGATACCAGAAGTCACTCATACACAAAGCCTAATTTAATGGGATGGAAAGAGTGCTACAAAAACAACTCCAGTAAGAGCAATGATGCTCTAGAATCTGTAAAGTCAAGGTTTGAAAAGATGAATATGTGAGATTTTCTTTTCTTTATAACACCATATCACATGAACTGCCTCCTTATTTTTGTCCTTTACCGACTCCTAAAACTACCAGTAGCTGCAACCTTAAGTCACGCAGACAACCTATGGACGTCATTCCTTAAACCCGCACTTCTACCAAAGACAGTTTCACTTTAAACTAGGTGATATTGGGAGATTTAAAAACAGTTTGGTGCTGTTTGTTTTAAGCCTGTTGTTTGCTTCCTGTACGTGAAATTTTTCATGCTCTTTGTTTCAACTTTCTGCTGTTGTGTTTTTGTTTGTTTGCTCTTTCATGTGAATTCCTTTATGCTGCTGTCTTAGCAAGGACTTCCTTGCAAAACAGATTTTGAATTTCAATGGCACTATTCCCGGTAAAATAAAGCTAAACACAATTTTCTTTTAAAAAAAGTACTCTGACTAACATTCATCAGGAAATGCATATGTAGCTAATTATCATAAATGGGCTGATGTGGCATTCTGATTGTGACCTTTCAAAATTAATACACTCTCCTGACTTATTGCTCTCTAATTTATTGATGCCCTTAAAAGCGTTAACTATGTTTAATTAAAAAGAAAAAAAACAACAACCTTCTCCCAGAGGTTTAAAAGAAGTTCAACTGAGTATTATTTTTTTGTGCAACAGCAGAACTTCAGAAGAGGTTGATACAGTACTTAATGCAACACACTGTGTCAAAATATCCTTCCATTTATATTGGTATCTTATGAAACTAGGCAGCCTGAGGTAATTGGTATCAACCATGTCATAACAGATTGCCCAGAAGGGAGCTAAATAACACTCAGAATTTCGGCTAAATTTTGGTTGTCATGGACATTTCTTAAAGGGGTCCCATTAACTCTCACTTCAAGATATCTGAATGAAAATTGGTTCTATGTGTACCCATACACAACTGTGTGGGTGTTAGTCCATGCACATCAGATAGTTAGTAATATTGACTGTTAAATAATAAACCAAAGTATATCAGTATGTGATTCCTTAACTCTCATTGACATATTAAGTTCAGTTATGGCCCCATCTGGCCACCTTTGTGAAAAACTTCTGGCGGCACCACTGCTCAGTAGATTAACCAACAAGCAGGGCAGTCGCTCAGTGGTAAAACTGCACCTTCATGTGTCAGACACTGCTGAGCCAAAGCTGCGTCAGGAGACAGGAGTCTGTTTAAAGGTAGCCTCGGGCACACAGAGCCGGCCATTAGTCACAAGCTAATGGTTGTCTTTAATATGCAGAGTCATATAGACAGACATTAACAAGGCACTGACCCAGAGCAGGCTGGATTAAAACAATAGTTTATACAGTAGTCTCTGCTGAGCCGCACATAAATCACCTTCAGTATCAACACACCATAAGAGTGTTTCTATAGATTATACACACCCAAAAGTGAGTGTGTACACAGACGCCCTCAAGCAGGTCTGGCACTTTAGTGTTAGCACAAGTGGTGAAGTTGTTTATCCCACAGTCGGCTGGTAATCCCTCTGTTAGGCTAAGCGCTGCCCTTAGAAGTACGGGATGCACACGCGCCACGTGTGGGCACACACACACACACACACTCATAATCATGTGTTTAAAATAAAGTGAGTGGACTCACTTCAAAAGGCCATTACGATTGACACGGGTTGAAGGATAGGCTGGAGTTATTCCACAGTTTTCCTATTGTCAACTCATTCCATGAAAAGATTAGAACCATCAATGTCTTACTTTAACCCTCACCACCACAGACATAACCCTTACACAACATAAGCCTCATGTTATGTCATTGTAAACCTCATTTTACAATAATGTCCTTATTAGCTTTCAAACTCAAACAAACCTTCCCAGAATATAAGTAGGAAAGAGAAACCAACACACAAACTGCACATACAGCTGTAGACACAACAGCCCTCGCACACAAATGTGTACAATACTGATGCAGCACAACAAAAAACATCACATTAACAATGTTTCAAGGGTTGTCCAGTGTCCAGCCCGCACATTTTAAGAAGCATGCTGGCCTTGCCTTTGTCAGAGCACTGCTGCTGTGTGTGTGTGTTTGCCAGTGCTGACGAGAGGCAGTAACCCTGGCAACAGCTGCCGAGGTGCTGCTATCTCTTCTCCTTGCCCACTGATACCCATCGCTCGCTCTACCGCTCCCTCTCCTGTAGTGAGTCATGATGGTGTTCATCAACTTCCTGTGCAACAACTCACTCCGATCCCCCATAGTGCACCAAGGATGTTACGTGTTGTGCTCGAGTGTCAGCATGTGCTACTGATTAAATGACTGCCCTTTGTTGATCTGTTGTATCATGAAATAGTCACTCACTAAAACTGCCTGAGCTTCAAATGGAATATGACTGATTTCTTAAAAACCTGGGGGATCATTTCCTTCAGTCAAAAAGTTGTTTTTTTTAACTGAAGCCCCCACACACACCTTTTTTGGTACGGCTTCACAAAAGTCAACCTCAGACGTCTTTTACGACATCACTTCTTTTCATGTGGTTTTATCACTCTCTCTGACATTTCCCACCAGGTGACAAGTGGTACGTGTCTAGAAGTGTTCATCTGTGTCTTTCCACTCCCACGCAGGCCACCGTATGGTCACCACTGTGATGGAAATAGACCGTGTCAGAGCTTGATTTTTACTACTGACAATGCTGATACCAACGGAAAAACTTACTGGTTTGAACATCACAGCCAAACTCATATGTGTGATTTTTGATGCATGAAACAAATACATAAACATGTGTGAATGTGTGAATACATATTCTCACACTCTTAAGAATACCTGCGCGGTTTCAGTCTTTTTTTCTGCTTACCTTTCCAGGGCTTTTTCCTCTTGCGTCCAGCTGCCCATGTGTCTCTGTGATACATGTGTACAGGTGGAAGATTGTTATATTGTTATGAGCCAGCGCTGTGATCCAGGGGTTTCCAGCATCCGATATGCAGAGAAGATAAGGTCTGTTTGAAAGGCTAGCCACTCTGGTTAGCCAAGTCCAATTCAAGGCCAACAACAGCTGGCTTGGCATACACACACCTTCATCTGTCTGATCTGGCCCCAGACTCTGACAGCAGATTATAATCGCATCCATTCACGATCCAATCACTGTTTCTGGAACAGAGAGAGGAGTGAATGAGAAATATGCATCTTAGCTCAAGCATATGTGTTTCATTCATGATGAAGACTTCTTAGAGCAAAGTGTACTTTTCATTGTAGGGATACAGATACAAATGCAAGGGAAGTCTGAGTCAGTTGTTTAAGTCTGTGTCTGTGCGCGTGTGGCCTATTACCACGAAGTGTGAGCTGAGTTCAGAATAAAAGCAAACCACAGTGAGGCAGAAGCAGGACACCAAATGCTACCAGAGATAAGCGAACACACAGGACCAGATAGAGATGCCAAAAAGCAGCTTCCCTTTGCTCAGAGATGCCCAGAGATAAAAGAGCCCTTTTGCTTTTTTCATGACTCCAAATTCACACCATGTACTTCTCCAGTAATGTTTATTTATGAAATATAAAAATGTTCATGCACAATTGATAAATACAGATGTTTTGCACATTCTCAGCTCTGCCTCTGATTTCCTTGGAAATCCTTTGAAACTTTCTTTGTCTTTCTGGTGTTTGCAGTGGTTAAGAAAGCGCTGTCTTACTCATCAAGCTAAGAAATATGTTTATTTCATGAGCTGCTCGCCACAGTATGTTGAAGCTGATCATTTCTGAAACTAAATAATCATACAAGCAGTTTTTCCAGGTGTATTTTTCAGAACTGGTTGCCTCTTAAATACTGACAAATGTTGATATGTGGTGGAAAGCAACATAGTACTTATACTCTAGTGATGTGCTTCAGGGTATACTTTGTAGATTTTCAACTCTAAGTAATATGTGTAAATTCACTGCGGTAAACTTGCCTCCATCCTGACAGCGCTCAGATATCTCTGCTCATCTCTCAGCTTAAATCAAAGGATGACGAGTTTTGTGGCATTTAGCTGATTTTCACAGGGCTGTTGCTCCAACTACAGATTGTACTTCGACATTTTCATATGCCTGCCACCACAGGCACAATGCAATGTGAAAATGCAATAATAATAAAATTAAATTCTAATTCATTTGTGTGTGTCTCAAACTAAGAATAAATGATATAACTAGGCAGTGCTGATCAAATATGAACCCAGACTCTGTCACTGTATTGCCTATTTTTTTTTTTTACCTAGAATGTCTTCAGAAACATATTTTAGTGCACTTTTTGGCTGTAATATGAGAATTTGTGAACAGGAAGTGGGCGCCGTACTGTTGCCTGTATTGTAAAAATGAAGGCTGAGATCAAACAGTAAAACTAGGCAGCGCTGATTAAATACAAACCAAGATTCCATTACTGCATTGTCTATTTTTAACCTCAAATGTTTTCAGAAACATATTTCAGTTTACCATTTAACTTAAATTTGAGATGGTTCATTGCCAGCCAGCTACCCTGTTGTTTCCTGTGGAAAAACACCCAAGCTCACATTACGTCACCCACCAGCAAATGTGTTTATTGGTCTGTTGCAGCACAGTGAATTCTGGTGGTTGTAGGTTTTCTACCTCTTGAGTAAAAGCAAATGCCACAGACCTTTACCTCTGTTTTCTCTGGTCATGTAGCACCAATCTATTTACATCTTTCTACTGCATAGACAGTCCAGTTTTATGGAAAGACCATTTTTCCAGCACTGAAATATATCTTCACGTACAGTTTAAAAGCTTTTGATACCAGTTACTTCAAAAGATCTGGTAACAAATAAAATATAATGCATTTTTATAGATTTATAGATTCATCAACATAATGTAGTTAAGATCAGTCCCACCTGACAACATTAAAATACTGCTGACACATTTATCCATCACTAATAATAATCCAATATCATATAGCCAATAGTTAAAACTTTAAAAGGGGCCATTTAGCATAATGAGAACTTCTGAAATACTTGGAGTATTTTTTTTTTAAAGGTAGTTCTTTTATACTTTTATTTGAATAAAATTTTGAATACAGGAGTTTATTTATAATTATATAATTCATATATATTTTTTAAATTGTTGTATTTATACTTTTATTCAAGGGCTTGGGTACTACCACAATTACTTATTCTACACACCTCTTATTAGATAGATACCTGACAGTTATTGCGGTAAACCCGAATTAGCTCCTCATCAAGCTTCATTAGCAGTTTACATAAAATATATAACATGTTTTAACAGAGAAAATGTTTCCATGCAACATCTGAGAGGAACTTATATATAACAAATTGACTAACTTTCACATGGAAAAGAGCGTGAGTGTTTTGCACTTGGAGTAGGAGAAAAGAGGAGGCCTTACTGTAGGCGGAGTGTAATTTATATTTTGGTCGATGGATGATGTGTTTAGCAGCTACCTAATACCAACACTGTAATACACTGTGCAATTTATCTCATCACTGTACTGCAGTAGATTGAACAAAGATGTGTATAATGATTTTCTGCTACACAATCTTTGACTTTTTGCCTGGAGATAGGGAACTGAGAAAATGTGCATAATACATTCATGTGTTAAACAGGACTTGGAAAAATAAACACAGTCTTTGCCACATGACCTGTAACATTTATATCCTTCAAAATATGATAAAAGTGAATCTTTTCACAAATACAAAGTAGCTCTAAGCAACGCAAATCCTCACTCCTTACGCAACACAACTCTCTTAAGATCCTCAATTACAAGACACATATGCAAATATAAAGAAAGATGCATGTTTTAGGCATGTTTACACAGATTCAAAAGTCCTGTCTACATCCTGTGGAAAAAAAAGCACCACAGAGAGATAGAAGGTATGAGAAGCTGCTGCTGCTGATTTTAGATTATATCATTTGGCTCACAACTGCAGGTTCATTTATCATGTGAGAGAGGATTGTGACATTTATGGCAGGAAGAAGGCCTTCCAAGGGTTTGAGGGCATGGCAGAAGCACAGAGATGGAGACTGTAAGTGAGGCCAGGACAACGCTGGAGCTGACTGGGTCTGGGACCTCTGGGAATTGGTGAAGCCCCGAGGAGCCAGTGGTGGTTTAGGTTTCTGCCCTGACACACTCACAAAAGCTACACAAACATACACACGCAGAGACACGCAAACAACCTGAGCATGTGGTGTCACTGCTGTGCTTGCATACGAACAAATAACACACAGAGAGAAACAAACATTAATTTAATATGCAATGCACATATGCATAAGCACATAGACACATAGCAACACACACACACACACTGATGTATACGGAGGGGTAAAGTAAAGTCTCGATTTAGCTTCTTCACTTCATAGAAAATGAGACCTGTCAGCGATGAATTACACTTGTGGTGCAGTGTTCCATGGACTGTAATGGTGCATAAAACATCCAACAACCACTGATTTACTTTTGCTTTTAATTATTGCTTGGCCTCATACAGTGTGTGAGTGTGTCTGTGTGTGTGTGAAAATGTGGGAGCGGGACCCACAGAGTGCACTCATAGGGCAGAGGTAACTTCCACCCTCACTTGTGCATCGCAACACAACGGCAAACCACAAAGTCACTTCTGCTACCTCTACTGGAACAAAAGGTCAAATATGATCCTGAAGCTACTTTCAGTCCAGTCCAGTTCCCTTTGAGCGCTCGTCTGTAAGATGTGTGATTTCTCCTTTTTGACTGATTCACTTATAAATATGGTACTTGTAGCTGTAATGCTCTAAAAAGGCTGTAGCATGCGCACTGACACAAAAGGAATTCATAACCTAGTAAAATTCACCTTGTGATTCTGGTTAAATTAGTACCTTTTGTGTATTCATTTTTAGGTTTTGCCTCAGTATTTTAATCCCAGTGGGTCATCATGTCTTAAAATTTTACTATCTAGGTATTTTAATTGTGCGCTTTCATGTCTTTTCATTCTTCTCATTCAACAGCAGCTTTAGGACACTGGTAACGGCCTTCATACTTTACTAATCTTTCATGTTGCAACAAATTAAGCTGAACACATTTCAGTGTCCCTCAAAATTATACTCTACATGTATAAGGCATTACAAAATCAGACCACAGTAGCATGAAATCGATTCATAACTTTAAGAATTATCAGATCACGTTTCACGAGCAAGAGCAGCTTTCATAAAAAACTCCGCTCTTCTCTATTCAGGTGAAGTGAAACTGGCCGCGGAGACAGAATACCACAGTGGCCGAATGCTAAAGGTCCTGACCCCTGGGTCAGCTGAGTTGCAGCATGTGTGGGACTTGAAAAAAACGCAGCAGTAGAGAGAAGCTTCTGACGTTGGCCGCCTGTGTGGCTTCCCCATCGGTCGCTGCTTCCCTGTCTGCAGGGGAAGCAGGACAGTGCCAGGGTGCAATGTTTTATGAGCTGGTCTCACCACATTCCCACAAGCATTGCATTGAAGGACGTGACTCTGGCCACGCAGCTGCTGCAGCCAGACCACAGGGAGCGTGCACTGTGCATTATAACACATACACATACACACATATATACTTACATATACGTGCATATTGCAGATCGGGGCAGAACGGTTGACTCATAGGGCTTTCGATAAAAAACACAAGAAACGGCACCACTTGTGTTTAATTAATGAGGAGTGATGAATCATCGGGCCCTTTAAGCACTGAGCTGAGCAAATAAACTGCATGTAAAAAAAAAGACAGTCTGCACTCGAGATTCACTAACTAGCTTGTCCAGAGCTTTCAGCTGTTTTTCATGGCCTTCTTCAACAAGTGGAAACTTACTCTGTTGAAATCACACAACCCAGACACATAACAACACCTAAGACAGATTTTTTAATCATAGGGATGCGATCCCAAGCTAAGAATGAATCCAATTCCCCAATCAGTCAAGAAAAGAGTTAATAAATAATCTATACAAATAAACATTTTAGCTCACAAACAATAATAACAATTAAACAACAAAAGAAATGCAAATTATTTTGCCCCAGATGGCTTTTGTCTTTTCATTTTCTACTACTTCAGTGCTCTTCACACACTCGAGTTGGGGGTAGAGTTGGAGACAGAGTTTTCCATCCCCCCCCCTCACCTTTAAGAAGATCTGCATCACTTTGTGCCACGTACTAAATCATTTACATTTGCGTCGATTGATATCTGTTTATGTAACAGTTGAGTTTTCCTATATCTTCTTTACATTAGTGCACACCTTCTCATTTTGCAGCGTTCTCCCCCTTTAAATGAGATATACCGTATGAGTCAACCCCTGCGTGTAACTTTGTTTGCTTCCCAGACTGTGACGTTAGACCCCACTGACTCACTGTTGATGTCAAAAAAGTTCTTGGTTACATTGTTGATCGTGCCAACAAAATCTTTTATCAAAAGTAGGGAAGTTTTTAATTTTCCCACACACATTTTTGTGTTGTAATTAGATGGAAAAAAGGCAGAAGTAATGAGAAAATGATCGCTATATATTACGTGATAGATTTAAGAGCTGGATTTGACAGAAACCCAAAGGGATTCATTCTTGAAAAAGTTCTATGTCTGTCTCAGTAAAAAGTTTCCTATGATTATATGATGGCTATAGTATCTATAAGATAATAGATATCTGAGGCAAGTGTCATTTGTCTGTGTAGGGCATGACAAGACTAACCCTGACTCTACCCCGAACCCAATCCTAATATGATGAACCAATCGTGAGATGAACCACAACCAATTAACAACTATAAATTCATTTCCACTGTACCATCACCTGAAACTCTTTAGACATCTTTCTGAGACATCTGCACACTAGATATGAAGTTATCCAACGCTGTATTTGAGTACTAGTAGCTCTATGGAGCAATATGCATGATACAAACAAAACAGTTCCCCATTCTGTGCACGCTCACAAGGACGCACTCATGTGAACTCCACAGAGAGCATTTAAGTGAAAGGTGAACATGATGCCCGTTTACTTTGTCTTTCTTGTTTTACTTTGTCTTTCTTTCCAGGCCTCTACTCTCTGGGTGAGAGATAGCAAGTTATCATATGGAGTGTATGAGCAATAGTAATTCTATGGAGCAATGTGCTTGATACAAACAAAATAGTTTCCCATACAGTGCATGCACTCGTGTGAAGTCCACAGGGAGCACTGAACTCACTGTTGAGTATGATACCTGTTTACTTTGTCTTCCTTGATTTTTGACCTTCTTTTGCCACCTAAACTTTGAGTTCCAGGCCTAAACTCTCTGGCTGAGAGGAGGACCTGGTATTAAGAAAATGTTGGCCCTGTCACCATGTGAGAATCCTTTGCACCATAACTCCAGCCAAATAATGTTCCCTACTAGCATAAACTAGTCTACAAATCTATGAAGGGTGGACGTGTAGAATTCCGGTGGCCTTTCCTGACTGTCACACAGTCGGGTTAGTGCCATATGCCGTAATAAAACAAAGGTTTCCATGTTTTGCTCCAGCGTGGCACTCAAACAAAGCGATAAATACTTGACAGTGCTTATGAAAATCATGAGCGCAAATTACCATGATCTTTTCAAAAGCAGATTTTGAAAAGGAAGGCATTCAGTGGGTTTCGAGTGTGTGTTGGCATATCCTGTGTGAGGTTGACCAGAGATAGATTACACACCCAGAGTGTGTGGTGACCTGCGCTGCAGCCAACCAGCAGCGGTTTAGATTGTAACTCTAAATCATTTCATATCACAGCCATATCGGCTCTTCCCATGGCAGTTAGGAGCCGCAATCTCAACCCACACAGCCGCTACAGGAATGTACAATGAAACTAACTCAGTTTTCAACAAGTTCACACATTTAAACAATTCACACATGTTAAAAATTTCTGTATGAATCATCCAAATATGGACTTGGTCTGCAGCTGACACAATGACATGCTGTAGCATCATACACCTGCAATGTGTAGAATTAAATATACATCAGCGGGGAAGTGACATACATTCCACTAGAGGTGCTGAGAGCACAGAGGTTTTGCAAGATGCATCCACACATCACAGTGCAGTTGTTCATAGTGGAGCATACAGTATTCTTGAAAAATAGATGTGAGTCAGCAGAGACTCGGATGAAAGCAGGACGTCAATAACTTCAATTTATGAAATCTTTAACTCAAAGAAAAGTGACTAAAGCTTTCAAAGTCACGGAGAAGAAGCAAAACTGGGTCTCTGAAGGAGAAGCTGAATAACTAATTTCAATAGGTTTATGAGTTTGCTGTGTGCCTATGGGGAGATTTATTTGACAGTGATGTGTTAAAACATAGATACAGGTACTGGAGCTGTCAGTGAAATTTTTTTCAGACCAACACTGACATCTATTGGTGGACTGATCTCTAAACATGTAGAAAGAAACATTGTGTAAAGTGTAATTTCAGTCTAAAAAATGGCAATCTCTTTTAATGAATTTAGTATCTCAAGTTTTTAAAGCATTCCACAGTAAACAAGTAGATCACTCAGTGAGCCTGTTGTTTGTTTGAGAAATTGATTGATATCTAAAATGAATAAGAATTTAGAACACACAAAATGTCTTGTCATATATGTGAAAACACTGATTAGGTCTTTTTAAATGACAAGATATCACAGGTCAGGGGAACACTGACAACATGAGAAATGTGTTTCAGCTCTTAATACACGCAGTTCAAAAGTACCTGAATTCAATTTCTGGTGAACACTGAACACTGGCTACAGATGCCCAAACAGACTTCTCTTAAAATGAATGAAACAGTAACCACGTCGAACAACTGACACCTGGTAATGACACTTAATAGCACCTATTCTACTCTGTTAGAATGATTGCTGGGTTGTGCGCTGCTATTAAAGGTCTGAATCATCTTACGAAAAAGTTTGATTTTTGAAGGAAGAATGGTCTGTGTGGCTGAAATCGTGGAACATGTGGCATTCGTCCCCTTAAAATACATATAGGACGTCGCAATGGAAGCATGGTCATGCGTCAGTGGAGGGGAAAAACACTTCTCATGTAAACATGCTGGTTTGATAAAAGGAATAACATGTTAGTCATGTTAGCGCTTGGTCACAGACAGTATAAGCGATTTTTAAAAGCCTGATATTTGGAGGAACATTTATAAAAATGCTAATATTTTTGGGCTTGATCTATGGGGCACTTATGTAAAACACGGAGGTGGCATAAAGCAGCAGATATCCAGCTACGTCTTACAATACCGGCACCTTTCTGTGTTCCTCTGTCAAGGTTAGCTAGGGGAGATAATACAAAGATGTGTGAGCGTGTGCGCGTGGGGGAGGGGAGGGGGGTGTGGGGGGGTGAGTCATCTGGATGAGTCATGTGCGGTGTGTGTGGACAGCTCAGGGAAGGATGGATAGGGAGAGGAAGACTGGGGTGTGGAGGCCAGAGTGGAATAGCTAAGGTGTCACAGTGCCTAAATCGAGCTATAGTTGAGGAGAACAGATGTGTTAAGTTGCTGTCGGTGAGCATACAGTGTGTGTGGAACCTGCTGCTACTGTACGCTCCTCCTGATACATTTTTAATGTATTCCTGTGAGACAGAATGACGAATACAGTCTAATATCATTTCTATGAGCTCCAGCTTGTAGTGTTTGTTTATTACCAGTAGGGGGCCCTTGAATATGCAAATTCAAGGCAACATCTCAAAGGGAGCTATACAGAAGAGGAACAGAAAGAGTCTGGGGACTGTGAGAAAGTTTCACAAGAAAAAGGCAGCCAGATAAGAGAAAGAAGACGTGTTGGCTTTCCCGACAAGCTGCTGAAGAAAATCTGGGTGCCTGGAAATTGTGGAGTATTTCATTGATACATGGTTTCATTCAGAGCTCATCCTCTCACTCTCCCACTTTCTCAACAGCTTTCTCACCCCTCTTTTTCTCTATGTCCCTTAGAGAATAGGTTCACATCAAAGACTGCTGTATTTCCCTACAGTGATATGCCACTCATTCATGCTACAGACAGGCTTACATGAATGAGAAATTAGGGTTTCTAATGAACGGCGGGTATGAAAGTAAGCACAGCAGCTGTACAGGAATATTTCTTTGGTTGGAGGAGTCGTGATCAGCTGAGTCAGACTGACGACTTTGTCCAAATTTATCTGAATTATCCTCAGTGAGTCAGTGGAAGACTCCAGGTCTATACCTCGATCAAACAGCCCTCTGCCTTGAAACAACCAGTGACGAACACACTGTATCCATGCGCACAAGGCAGGACGGCGCCAACTTTACATGCTGCATCTGACTTAAAAGAAAAAAAAAGGAGGGTAGCATCAGGCATTGTGATGCACTGGCTGGTAGGATGACACATGTGGAGCTGCAAAAGACTCCCCCCCCCCCCTCTCTCTTCTACAGAGCCCACACCTGTACCGGTGAATGAACAGTCACGTCTGGTGGAATCAAACTGCCTTCGGGTGATCCTGTTTAATTAATTCTCACCCACTAACACTGGCTTTCCAACGGGGAGGGGGTGAGGGAGAGCTGAGGAGGAGGAGTGGGGGCGAGGGGTGGTGTGATGAAAGATTCATGAGCAGTGGTGATGTTAGAATGAAGATAGGGGTTTTATGTCAATGTTAGTGAAAGGGATGCTGTAACCAAATGAGCCCCTGAATACATATGCATGAGAACCATGTATCACAATACATTCAGAGGAATGAGTATGTGAAACGGCAGTAATGGAGGAGAATACTCTCATTACTTTGCTTTATCGTTGCACTGACCAATGGGTAATTCCCTATTTTGACAACGTACTGTAGCACCACTGTTGACATGGCTCTAGGCCCCCGGTTCTAACAAGCCACAGATTGGAAACCAGGCTGAATCATTGTCAATGTTGCGCCTCAGTGCATGTAAAACTATGCAGCTGTGGTAGAATGAGGGACAGAGAGAAGGAAAGAAGGAGAGAGTGTGACTGAGTGGGAAGGAAAGAGGAAGAAAAAAATGAGAAGGGGGGACAAGCAGGAAGAGGAAGAGTGGTAAAGCTGAATACTGATGAGATGTGTGTGTGAGAGAGAGAGGGGGAGAGGAGGAGAGGTGGGGCAGGAGCAGCACTCTGCAGGTGAATGCTGAGCCCTGTGGGGTCTCTCTTTCCCTTCCTTTCTATCTGCAAAACGATGCCAGCGTAACCAGCACACAGAGAAACGGACAGAAACAGGCCAGGTGGGAAAAGATAGGGAAGCAGATAGAGAAGGAGTGTGAGGCATAGCAAGGGAATTAAAAGACGGCAGTCGTGGGGAGCATCACTTGCAGAATAAAAATGACACAAGGGATCAGACAGTGTGTATAGAGGCATTCCCTGGACATCAAAGCGGCATCCCCACAGTCCTCCCTCCTGCTTTTTCTCCAGCCTTCTGTCTCTCTGTCTTTTTCTCTTTCTGACACATGCAACTGCTGCATTGGAGAGCAGTTTTTTTTTTAAGTGAAGGGGGGGGGATGAGGTGGGGGAGCTGGAGATGTTACTCCTGTACAACGTAAGAAAAGAGGCAATCTGATGCGAGGAGTTGTGAAATACAGCCTGAGGGGGAAATTGTGGGGGCAGAGGGGGGTTGAAATGAGCAAAAGAACATGAGGTGCACTGAGATTTTTTTTTACTCCCAGTGACGTATTACTTTTTTCATACTTAATTCATGACATCGCTGTGAGAGCATTGATGGCTGGCGCTGGCATTTGTGTGAGTAAGAGTACTGACCAGCGCTACCTTTGATTCTGTATGACTTATTAATGTTTGCCTCATTAGTTTGTATAACTCATCACATCGTCAGGTCTCTCTTCTCCAGATAACTCTCCGCACCTCTTAGAGATTTGTGCTTCATGATTTAATGAGCGTGTGGTGGGAGGTGTGAAGGTGAAGCCATAGCTTTTAGAAACCTAAATCTAAATTATTAACATCATTAAAAATCATTAGTAGGATTTTCAATCAACAGTCATTGGGTTTTAATAAACTAAACCATAATGTTCTGGGGATAGAGATTCTTTGAAATATTGATTAAAAATAATTATGATGGTAAACTGAGCAGTAATATGGTAATATTGACCTGATTAAGCAAATTGGGTATTGGGCATGACCAAATTTAGTACAGTTTATTTTTTAATGTCATTATTAAAATCAATATTTCATCTATAAGCTCCAATTATTTAGTCATGGTAAATCGCTAGCAAAGGTTACACTATTGTAACCCCTGTTCTATTAGCACAGGTGGAGCGTGGATTCTATCGGTAATACTCCTCCAATCCCAAGCATGCATTTGCCAGCTGAAATATGTACAAGCTTAGCCAGCCAATCAGGATGTGCCTACCGGAATACATGTGGATCCCACATACTTAGGAGCTGTTTGACAGTCTAACATCCTATACCGGCTTCAGCGAGCAGTGTAGGAGCAACAGGGCCCCTACCTAAAGGGATCTTTCTGTGCTAATAGAACAAGGGTCACAACATCATAACCTTTGTTCTATCTCACACAGGCTCCACCCTCTACTGGAATCTATGGGTACAGCGGGTGGAGCCCAAAGAATGAACATCCTGTCACGTCATATATTGACGAGCCACACTGATCCTTACCAGCTAATGCCAAAAACGTGACAAAACAAGCTCAGAGGTTAAGTAAGTAATTTACTTTCCCCTGTGAAGCACACATTCCCAGCATTCCCATTTTCATAACCACTGCTCTTACTGTGGCCAGCTTAAAAACATCAGTCAACTATAGCTTTATAATGATTTTTTTTTTTTTTGCTGCATTTTTGTCTTTACTAGTTATCAGCAAGCTACAGACTGAGAAAAAATAATTTATTTAACTGTGTAATTCAAAGGCTAATGCCGGCAGCTGACAGCAACGTTTCTGGCAGCGCGACACTTCTGCATCTTGCTTGGCAAGGACTCAACGCACAAACCTGCTATTTTTGAATACCTATCAAGAGAGACTCTCACTCCAGCCTGTTCTTGTGGACAATAAATGACTTCCCTCTCCATCACCCGTGAAAAGGAAATACAGCAAGAACTGCACGGTGCAGTGAGCACAG